>NC_138768.1:703717339-704237339 GCF_965119305.1 Pelophylax lessonae | reverse complement strand
TAATAGGTGAGCGCAGCTTTGTTATACATCACTGTATAATTTTTATTATTTATCACGTTTTTCAAGTTTTTTGTTGCGGCTCCCACTTAGGTTTATCTAACCTCATCAATATATATATATACACATATATATTTTTGCACATCTATATAATATTCTTTGAGTGCTTTCACTAATTATTTATTTAATAATCTTCCCTTGCGCGGATACCTTTGGTGCTTAATGACAATTTTTTTCTACCATGCACAGCTACACCATTTTTTGTACTCTTCGGTTCTAGTAAATCTAGGGTTTTTTTCCTAAGAGAATAGGTGCAGGAACTCAACCATGCCCATAACACACTACACCTGGGGGAAGAGGGAGGACATTGGTACTAAGTGGGGGAAGAGGAGGAGCATTGGTGCTAAGTGGGGGGACATTGGTGCTAAGTGGTGGGAGAGGGGGGACATTGGTGCTAAATGTGGGGGAAGGGAGCTATGGGTGCTAACTGGGGGGGGGGGACACTGGTGCTTAGTGGGGGGGAGGGGGCATTGGGGCTAAGTGGGGAAGATGAGGGACATTAGTTCTAAGTGGGGGAAGAGGGCGGATATTGGTGCTGGGGGGGGGGGGGGAGATGAAGGCATTGGTGCTAAGTGGGAGAATATGTGGGACAATAGTGTCAAGTTTTGGCGCCATACATGGTCTATATAAGGGAAATGGACACACTTGTTCCTTGCTGTCTTGTCTGCAGCTTTACCCGTATTCCTGATCCTGCTGTATCCTGTTGACTTCCTGATTGACCTCTCGGCTTGCCCCTCCCTTCGTCTGTTTGCTGCCCGTCCTGACCTCGGCTTGTTCCTGTGACTACTCTTCTGCCTTATCCTTGTCTGCTTATCTGCTGCCGGATCTGGATTTGTTCACCTCCTGGTGGTGCGACCTTGAGGACCGCGATCTGGTGTTCAGCACGCAGCAAAATCCATCCTCACCATCAGAGGCTCTGTTAAAGACCTGTTGGCACTTGACTCTGCACCTCAGGCTAGCACGTGTCTACCGCCAAGGTGACTTGTCTGTGTTCCTGTTCTACCAGATCCTGCGAGGCTACCTCTGCACGTCAGGCTTAGTCACCTGCTCCGTTACAGTACAAGTCAGCCATGTTGGAGCCTGCAAGAGGGGCCTCTCCCTTGGACAAGATCTGCCAGCATCTTGCAGCACTGTCGCAAACCGTCAAGTCACTCCAGGACGGCTACATGCATTTGGGGGAATGGTTGCGTTCTGTGACTGTCTCTGGGAACCCTCCTGTGTCTTCAGTGCCTTCATCTTCCATGGCGCCAACAGAGTCCTCTTCTGGGCCCACAGTGGTGATGTTACCGCCTGAACCCAGGGTTCCAACGCCTAAGAGATTTTCAGGACAATGGTGCTAAGTGGGGGAAGAGGAGGGACATTGGTGCTAAGTGGGGGAAAGGGGGGATATTGGTGCTAAGTGGGGGAAGAGGGGGGCATTGGTACTAAGTGGGGGAAGAGGAGGGGCATTGGTGCTAAGTGGGGGGGGCATTGGTGCTAAGTGGTGGGAGAGGGGGGACATTGATGACCAGTGTGGAGAGAGGTGGCCACTGGTGTAAGTGGGGGGAGAGGGGGGACATCGGTGCTAAATGTGGGGGAAGGGAGCTATGGGTGCTAACTGGGGGGGGGCATTGGTGGGGGAGAGAGGGGGCATTGGGGCTAAGAGGGGAAGATGAGGGCCATTAGTTCTAAGTGGGGGAAGAGGGGGGACATTGGTGCTAGGTGGGGGAAGATGGAGGCATTGGTGCTAAGTGGGAGAAGATGTGGGACAATGGTGCTAAGTAGGGGAAGAGGAGGGACATTGGTGCTAAGTGGGGGAAGAGGGGGGACATTGGTGCTAAGTGGGGGAAGATTGGGGACATTGGTGCTCAGTGGGGGAATATGGGGGGCATTTGTCCTAAGTGGGGGAAGATGGGGGACATTGGTGCTAAGTAGGGGAAGATGGGAGACATTGGGGATCAGTGGGGAAAAAGGAGGGACATTGGTGCTAAGTGGGGGAAAAGGGGGGACATTGGTACTAAGTGGGGGAAGAAGGGGGAAATTGAGGATCAATGGGGGAAGAGGGGGGACATTGCTGCTAAGTGAGGGAAGGGAGGTGACAATGGGGATAAGTGGGTAGAGAGGGGGTCATTGATACTAAGTGGGGGAAGAGGGGGGACATTTGTGCTAAGTGGGGGAAGATGGCGGACATTGGTGCTAAGTAGGGGAAGATGGAAGACATTGGGGATCAGTGGACGAAGAGAAGGGGCATTGGTGCTAAGTGGGGGAAGAGGGGGGACATTGGTACTAAGTGGGGGAAGAGGAGGGGCATTGGTGCTAAGTGGGGGGACATTGGTGCTAAGTGGTAGGAGAGGGGGGCATTGAGGACCAGTGTGGAGAGAGGGCGCCACTGGTGTAAGTGGAGGGAGTGGGGGGAAGGGAGCTATTGGTGCTAACTGGGAGGGGGGCATTGGTGCTTAGTGGGGGGGGGGTGCATTGGGGCTAAGTTGGGAAGATGAGGGACATTAGTTCTAAGTGGGGGGCCAATTGGTGCTAGGTGGGGGAAGATGTGGGATATGGGTGCTAAGTGGAGGAAGAGGAGGGATATTGTTGCTAAGTGGGGGAAGAGGGGGGGGCATTGGTGCTAGGTGGGGGAATATGGGGGCATTGGTGCTAACTGGGAGAAGATGTGAGACATGGGTGCTAAGTGGAGGAAGAGGAGGCATATTGGTGCAAAGTGGGGGAAAGAGGGGGGATATTGGTGCTAACTGGGGGAAGATTGGGGACATTGGTGCTAAGTGGGGGAATATGGGGGGCATTGGTCCTAAGTGAGGGAATATAGGGGACCTTGGTGCTAAGTAGGGGAAGATGGGAGACATTGGGGATCAGTGGGGGAACATGGGAGACATTGGTGCTAAGTGGGGGAAGAGGGGGACATTTTTACTAAGTGGAAGAAGGGGGACATTGGTGCTAAGTGGGGGGATAGGAGGGGCATTGGTACTATGTAGGGGGACATTGGTGCTAAGTGGGGGAAGAGGAGGGACATTGGGGATCAATGGGGGAAGAGGGGGGACATTGCTGCTAAGTGCGGGAGGGGACATTGGAGATCAGTGGGGAGAGAGGGGGTCATTGGTGCTAAGTGGGTGGAGATGGGCTACATTGATACTAAGTGAGGGAAGAGGGGGGACATTTGTGCTAAGTTGGGGACGATGGGGGACATTGGCGCTAAGTGGGGGAAGAGGGGCATTGGTGCTAAGTGGGAGAAGATGGCAGACATTGGTGCTAAGTGTGGGATGATGGGGGACATTGGTACTAAGTGGGGGAAGATGAGGGGCATTGGTGCTAAGTGGGGGAAGAGGAGGGGCATTGGTGCTAAGTGGGGGAAGGGGGGGGAATTGGTGCTAAGTGGGGGGAAAGGAGGGGCATAGGTGCTAAGAGGGGGAAGAGGGGGGACATTGCTGCTAAGTGGGGGAAGGAGGGGACATTAGGTAAGGAACACACTGTGACAACCCGGGGCATACGAGAATGCGCATGCACAAATTTACTCATTCCGTTTTTACTCATTTAACGTGGAACTTGCGTTCGCCAGTGCGCATGCGTGTGTGTGAAAGCACACACATGCGCACGCAATAGTGTCAAGTTTTGGCGCCATACATGGTCTATATAAGGGAAATGGACACACTTGTTCCTTGCTGTCTTGTCTGCAGCTTTACCCGTATTCCTGATCCTGCTGTATCCTGTTGACTTCCTGATTGACCTCTCGGCTTGCCCCTCCCTTCGTCTGTTTGCTGCCCGTCCTGACCTCGGCTTGTTCCTGTGACTACTCTTCTGCCTTATCCTTGTCTGCTTATCTGCTGCCGGATCTGGATTTGTTCACCTCCTGGTGGTGCGACCTTGAGGACCGCGATCTGGTGTTCAGCACGCAGCAAAATCCATCCTCACCATCAGAGGCTCTGTTAAAGACCTGTTGGCACTTGACTCTGCACCTCAGGCTAGCACGTGTCTACCGCCAAGGTGACTTGTCTGTGTTCCTGTTCTACCAGATCCTGCGAGGCTACCTCTGCACGTCAGGCTTAGTCACCTGCTCCGTTACAGTACAAGTCAGCCATGTTGGAGCCTGCAAGAGGGGCCTCTCCCTTGGACAAGATCTGCCAGCATCTTGCAGCACTGTCGCAAACCGTCAAGTCACTCCAGGACGGCTACATGCATTTGGGGGAATGGTTGCGTTCTGTGACTGTCTCTGGGAACCCTCCTGTGTCTTCAGTGCCTTCATCTTCCATGGCGCCAACAGAGTCCTCTTCTGGGCCCACAGTGGTGATGTTACCGCCTGAACCCAGGGTTCCAACGCCTAAGAGATTTTCAGGAGATCAAGGCAAATTCAGGGCGTTCCGTAACGCGTGCAAACGTTATTTCTCACTACAACCCCAGATATTTTCCTTGGAAGCCACCAAGGTTGGGTTTATCATCTCCTTGCTCCAAGGCAAATCTCAGTCCTGGGCAAGTCAGCGTCTTGAGGAGCACAGCCTACACCTAGACTCCATGTCTTCCTTTTTTGGCACAATGGCCCAACTATACGACGATCCACAACATACCTCCACAGCGGAAGCTGCTCTTCATGTGTTCCAGCACAGCCGTAGAGCAGTAGAGGAGTACGTCACGGATTTCAGACATTGGGGCACTGACACCCAGTGGAATGATGCAGCACTGCGTCACCAGTTCCACTTAGGCCTATCCAAAGGGCTGAAGGATGAACTAGCTTGGGTCGGCTTTCCAGACACCCTAGAGGCATTAATTTCTCTAGCTATTCTGATAGATGGACAGCTTCGAGAACGTAACGCAGAAAGGTCTACTCAGCATCCCCGTCTGATCTGGATGATGACGCAGTTCACAACTCCAGCTCACGTCACCTCCACAAAGCCTCCACAAAACCCGTTCCTGTCAACCCTGCTCCTGTTAACTTCGCATCAGATATCCCGGAACCCATGCAGCTCAGAGTAATGAGATCAACTCTAACCGCTGTAGAGCGGCACCGTTGGCAACAGAATAACCTCTGCCTATACTGTCTGCCTACTGCCTACGAAGCCGGCCATTACATAAGTTCTTGCCCAGCAAAGTTACATAAGTGTCTCTCCATCTCTCCTTCAAGTTATCCAGCATCCGCTGCCAGTACTACTCACTTAGCTCTCCCTATCGCGTTTTAGGTACAATACGAGTTACCGCAATGATTGATTCTGGGGCGCGTAGCTGTTTCGTTGATCTAACTTTTGCCATCCAACAACGCATCCTGCTTCAAACCAAGACTCAAAGATTTTCTATTTTCCTAGCAGATGGGTCTCATATTAAGGCCTGTGACCCATGGGACCCCTCCACTTCCTATGGTCACTCCTTCAGGCCACAAAGAGTTGCTAAGTTTGGATGCTATTGCTTTCCCTTTATTTCCGGTCATCCTGGGGCTGCCATGGCTGCAGGCCCACAACCCGAAAATTGATTGGACATCAGGAGCTATCAAGTTTCAGTCTGGCTACTGCTTAAACTCCTGCTTACCGGTCTCCCCCAGTTCTGCCCGTACCCTGCTTTGTTTGGACTCTGACACAGTTCTGCATTCTGTTGTGCCTGAGCCTTACCACAGTTATCTGGACGGTTTTAGTAAATGAGGGGCCGAGACTCTTTCCCCTCATCGTATATATGACTGCCCAATTGAACTGCTGCCAGGGTCCGAGTTTTCGTTTAGTCGGATCTTCCCTTCCCTATCGGAAAGTGAATTGGAGGCACTGAAGGAATACGTGAATGAAAGGCTAAAGAAAGGGTTAATTCGTCCATCTACATCCCCAGCAAGAGCAGGAATTTTCTTTGTGGAAAAGAAGGAACACTCTCTCCGCCCCTGTATGAACTACCGGGAACTGAATAGAGTAACGGTCAAAAACCTTTATCCTCTTCCTCTGGTACCAGAACTTTTCCAAAGATTAAGCCTCCATTTTCACCAAGTTAGACTCATGAGGGGCCTATATAATTTGGTCCATATTCGTGAGGGGGATGATTGGAAAACAGCGTTCCGCACCAGGTTTGGGCATTTTGAATATCTGGTGATGCCCTTCGGTCTCTGCAACACTCCGGCTACCTTCCAACATTTTGTAAATTATATCTTCAGAGATTGGTTAAATATCTTTGTCATCGCCTACCTGGATGACATCTTGATTTTCTCTGCATCTCTGGAACAACATTGGGACCGTCTCCGTCAACACGGACTATATGCCAAGCCTGAGAAGTGCGAATTTGAGCGGCAAAGTATCCAGTTGCTAGGCGTAGTAATTTCCACTGAAGGAATTAAGATGGATCTTAAAAAAAGTCTCAGCCATCTTGGACTGGCCAGCCCCGTCAGACAAAAAAGGGGTCCAGCGCTTCGTAGGTTTTGCAAACTTCTATAGAAGATTTATCAAGGGATTCTCTGATATCATTTCTCCTATTACACAGCTCACGAAACAGAATACTCGGTTCTGTTGGTCTCCTGAAGCCCAGGCCACCTTTTTAACTTTAAAAAGACTTTTTACAACTGCTCCCGTCCTGAGTCATCTGAATCCTGCCCTACCTTATCTCCTTGAAGTGGATGCGTCAGAAGTAGCTGTGGGGGCAGTTATTTCACAAAGGCAGGGTATTAAAGATCTAATACATCCTATAGCCTTTTTCTCTCGTAAGCTTTCCCTGGCAGAGAAGAACTTTGATGTTGGTGATCGAGAACTTCTGGCCATCAAGGCTGCTCTTGAGGAGTGGAGGTACTTGTTGGAAGGGACAACACACCCTATTCTCATCTTCACAGATCACAAGAATCTCGAGTATCTAAGATCTGCTTAACAGCTGAGGCTACTTCAGGTAGGATGGGCTCGAGATTTTCCTTCTATATTACCTACCAGCCGGGATCAAAAAATGTCAAGCCACATGCGCTCTCCCGCATGTTTGATGATCCAAAGGAAATACCTGACACCATCCTGTCCGAAGGTAATTTCATACTGTTACAGACTAACCTGATGGCCCACATGAAGCAAGCTTCTACAAATATTCCCTGTCTCCCTGAGGTGTCCCTGGTACCCAGAGATGGGTTGTTGTGGCTAAGGATGATTGAACTTTTGAAAAGTTCGGTTCGGCCAGAACATCCGAACTTCCCGAAAGTTCGGCCCGGATTTCAGAACCCCATTAAAATCAATGGGACCCGAACTTTGGTAATCAGAAAACACAATTTTTAAGCCCTAAAACCCAATAAATGCCCCTAAAAAGTGCCTAGGGTTCTGGGTCATGCCCCATTAACTATTAATCACACAAAAAAAACTTCTTAAAAATTGTCATTTTTGATAAAAAAGCCAATTATTGAAAAAATTAAAAAAAAAAAGAGAGATTTTTTGATTTTGACTTTGGATTTAGTATCTGGGGGGGTCTAAAAGGTGTGCATGTGAAGTTTCAGCTCTGTAGCATGTCCAGAACCATGAAAAAAAAAAAGATAATTTTTCAGTAGAACAGGGATGTGGGACCCTCCTTTAACACCTATATGATCTTTTTTTCTGGTTCTGGACATGCTACAGAGCTGAAACTTCACAGGTACACCTTTTAGACCCCCCAGACACAAAATCACACAAAAAAAAGTTCTTAAAAATTGTCATTTTTGATAAAAAAGCCAATTATTGAAAAATTTTTAAAAAAAGAGAGATTTGGAGACATATATAGGTGTGATAGTAGCAGAAATATATGCTTGTGCTAATGAAATCATTTACAGTAATATATTTCTGCTACTATCACACCTATATATGTCTAGGTGTGTATATAAATATATGGATGTGTGTATATACACCACTATACACAAGTTCAGATGTTTTGCCTGCCTCAAAAGAACCCCAAAAAATGCAAAAAAAAAACGCTAGCGTCAAAAAAAAAAAATGCCCAGGTGTGTTTTTGCTGGCATTTTTTGGGGGGTTTTGGAGGCAGGCAAAACATCTGAACTTGTGCACAGTACCACTATACACAAGTTCAGATGTTTTTCCTGACTGCAAAGAACCCAAAAAAATGCCAGCAAAAACACACCTGGGCATTTTTTTTTTTGACGCTAGCGTTTTTTTTGGCATTTTTTGGGGTTCTTTTGAGGCAGGCAAAACATCTGAACTTGTGTATAGTGGTGTATATACACACATCCATATATTTATATACACACCTAGACATATATAGGTGTGATAGTAGCAGAAATATATTACTGTAAATGATTTCATTAGCGCAAGCATATATTTCTGCTACTATCACACCTATATATGTCTAGGTGTGTATATAAATATATGGATGTGTGTATATACACCACTATACACAAGTTCAGATGTTTTGCCTGCCTCCAAAACCCCCCAAAAAATGCCAGCAAAAACACACCTGGGCATTTTTTTTTTTTTTTGACGCTAGCATTTTTTTGGCATTTTTTTGGGTTCTTTTGAGGCAGGCAAAACATCTGAACTTGTGTATAGTGGTATATATACACACATCCATATATTTATATACACACCTAGACATATATAGGTGTGATAGTAGCAGAAATATATTACTGTAAATGATGTCATTAGCGCAAGCATTTATTTCTGCTACTATCACACCTATATATGTCTAGGGGTCAGTGTTGGGGTAGTTACTCAAAAAATGTAACTAGTTACTAGTTACTAGTTACTTCTGTAAATTGTAATGAGATTACTTTACTAGTTACTGCATTTGAAAAGTAACTTCACTACTTATTACTTTACTCTCCTCTTTCTTAATTGACCGTGTAGAAGAAGATACATGGCACTCTTTCTGCATAGAGTTTATTGTATAAACACAGGCTTTGGGAAACATGAGAACAAAACCTGAAAAAACAGAATAAAACATAAAGTGCAACAAAAAGTCATAAACTTCATCCCTCTCTATTCTTCGAAATAACGATTGTATCGCACGGCTTGGTAACGCAGGAAAGCGCGTTCCTATAGCCTAGTAAAGTAGTGTAGTTACCTCCTATAGCCTAGTAAAGTAGTGTAGTTACCTCCTATAGCCTAGTAAAGTAGTGTAGTTACCAATATTAGTATTGTAACTAGTTACTTTACTTCGTTACCAAAAAAAGTAATGTAGTTACTGTAATCAGTTACTTTGTAACTAGTTACCCCCAACACTGCTAGGGGTATATATACAGACATATATGTGTATATATAGCCCCTATACACATGTTCAGATGTCATGTCTGACATCAAACATGTCCTCAAAAAAGCACTGGCAGTGGCAGCCCCTGCAGCATAAAAAATGCTTGGCTGGTGAGAAGCCATATGGGTGTGCCGAAGCAATTCAGAGAAATGATCATTTCTCTATAGCGGTCACCCTGCTATGGAAGGGTTTTGTCACCCTGCCATAGCAGTCACTGCCAGTTAACCCTACACTACGGTCCCCTGACACTTAACACTTTCCCTACAGAAACTAAATTTTTGAAGCTAACTTAAGTGTAAAGGAGCACTCTAACTACACTAGATATCCCTTTCCTCACACTAATAAATAGCTAAATGACACTTTTAAAGTAAAATTAACAGAACTGCTTCCACTCTCTTCCATGTTCAGTATAACAATGCTAGGAATATGGCGGGGGCGATCTTATATACTGGGGGGGTTATTCACTAATGATTGGTCTATTGACCCCCTAGTCACTCCAATCACATTCCTAGCATTCTCCTGCCCCCTCAATTGGCTTTTGCTAATGGTTCTGGTCCAATCATGGGCTTTTAAAGCCCATTTCCTGAAGCATTGCATTTTGGTCAGTTCTGGTTGCCGAATTCCAAACTTTTTGGGCAAAAAGTTCTAAATTCGGCCGAACCTCGAACACCCAATGTTCGGGCCGAACCGATGGTGGACCCGAACCGTTCGATCATCCCTAGTTGTGGCTAGAAGACAAGATCTTTGTCCCTGAAGAGGTCCAATCGACAGTTTTGGGGTTATGGCATGACCACCTTCTGGCGGGCCATTTTGGTGTTCATAAGACTTTGGATCTATTACAAAGGATGTTTTGGTGGCCAGACCTGGAAAGGAGTTGCAAGGAATACGTGAATTCATGCACCATCTGTAACCAGAGCACGTCTGCGAGAATCAAGGCTTGGGGCCTGCTCGGCCACTACCAGTTCCTGCCAGGCCTTGGAGAATGGTCGCCATGGACTTCATAGTGGAGCTTCCCCCGTCGGAGGGCTGTTCCGCCATTTTCATGGTCATTGACTGTCTATCAAAGATGGACCATTTCCTGCCACTCAGGAATACACCCACCGCCAAGGAAACCACAGAAATTTTCATTAAGGAAATTGTTAGGCTTCATGGGGTACCTGCAAATATTGTTCCAGATAGAGGGGTCCAGTTTACCTCCCGCTGCTGGAAAGCTTTGTGTGGTGCATTGAAGATTGAGCAGTCTTTGTCGTCCGCCTACCATCCTCAGACTAATGGACAAACTGAAAAGGACTAACCAGAGGTTGGAACAATATATCCGTTGTTTCAACACGTTTGTCCAAGATTATTGGGTGGCCCTACTACCATTGGCAGAGTTTGCCTACAACAATGCCAAACATTCTGCTAAGGGGCAATCCCTGTTCTTCCCAAACTATGGTTTTCACCCGTCTTTCTTACCTGACGTTTCTGTTGAACCCGCAGTTCCAGCAGTACAGGATACCATTAATTTCCTCAACCGCAATAGTAATCTGTTACAAGAAGCAATAATTAAGGCACAAGCAGCTTCTGAAAAAATCTGTGAAAGGAAAAGGAGAGGGGAACTGATCCATCAATCAGGTGACCAAGTATGGCTATCTACATCTAACCTCCACCTAGCCTGTCCCTCAAAGAAATTGGCACCCAGGTATATTGGACCTTTTCCGGTCAAGAGAAAACTCAAGCGAGGTCTCTTATGAATTATCCTTGCTTGATTCACTTAAAATCCATCCGGTGTTCCACGTCTCCTTGTTAAAACCTGCAGTCCCCAACTCCTTCCCTGGCAGAAGCTCGGAAACCACCTGAACCTGTGATTATTGATGGGGATGAAGAATATAAGGTAGAGGCTATTTTGAATTGAAGGAAAAGAAAGGATCAATTGCAATTTCTCATCAAAAGGAAAGGTTGACTTCCGGTTCCGGCGCCTCATGTAAGAAGAAGTGCGGAACAGCGGCTCCGAATACAACGGCTTAAAAAACCCCTCACACAGCCCATCCGAGCCCTCAGCTCTCACGGAGCCCGGACAACCACCCTCCGGAACGATACCGCTATGGATAAGTTTGTCCTCCACGGCCCTCCGCCCAGCTCGCAAGCCTCCCGCGGCGATCCTGCTGACCAGGCATCATCCGAGGCAAACATGGCGGACGTCTCACAGCAGCAGCCCGCTCTCCCTCAGGGAGCAACAGCTTCAGTCTTCCCCGATGCACAAATCGCCACACTGGCACAAGCCGTGGCCGCCCTGCTATCACCTACAATAACGGCGGCGGTGGACAAAGCTATAGTGCAGGGCCTCACTCACCTCAGGAAGGAGCTGGGGGAACAGGCAGGCAGGCTTGCTGAGCTGGAACACCGTGTCTCCGACATAGAAGACGAGGTACAAAACTCCTTCACCCATGACCAACAGGCCCGGCAAACACAGAACTATATCCTTGAGAAACTGGACGATTTGGAGAATCGTTCCAGGCGTAATAATCTGCGGATTATTGGTTTGCCAGAATCCTTTAACACAGACTCTCTTCATGATATTTGCATGACCAGGATCCCTGCTGCCCTGGGTCTCCCTGCACCCTGCACGGTGGAAAGAGCACATAGACTGGGAGCCCCCTCAAATGAACGCCGCTCTCCTCGCCCAGTAATAGTGAGGTATCTAAATTACCTGGACAGATTTAATATATTGAAATCCTTCCGCAGTTCCAAATCCCTCCAACTGGATGGCCACAAGCTTCTCATTTTTGCGGATTACTCCCAGGAAGTGTCCAAGCGAAGGAAAGCTTTCCAACCGCTCTGTCAGGCGTTATACCAGAAGGCTATCAAATTCACTCTGGCCTACCCCGCTACCCTCCGCTTCTCAGACGCGGCGGGTATCCAGAAGTCGTTCACTCACCCCGAGGAGGCGAGCCATTACCTGCAGTCCTACCTTCACATCACACTGGACCCCACCCGGAGCTCGCAGCCAAACTCCCAAGGACCCAGGGAGCAACGTAGCCCGAGAAAGGATCCTGCAAAAAAACAGCGTTTGACCGGCCCTTTTGGTCGCCCTTGATTTCTGCTCCTAAGGCCCCCTCATACCTGCTGTTCTACTGTGTTCCAACCCGTCCTGCTCGGACACTTTGCTTTCCAGCAGGCTCTGTTCCCAGCAATTTGGGATCTCACGGCTGAAGTACCAGCCCTGTTGCTGCCTCTAGAGGGCGGTAGATACCTACTGTTAACCTAGCTGTTGTTTTCTTGCATCTCCATAGTGCTTGTTGCCTATTCTATATGGGTTTTGTTTCATGCTACCGAGCTCACTACATTTATTTCTTGTTATGTGTTTTTCTTCTCCCCAGATACAGCCTTGCCATGTGTCTTTGGCCCGTTCGGAGGCACTCTTCTTTCATGATGTCTCCTATGCTCCTGAGACCATCCTATCCACCCTCCCATGCTGGGCTGGGCGCCAACGGCAGACTATCGGTAACGCTGTCCCTGGATGATAAGGTGACTTACATGAGGAAAGAAGAGAAGTCGAGACTTCCTTTTAAAGGTACCCTTTTCTGTCTTCCCCGGGACCCCTGTTGGGCCCGTACCCTGTCTTACCCCTTTTGCAGGCCGTCATTATACCTGTACAGAATCAGCACTAATGTGTTATTACACCTATGGTTGAGACCCATCACTACTACTTGGTCAAAATGTACGTTCATGTATCTGCTCAGTAGACCCCCCCGACGTTTCCCATGTCGTTAAAAATTATCAGTTGGAATGTTAAGGGCCTTAAATCCCCTAACAAGAGAATGGCTGTCCTCAGGCATCTGAAACGCCTGAAGGCAGATATCGCGGTGTTGCAGGAAACCCACTTGGCAGCCGGTGATCTCGACCGACTGCGCAAACTGTGGGTGGGCAAAGTTTATGGATCTCTGGCAGTCAGAGGCAAGGCGGGAGTAGCTATCCTACTGCACAAGCGACTGACCTGTACGATAAACGACACTTCACATGATGACGCCGGGCGCATACTGGCCCTAAACCTTTCCACAGGCTCCAAAACTTGGACCTTGGCCGGGGTGTATGCACCGAACGCACCTACTAAAACCTTTTTCCAACAACTTACCTCTTTTTTGGCCCCTATGGCCCATAAGCCGCTAGTGGTCGCTGGAGACTTTAATACAGTCATGCAGGCGGCGGAGGACAAGCGGGGAGGCGACGCTCGACCCCTCCCGCGCTCACCCCCATCCACTTCATCCCTGCAGACTTTTGCAGATGGTCTGCTCCTAACGGATGTCTGGCGTTTAACGCACCCCACAGATCGCGAATTCACGTTCTTCTCACACCCGCATAATTCCCTGTCACGCATTGATTACATATTCTCCAATGCTTCCCTTTTACCTCATGCTACCCGCCCTGACATTCACGACATCGCAGTGTCAGACCATGCCCCAATATCGGTAGACCTGACGAATATGACCCCCCCTACAACTAAATCCCCATGGCGATTTCCTTCTTATCTAGCGAAAGATGTGGGGCTCCAAAAGCTCCTCAGGGAGGCCTGGACAGACTTTCTGTCCGACAACTCCTCACCAGATTGCTCCCCCTCGCTTCTCTGGGAGACAGGCAAAGCGGTACTGAGGGGACGCATTATATCCTATGCCTCGGCTCATAAAAGAAAGGTGACCGCAGCCTATGCAGCGGCCAGTGCAGCTTTATGGGAGGCACAACGGCTACTGAATGGTTCCAACACAGCGGACAATAGGAACCGCTGGTCCAAGGCCAAGTCCGACTTTGAGACGTGGGCTGAGGCACAGGAGACCATGTATACCCACTACCAGGACTGGAAGTTCCACAAATTTGGCAATAAACCAGGCAAGTTGTTAGCGACACTATGCAAGCCACCCTTTACCCCCACAGTAGTGACTGCCTTGAAAAACGCACAGGGGACGATGGTACATACACCACGGGAAGTTTTGAGCACCTTCGAACAGTTTTACACTTCACTTTATGGACCAGATCCCATTGATGTCACGGAGGCGGAGAAGCTGCTCGCCTCAGTCTCCCTCCCGACAGTCACTACCGACCAACTCTCCTCTTTGAATGCCCCCTTCTCTTTGGAGGAACTTACTGCAGCTATCAAATCACTGTCCCCGGGCAAAGCGCCGGGACCGGACGGGTACACCTCAGAGTTTTACAGACTGGCTATGGATACTTTGGTGCCCACCCTTCTGGAATTGTGTAACTCAATTTACCAGGGAGGCCAGTACATGCCTACCGGCTATCAGGCCTACATTAAATTGATCTATAAACAAGGGAAGGACCCTACTAACCCAGGCTCCTACAGGCCTATCTCCCTGCTAAATCTGGACGCCAAGCTCTTGTCAAAGATGGTGGCGAACAGATTGGCTGACATTTTACCATCATTGATCCACCCTGCCCAATCAGGATTCACCCAGGGGAGGTCAGCCACTTCCAACATTAGGAAGGTGATCGCGGCTTTGGAATATGCGGGGGCCAATCCAGCCTCGGATGCTGCCATTGTCACATTGGATGCAGAGAAAGCTTTTGATAATGTCAGCTTCCGCTGGCTGGATATGGTCCTTACCAAGTTTGGCTTTTCTGGGTCCTTCCTCCACTTGATCCGGGAAATGTACCGGACCCCTATGGCGCAAGTGGTGGTGGCCGGCCTCACCTCGGCAGCTTTCCAACTTCACAAGGGCACTAGGCAGGGTTGTCCCTTATCCCCCCTCCTCTTCAACATGGCTATCGAACCCCTCTCTAGGACACTGACTTTCCACCGGGACCTTAGAGGCATCCCTGTGGGCACCTAGCAACTGCGTACTGCGCTTTTTGCTGACGATGTACTGATCTTCACAGCGGACCCCGCTCATGACTTGCCGTTGATCCAAGCTTTATTTGCTACTTTTCGCTCCTGCACAGGGTTACGTATAAATTTCTCCAAAAGTGAAGTGTTACCTCTGCGCTCCCCCCACCGGCCACATTGGGCTTCTTGCTCCCCATTCTCCATAGTCCAATCACATATCACGTACCTGGGGATTAGAGTGGGCAGACATCCATCCTCCCTCTACTCGTTAAACTTTACCCCTATTGTAGACAAAATTGTAGCCGAACTTCAAAACTGGCAATCACTTCCCCTGTCCCTCAGGGGCAGATGTCATCTTTTTAAGATGTCCAGTTTTCCTAAACTCTTATATCCCATGCAAACGTTACCCATCCTGCTGAAACATACGGATGTCGCGCGCCTCAACCGGGCAATTTCAGGCTTCATTTGGCAGGGTAGACGCTCCCGCATAGCACTGCGTAAGCTCTACCTACCGAAATGGAAGGGAGGGGTGGGTCTACCTGATATAAGGATGTACAACCTCTCTTGCCTCCTCCGGGGAGCCTTAGACTGGATCACAGGCAGCTCTAGATATACGAATTATGAACTGGAATCACAAATGGTGCAACCTTATGACCTGAAGGCCCTGCTGCATTGCGGACATAGAGAAATCCCTTCAGACTTGCGCACCAACCTATTGTTACGAGACACGGTAATCGCATGGAGGGAAGTTCGCAGGAAAACGGGAACCCCTCATAGGGTCTCCGGTTTCATGCCTATCCAAAAGCACCCTCTCTTTCCGCAAGCGCAGCGGGGTCAGGTGTTCGATTTGTGGGCAGCCAAGGGCATTACAACCTTTTCTCAGCTGTATGATCCTGGCTCAGGTCTCCCTCTACCCTTCTCGGATATTTGTCAGAAATATGGTTTACCCCGGGGTCATTATCTATATGTACAGCAATGTGTCAGTTTTATTCATTCCTTAGACATTCCAGCTACTGCCCGTTTCCGGCCATCTATTGTGGACTCCTGGGTGAAGCGGGGGGCCCACAAAATCTCACACATTTATTCCTCCCTTTGTATGGAACTCTATGACCATGTAGCCTCTCAGGTGGCTACCCGATGGAACACGGCTCTCTCCTCCCCGTCAGCCCATACTCGGATTCTAAAAGGCTATAATGACACATGCATCTTTGTGCAAAATGAATTTTGGAGGGAGCAACAACTCAAGGTAATGCATGGGGCCTACATTCCATGCCTACGATGGTCCACAGACCCGAACAAATTGCAATGTCCTCTCTGCACCCAAACTATGCCATCCCTTCTTCGTAGACTTTATCTACCGTACGCTGAATCTACGGCTGTCAAAGGATGTGTACCTTTTACTCTTTGGAGACATTCAGACCACTTTCTGTCTCCTGCCCAGACCTCAGAGACGCTTGCTGCAACATAGCAAGCCTTGGCTCTTAAGTTGTTTGATGATAGCCCGAAGAATCATCTTGAAACACTGGACATCTGAGGAACCTCCCACTATCATGGAAGTTAAGGGGGAACTGCAAATATTACTACGCAGGGACTTGATAGAACTTCGCCAACTGAGACTCCCCTCCCATGATCGATTCCACCGGAAGTGGTCGGCCTATCTCCATACCACGGGCTCTCCTGCTTCACCCCCCTCACTGACAATACCCCCCCTTGACATTCCTTTGAGTTCTGGAGCGTCGGGCTCCTGCATATGAACCACTGGTTAAGGGCTTAGATGAGAGTCTTTATGTTTCATGTTTAGTATTTGAAATGATCATACTGGGTCTCCATGCTCTACATTCTTTGCTTACGGATATTCCACTCTGACACATCAGCTACTACTACTACGGTGTCGCTCTGCAAAATCCCCTCCTCCTCCTCTTCTCTCCTCCCCTCCCTCCCCCCCTCCTTTCTTTCTCTTCCTCCCCCCTCCCATCCCCCCACCTTCTTCAACTTCGTCTTTATTTTCTACCCCTTACTTCATTTGCCTGTCGTTGGTTTTGTTTATTTTCCCAAATGGGAACATTTTACGGTTTAAAATGTGAAATGAAGTGTCGATGCCGACCTCTTGCATTCTATTTAGGGGCAATTGTTCTGTTTGAATGTTCGGCCTTGCATGTAACTGTGCTTCCCTGCTTCAAATGTTATGAATGTATTGTTAATCGACCTTCAATAAAATATTATATAAAAAAAAAAGGAAAGGTTACGGTCCGGAAGAGAATTCCTGGGATCCGGAAAAGAATATCCATGCTAAATAACTGATTCACGCATTCTTTCGCAACCATCCACATAAGAGGGGCCTATTGGACACCCGGAGGTTGCCCATGAGGAGGGGGCAATGCAACACTGTGACACCCCGGGGGCGTACAAGAATGTGCATGCATGAATTTACTCATTCCCATTTAATGGCGAACTTGCGTTCGCCAGTGCGTATGCGTGTGCATGAAAGTACACCCATGCGCGTGCAATAGCTTCACGTTTTGGTTCCATACGTGGCCTATATAACGGTAACTGACACACTCGTTCCTTGCTGTCTAGTCTGCAGCTTCACCTGTATTCCTGATCCTGAACTTACTGTATCCTGTTGACTTCCTGATTAACCTCTCAGCTTGTTCCAGTGACTACTCTTCTGCCTTATCCTTGTTTACTTATCTGCTACTGGATCTGGACTTATTTACCTCCTGGTGGGGTAACCCTGAGGACCGCGACCTGATGTTCAGCAGGCAGCAAAACCAATCCTCACCATCAGAGGCTCTGGTGAAGACCTGTTGGCACTTAGACTCCGCACCTCGGGTTAGCCAGTGTCTACCACCAGGGTCACCTGTCTGTGCTCCTGTTCCACCGGATCCTGCAAAGCTACCTCTGCACGTCAGGCTCAGCACCATTGGTGCTAAGTGGGGGAAGAGAGGAGACATTGGTGCTATGTGGAGGAAGATGGGGGACATTAGTGCTAAGTGGGGGATGATGGGAGACATTGGTGCTAAGTGGTGGAAGATGGGGGGGCATTAGTGCTAAGTGGGGGAAGAGGGGGAAGATTGGTGCTAATGCTGCCCCCTCCCCGGTAGCAGGAGAGTATGCCGCATCAAGTGGTGGGTGTGGCCAAATTTCACTTATAGTGGGGCAGTGTTAATTTCGTCAACGAAAACGTTTTCGTCACCGCTTTAGTCACCGGAATTTTTCAAATGATGAAAACGAGACGCAAAGTATAGCACATTTTCGTCAAATGACGACAACGATGACGAAAATCAAATCCGTTTTCGTCAACGAACGAAAACTAAATGAGAATGTGAGGCAGGGACGTTTACCCAACTTCCGGTTTTCACTGAGTTCCGCCTGTGTGGCGTCTGGTGTGGCGTGCCCCATAAACGTCCGACGTCTATAAGAGAGTCGACTCGAGACCAGTCACCTGACCTGAGACCTCATCACCAGACAGCACTACAGCCAGAGCCAGGCCCGAATCATCACACAGTCACACGTCAGACGACCAGGCAGTGGCGGCGCGGCACACCACCACATCCTCCAGAGCAGAGAGAGCAGCACTGTGAGTTGCAACAGCCAGCTATTATTGCCTCCCCTGAGTCCCCTCAGAGCTCAGACCACCGCCATGATCCAGGACTGTGTGTGCCGCCGCGTGAGGCATAGGTCGCTGAGGCCCGCCCGGCCCATAACTTCTAGTTAGTTACTAGTTAGAGACCACCACCCTTAAACCTGAGACCCGGACCCCCATCCAGATCCAGCAGTGATTAGACCACCATCCAGCAGACCAGCACTCACTGCAGCAGCATTTCAGGCCTCCTCTGACCAGACTGAGACCACCTTCCAGCACTGTGTGTAACACTGCAATGCATTATTACAGGCCATCCCTGGCTTAGACCTGAGACCACCAGGCTCCAGCACTGTCCAGCAGCATTACAGGCCTCCTCTGTCTGACTGTCCTGACCAGTGACCACCACAGGCATCCAGGGCATTACAGGCCATCCCTTAGACCTGAGACCACCAGGATCCAGCACTGTCCAGCAGCATTACAGGCCTCCTCTGTCTGACTGACCTGACCAGTGACCACCACAGGCATCCAGGGCATTACAGGCCATCCCTTAGACCTGAGACACCCAGGCTCCAGCACTGTCCAGCATACAGGCCTCCTCTGACTGTCCTGACCAGTGACCACCACAGGCATGCAGGGCATTACAGGCCATCCCTTAGACCTGAGACCACCAGGATCCAGCACTGTGTCCAGCAGCATTACAGGCCTCCTCTGTCTGACTGACCTGACCACCACAGGCATCCTGGGCATTACAGTTACAGGCCATCCCTTAGACCTGAGACCACCAGGCTCCAGCACTGTCCAGCAGCATTACAGGCCTCCTCTGTCTGACTGACCTGACCACCACAGGCATCCTGGGCATTACAGTTACAGGCCATCCCTTAGACCTGAGACGACCAGGATCCAGCACTGTCCAGCAGCATTACAGGCTTCCTCTGTCTGACTGACCTGACCAGTGACCACCACAGGCATCCAGGGCATTACAGGCCATCCCTTAGACCTGAGACCACCAGGCTCCAGCACTGTCCAGCATACAGACCTCCTCTGTCTGACTGACCGGACCAGTGACCACCACAGGCATCCAGGGCATTACAGGCCATCCCTTAGACCTGAAACCACCAGGCTCCAGCACTGTCCAGTAGCATTACAGGCCTCCTCTGTCTGACTGACCTGACCACCACAGGCATCCTGGGCATTACAGTTACAGGCCATCCCTTAGACCTGAGACCACCAGGCTCCAGCACTGTCCAGCAGCATTACAGGCCTCCTCTGTCTGACTGACCTGACCACCACAGGCATCCTGGGCATTACAGTTACAGGCCATCCCTTAGACCTGAGACCACCAGGCTCCAGCACTGTCCAGCAGCATTACAGGCCTCCTCTGTCTGACTGACCTGACCACCACAGGCATCCTGGGCATTACAGTTACAGGCCATCCGTTAGACCTGAGACCACCAGGCTCCAGCACTGTCCAGCAGCATTACAGGCCTCCTCTGTCTGACTGACCTGACCACCACAGGCATCCTGGGCATTACAGTTACAGGCCATCCCTTAGACCTGAGACCACCAGGCTCCAGCACTGTCCAGCAGCATTACAGGCCTCCTCTGTCTGACTGACCTGACCACCACAGGCATCCTGGGCATTACAGTTACAGGCCATCCCTTAGACCTGAGACCACCAGGCTCCAGCACTGTCCAGCATACAGACCTCCTCTGTCTGACTGACCGGACCAGTGACCACCACAGGCATCCAGGGCATTACAGGCCATCCCTTAGACCTGAAACCACCAGGCTCCAGCACTGTCCAGTAGCATTACAGGCCTCCTCTGTCTGACTGACCTGACCACCACAGGCATCCTGGGCATTACAGTTACAGGCCATCCCTTAGACCTGAGACCACCAGGCTCCAGCACTGTCCAGCAGCATTACAGGCCTCCTCTGTCTGACTGACCTGACCACCACAGGCATCCTGGGCATTACAGTTACAGGCCATCCCTTAGACCTGTGACCACCAGGATCCAGCACTGTCCAGCAGCATTACAGGCTTCCTCTGTCTGACTGACCTGACTAGTGACCACCACAGGCATCCAGGGCATTACAGGCCATCCCTTAGACCTGAGACCACCAGGCTCCAGCACTGTCCAGCATACAGGCCTCCTCTGTCTGACTGACCGGACCAGTGACCACCACAGGCATCCAGGGCATTACAGGCCATCCTTTAGACCTGAAACCACCAGGCTCCAGCACTGTCCAGTAGCATTACAGGCCTCCTCTGTCTGACTGACCTGACCACCACAGGCATCCTGGGCATTACAGTTACAGGCCATCCCTTAGACCTGAGACCACCAGGCTCCAGCACTGTCCAGCAGCATTACAGGCCTCCTCTGTCTGACTGACCTGACCACCACAGGCATCCTGGGCATTACAGTTACAGGCCATCCCTTAGACCTGAGACCACCAGGCTCCAGCACTGTCCAGCAGCATTACAGGCCTCCTCTGTCTGACTGACCTGACCACCACAGGCATCCTGGGCATTACAGTTACAGGCCATCCCTTAGACCTGAGACCAGCAGGCTCCAGCACTGTCCAGCAGCATTACAGGCCTCCTCTGTCTGACTGACCTGACCACCACAGGCATCCTGGGCATTACAGTTACAGGCCATCCCTTAGACCTGAGACCACCAGGCTCCAGCACTGTCCAGCAGCATTACAGGCCTCCTCTGTCTGACTGACCTGACCACCACAGGCATCCTGGGCATTACAGTTACAGGCCATCCCTTAGACCTGAGACCACCAGGATCCAGCACTGTCCAGCAGCATTACAGGCTTCCTCTGTCTGACTGACCTGACCAGTGACCACCACAGGCATCCAGGGCATTACAGGCCATCCCTTAGACCTGAGACCACCAGGCTCCAGCACTGTCCAGCATACAGGCCTCCTCTGACTGTCCTGACCATTGACCACCACAGGCATCCAGGGCATTACAGGCCATCCCTTAGACCTGAGACCACCAGGCTCCAGCACTGTCCAGCAGCATTACAGGCCTCCTCTGTCTGACTGACCTGACCAGTGACCACCACAGACATCCAGGGCATTACAGGCCATCCCTTAGACCTGAAACCACCAGGCTCCAGCACTGTCCAGTAGCATTACAGGCCTCCTCTGTCTGACTGACCTGACCACCACAGGCATCCTGGACATTACAGTTACAGGCCATCCCTTAGACCTGAGACCACCAGGCTCCAGCACTGTCCAGTAGCATTACAGGCCTCCTCTGTCTGACTGACCTGACCACCACAGGCATCCTGGGCATTACAGTTACAGGCCATCCCTTAGACCTGAGACCACTAGGCTCCAGCACTGTCCAGCAGCATTACAGGCCTCCTCTGTCTGACTGACCTGACCACCACAGGCATCCTGGGCATTACAGTTACAGGCCATCCCTTAGACCTGAGACCACCAGGCTCCAGCACTGTCCAGCAGAATTACAGGCCTCCTCTGTCTGACTGACCTGACCACTACAGGCATCCTGGGCATTACAATTACAGGCCATCCCTTAGACCTGAGACCACCAGGCTCCAGCACTGTCCAGCAGCATTACAGGCCTCCTCTGTCTGACTGACCAGTGACCACCACAGGCATCCTGGGCATTACAGTTACAGGCCATCCCTTAGACCTGAGACCACCAGGCTCCAGCACTGTCCAGCAGCATTACAGGCCCCCTCTGTCTGACTGTCCTGAGTCTCCTGACCAGTGACCACCACAGGCATCCAGGGCATTACAGGCCATCCCTTAGACCTGAGACCACCAGGCTCCAGCACTGTCCAGCATACAGGCCTCCTCTGACTGTCCTGACCAGTGACCACCACAGGCATCCAGGGCATTACAGGCCATCCCTTAGACCTGAGACCACCAGGATCCAGCACTGTGTCCAGCAGCATTACAGGCCTCCTCTGTCTGACTGACCTGACCACCACAGGCATCCTGGGCATTACAGTTACAGGCCATCCCTTAGACCTGAGAACACCAGGCTCCAGCACTGTCCAGCAGCATTACAGGCCTCCTCTGTCTGACTGACCTGACCAGTGACCACCACAGGCATCCAGGGCATTACAGGCCATCCCTTAGACCTGAGACCACCAGGCTCCAGCACTGTCCAGCAGCATTACAGGCCTCCTCTGTCTGACTGACCTGACCACCACAGGCATCCTGGGCATTACAGTTACAGGCCATCCCTTAGACCTGAGACCACCAGGCTCCAGCACTGTGTCCAGCAGCATTACAGGCCTCCTCTGACTGACCTGACCACCACAGGCATCCTGGGCATTACAGTTACAGGCCATCCCTTAGACCTGAGACCACCAGGCTCCAGCACTGTCCAGCAGCATTACAGGCCCCCTCTGTCTGACTGTCCTGAGTCTCCTGACCAGTGACCACCACAGGCATCCAGGGCATTACAGGCCATCCCTTACAGACCTGAGACCACCAGGCTCCAGCACTGTCCAGCAGCATTACAGGCCTCCTCTGTCTGACTGACCTGACCACCACAGGAATCCAGGGCATTACAGTTAAAGGCCATCCCTTAGACCTGAGACCACCAGGCTCCAGCACTATCCAGCAGCATTCCTCCTCGCTCTGACAACCACTGTCATCCACAGTTCCACAATCCACACAGCACTGTCATCCAGAGAAATGTCCGCGACCGCCGCGTCTGTCTCGTCTGACTGGTAGAAAGAGAAGATCTATGGGTGTATTTTACATTTGATGCTAAGTACAACAAGACCCTTTGCAAACCATGTGGAGTGACACTAACTGGCAAAAATACAACAAACTTGAAGCGTCATTTGCGGACAACTCATCCCGAAATTCATACAAAGGTAAGCAGTACATGATGGCACTTAACTCCACTTTTGTATAAAGAGATAACTTAGCGCTGAGTGCGAGAGAATGTAAAATCAGAATAACTAGAATTTTTCCCCCTAATTTAACCCCACAGATACAGAAAACCTCAAATGATGGACCAAGTCAAGCCAGTGCACCACCACAGCAAACAATTTATGCTGCTCTTTTCAGTGCTTCAAAATCCAAAATTGACTCTAAGGAACAACAGGCCAGGGAGGAGGCCATAGCATGATGGAGACAGTAGATAGAAAGCTGACTGTTCCAAAGAAAACTAAAATAAGCAATCTGATTGACAAACAATATGAAGGTGAAAAACAAAAATTCAAAAAGAGACTGACTGCTGCTCGGAGAGTATCTATTTGCACTGATTTGTGGACCAAGAAAGGACTCTCAGCTTCATTCCTTGCTATAAGTGCATGCTACTTTTGTGTTGAACAACATAAACCTGAACACATATTGTTGGCCCTTGAACAAGTAGCCCACCCACACACTGCACAGTCAATTAAAACATGTGTGGACAAATGCTTGCAAGAGTGGGACATACCAAAGAGGAAGATCCTTACAGTGATAACAGACAACGGGAGCAATATGGTGGCAGCATTTAAACAAACCGCAGCAGCAGCAGCAGAAGAACCACCCAGCTCTAGTGAGGAAGATTCCCCCATGACGAAAAGTGACTCTGAGGCAGAAATTGATGACCTACGGTGGGTGAGCCAATTTTGATTTTATTTTACATGACACGGTTCGGTTGACAGTTAATTATCACATGCATATGAGATGATTGATGTGGGGGGCTGGGGGCACTAGTGTCCGTGCTCTAGTCTACTCTATGGGTGCATCTTTGTTATTTTTCCAGTAGTCTTTTCTAAAAGTATTCCCATAAGATGTTAAATGTTAAAATAATAGAATGGAACAGAAAGCTTTTCTATACTTTATGCTTATTTGGCTGTGTTCCACTGTTAGGTACCAACAGATCGACATGGACCGGACACCATGTGTAGTGCATACCTTACAATTAGTGGTCCACATGTTGCAGAAGGAGGCAAGTGTGAAGAGAATACTGGATAAAGCAAGATCAATAGTGCACCTCTTCCGCAAGTCTTCCATCGCAACACAGAAGATATTGGAGCATTGTGGCCTGACCATTTTCAATGACTGCCCCACTCGCTGGTCAAGCACATTCAACATGATCGCAAGACTCCTCAAACTGAAAGAGTCAATCTGCCAAATCGCGAACAACATGGGATGGGACAGCTTGCTCCCTAGTGAATGGCAAAAGCTCACATCATTGCATGACCTATTGCTGCCTTTTGCAGAACATACTAAAACCCTCCAGAGTGACACCATGTCAATGTCCCTAGCTGTCCCTGCTTTTTTTTTATCTACTCAGCCACCTTGAGGACTTTAAACAGAACACTAGCTACCAAGACCTTGCCACAATTGCACAGAAAATGAAAGGGAATGTGAACCAGCGTTTTGCTTCATTGTTAGATCCAACAGATGAAATGTTCTCGCCACTTGCAGCAGCTGCTTGTTTTGTCAACCCTACTGTCTGTGAAACCCTTGTTGATGTGGCAGATCATGAGAATATTCAGGAATTGCTTAAAAAGGCAGAGGAGTATGTGATAAGAAAATCCACTTCGCCCCACATGCAACATCATGAATTGTCTGAAGATGATGTGGAAGAACTAGTAGAACAGGAGAATATTGAAAAATCGGAGGAAGTTGAAGAAGCACCGTCATCCACATCTAAGCAGCCAATCTTTCGGTTTCTTGCTAAATGCCGCAGAAGACCCAGGCAGAGGATCTCCCCAAACAGCATAAAACAGCAGATCAGAAAATATAAGGAAGAGCTTTTGCATCAAGTTGAGGACAACACTGCAACAGATTTTTGGCTGTCAAAGAGTGACACTATTTATCACCAGCTAAAACCTTTTGCTTTAGACCTGCTGGCTATGCCAGCTTCTCAAGCCTTTGCAGAGAGGGTATTCAGTGTCACAGGTGACCTCTCTAGAGGCCGGCGGAATAGAGCAAGGGTCATTTTGGCACGAAGTGCTTTCCTTAAAATGAATCGAAACAAATAGAAGTGTTTTATTATTGTTATTTCTATAAAAATCATAACTAATACTTGTGCTTCAAAAACAGTTGTAATTGTCAATTCAATTCGTTGGAAAATTGCTGCACAGTGAACACAGGCTACAAAATGCATTTGTATGTGGAACAATAACACAACCACCACCACGTATTAACTTCTCTCTCTCTTAGCATTGACATTGACAAATGAATAGAGACAAATATCACACTAATGAAAAAGAAAAATAGATCAGTAACGGTCAAAAAGGGCAGCCTTACATCGGGGTCCTGCTGCAGTTGTTTTTAGTGTAATATTTACCTCTATTGTCATTGCGAATGCTGAGACTCAGAAAGAGGAGAGAGGAGGAGTTGATAAAAAGTGGTAAGTCTGTTATACAGTAATTCTTACGCTAATGGCATTATTAGACTGTGTGCACTGTGCACATTTTTATTGAATACATCTGAGAATTAGAACTGTTAAAATAATAAGCTGACACTGTAAATGGATTGGGTTCTTATTTAGAAATAAGCATTACCCTCCTCAAGTTTTACAGTATTGGTTTATTATGCAGTGCCAGTGCCAGACTGGCAGTGACAGTGCCTGTGCAAGTGTGCACTGCAGCTGTTCTTGGATGGTTGAGGCAGGAAGTTGTTCTCTCTGAGGATGTTTTTTTTAACATTCTTTATTCATGGCTGTGTTCTTAGGCAAAATTGTGAGTGAGCAGTGAGTGAGCACACTCCCTTCTTGGCTGAGAACTTAGCAACCCCCCCACAGTGGTCTCAGGTCTCAGGATGCTGTACTGTTGCCATGAGCATGACACAGGACTGATAAAGTGAGCTGATGCGTATTTTTTCTTCCCTGGAGTCTCTGTAGCTGGTCTTGGATGGTTGAGGGGGGAGCTGGGACTGGACTGGAGGAAGGAAGTTGTTCTCTTCTGAGGATGTTTTTTACCATTCTTTATTCATGGCTGTGTGTTCTTAGGCAAAATTGTGAGTGAGCAGTGAGTGAGGCGAGCACACTCCCTTGTTGGCTGAGAACTTAGCAACCCCCCCAGCCCCCACAGTGGTCTCAGGTCTCAGGACAGGATGCTGTACTGTTGCCATGAGCGTGACAGAGCAGGACTGATGTGAAGTGAGCTGATGTCTGCAAAGTTTTTATTTTTTTGTATTTTATTACATTTTTATGTTACCCCCTTTGGTTTGGTCAAAAAAGCAATATTATTGGCATTGGCAAAACAGTTTTGCCTTAATAAAGACAATAATGACTAACTCTGTGTAGTAGTGTAGTGCTGTACTAGTGCATGCTCAAAGCTTAATGCCATAAATAATAACATATTCGATTTTTCATTCACTCCAGGACCAGCAGTAGTATATAATGAGTTTGGAAATTGTAGAGAAATGCTTAAATAATGCATTACAAATTACAATTGAATTACACCCAGTCTATTATAGATGACTAAAATGAGTTTTAGTCGACTAAAATGTAGGACGTTTTAGTCGACTAAAATGTAAGATGTTTTAGTCGACTAAAATGTACTGGAGTTTTAGTGGACTAAATATGAATAAAACTAAAACACTTGCAGAAGACTAAAATGGGACTAAAACTAAAATGCCATTTTAGTCCTAAGACTAAGACTAAAACTAAATTGAAATTTGCTGCCAAAATGAACATTGAGTGGGAGAGTCTTAAAGGAGCATTGTTAAATACAGAGTGCAGGGTTCAGGATTGTGCTATGTACAGAATGCCAGGTTCAGGAGTGTGTTATTTAAAGATTGCAGGGTTCAGGAGTGCTTTACGTGCAGCATGCTGGTTTCATTAGTGTGCTTTATACATAATGCAGGGATCAGGAGTGTTTCAGCACAGAATTAAGGGTGTGTGCTATGTACAGAATGCAGGGTTCAGGAGTGTACAGTCAGGTCCATAAATATTGGGGCATTGACACAATTCTAATCTTTTTGGCTCTATACACCACCACAATGGATTTGAAATTAAATAAACAAGATGTGCTTTAACTGCAGACTTTAAACTTTAATGTGAGGGTATTTACATCCAAATCAGATGAACGGTGTAGGAATTACAACAGTTTGTATATGTGCCTCCCACTTTTTAAGGGACCAAAAGTAATGGGACAGATTAACAATCATAAATCAAACTTTCACTTTTAAATACTTGGTTACAAATCCTTTGCAGTCAATTACAGCCTGAAGTCTGGAACGCATAGACATCACCAGACGCTGGGTTTCATCCCTGGTGATGCTCTGCCAGGCCTCTACTGCAACTGTCTTCAGTTCCTGCTTGTTCTTGGGGCATTTTCCCTTCAGTTTTGTCTTCAGCAAGTGAAATGCATGCTCAATCGGATTCAGGTCAGGTGATTGACTTGGCCATTGCATAACATTCCAATTTTTTCCCTTAAAAAAAACTCTTTGGTTACTTTCGCATTATGCTTCGGATCATTGTCCATCTGCACTGTGAAGCGCCGTCCAATGAGTTCTGAAGCATTTGGCTGAATATGAGCAGATAATATTGCCCGAAACACTTCAGAATTCATCCTGCTGCTTTTGTCAGCAGTCACATCATCAATAAATACAAGAGAACCAGTTCCATTGGCAGCCATTCATGCTCACGCCATGACACTACCACCACCATGCTTCACTGATGAGGTGGTATGCTTTGGATCATGAGCAGTTCCTTTCCTTCTCCATACTCTTCTCTTCCCATCACTCTGGTACAAGTTGATCTTGGTCTCATCTGTCCATAGGATGTTGTTCCAGAACTGTGAGACTTTTTTAGATGTTGTTTGGCAAACTCTAATCTGGCCTTCCTGTTTTGAGGCTCACCAATGGTTTACATCTTGTGGTGAACCCTCTGTATTCACTCTGGTGAAGTCTTCTCTTGATTGTTGATTTTGACACACATACACCTACCTCCTGGAGAGTGTTCTTGATCTGGCCAATTGTTGTGAAGGGTGTTTTCTTCACCAGGGAAAGAATTCTTCGGTCTTCCACCACAGTTGTTTTTCGTGGTCTTCTGGGTCTTTTGGTGTTGCTGAGCTCACCAGTGCCTTCTTTCTATTTAAGGATGTTCCAAACAGTTGATTTGGACACACCTAATGTTTTTGCTATCTCTCTGATGGGTTTTTTTTTTTTGTCAGCCTAATGATGGCTTGCTTCACTGATAGTGGCAGCTCTTTGGATCTCATATTGAGAGTTGACAGCGACAGATTCCAAATGCAAATAGCACACTTGAAATGAACTCTGGACCTTTTATCTGCTCCTTGTAAATGGGATAATGAGGGAATAACACACACCTGGCCATGGAACAGCTGAGTGTAATGTTCCGGTACCTTTGGTACCCTAAATTACACTTTCCACAAGTGTATGCGCCCCACCATTTACTTTTGGAAAGGTGCGCATACACCTTTAAGACTGGAGCTGTCATCACTCAGCGCTGGACTAGATGGCTATTTAAGGCGTCGGTTCTCACTCACATGTGTTCGTTCAAACACCCTTACCTGGATGCTAACCTTGCTTGAAGCTTCCATGCTTGCAAGCTTACTTCGCTGACGGAACCTCGCTGCGCTGATCCCTGTATCCCGCTACTGGATCATCCGCCTCTCCTGAACCACCCTTCGGCTGTATCGCTAATAGTGCTAAGTACCCCACAGGGGAATTCTCTATAAACTTATACTAAGCTTACACTATCTAGCTCTGCATAGTAAAGACTGTTTATCACATCTGCATAACTAGATTGCTAGCTCTTGAGACTACTGCTACTTTTCTGCACTGGGTTGATCTCTTTTGTATGTCCACCTGCTATTCTATCATCTGCTATCATACAACATTGCTAAACCTTCCTGCATCCATCTGCTACTGTCTCACCTTCAAGTGTCTATCACCTACCACCTCCACTCAACCTATCCCTCAACCTTCATCACTGTGTTACCACATACATAAAGTCACTCTAGGAACCAGCTTGCTAATTGTGTGTATTTACTGGCTGAAATAAGACCTTCCACACATGATGAGTCATTGAGGTTGGGAATGGTATCTCAGCATATCTCTTACATGACTACTGACATGGATCTATTTCTGCAGCTGAAAATCCACACCATATAAGAAACGCAGAAGCGTTACAGATTGAACGAACCAAAAAATGGATTCAGCAGAAATAACCACTCAGGTGACACAATTAAAACAGCAAGTATCTGCGTTAATACACGCACTTGCTGAATTAAAAGAAGATAATCAGGCTCTGTCGCAGCAGGTAATTAGACTGACACAACTTACCTCTGCTCAGTCCCCTGAACCCAAGATAAATCCCCCTTCAGTATTTACAGGCGATCGCAAAAGATTTCGCGAATTTAAAAACGCATGTGAGTTACTTTTTTTGCTAAAACCTCGTACCTACCTTACTGATCACATTAAGGTTTGTACTATTATTTCTTACCTATCAAACGATCCTCGAGCCTGGGCAGATTCTCTTTTTGAGAAAAACGACCAGCTTCTCAACTCCTATGCCTTGTTCCTGGCAGAGCTCACTAGCCTATATGATGACCCCAATAGGCAGAGTACTGCTGATCTTCAGTTAAGATCCTTGAAACAAGGAAGGAGGCCTGTAGAAGACTTTGTTGCAGAGTTCAAGAGATGGACCCTTGATTCAGAATGGAATGATGCATCTCTGAAAACCCAATTTAGGCTTGGCCTATCAGAAGCCATTAAGGACGAGCTCGCCTGAGCGGATCTGCCAAAAACCCTGGATGCACTAATACAACTCAGTATTACCATAGATAGAAGACTACGAGAAAGAAAGGCTGAAAAGATGGGAATGCCATTATCCGTTTCCTCTCGGAGTCTGGCCGTTGACCCCGTTCCTATGGAGATAGGAACCATACGCCCACCGTTATCAACTATGGAAAAAGCCAAAAGACGAAATGAAAATCTCTGCTTGTACTGTGCATCCCCGGATCACAAGATTAACGTCTGTCCCCTAGTCAACAAAAAGAAGGGTGAGTGTTCACATGTCTCCCTAGGAGGATTGACAACTTCATTCACTAACCCCTACATTTCTGTTTTTTTGACATTACAGTGGGACCAGAACAGGATTACTACTAAGGCCATGATTGACACAGGATCTTGTGGAAATTATATGGATATATGTTTTGCTGCTTTAAATAAAATTCCTATTATTTCTAAACTCAAACCTGTCTCAGTAAGTCTTATTACCGGTGTTCCGTTATCCTCTGGTCCGATCACCGATCAGACACAAGCACTTCTAGTCACTATTAACGAGTCTCATAGGGAGACTTCTACCTTCGATTTAATACCTTCACCCCACTTTCCCATTGTGTTGGGACTTCCCTGGTTGCACACACACCAACCAACCATAGATTGAAAGAAACGGTCCTTGACCTTCCCTTCTTGTTATTGCGAGGAAATGTGTAACCTCCCGTTTTCCGGGAAGATTCTGTCTGTGGTGACAGATGAGATTGCACCACTATGTTATCAGGATCTTTCTGAGGTTTTTCTTGAGAAAAATGCTCAAGCATTACCTCCTCATCGAGACTATGATTGTAGCATTGATCTACTCCCAAATAGCAAATTGCCGTTCGGTCATGTTTATCCTCTTTCACAGGATGAACTTGCCCATCTCAAAACCTATTTGGATGAGAACTTGGAAAAAGGTTTTATTAGACCTTCCACTTCTTCCACAGCAGCAGGACTCTTTTTTGTTCGCAATAAAGATTCAAGTCTCAGACCTATCATCGACTACAGGAAATTGAATGCCATCACAATAAAAGATCGCTATCCTCTACCGCTTATCCCTGAGCTCATTGAGCAGGTGCGTGGAGCTACCTATTTTTCAAAATTAGACCTGAAAGGAGCATACAATCTCATTCGAATCCGTGATGGACACGAGTGGAAGACTGCATTCAGAACTAGATACGGATTGTTCGAATATCTTGTGATGCCATTCGGCCTATGCAATGCCCCTGCAGTTTTCCAACGATTTATAAACGATATTTTTAAAGACTTACTAGTAGGGTTGAGCGAACACCTAGATGTCCGTGTTCGACGGGTTCGGCCGAACTTTAAAAAAAAGTCCGGGTCCGTGTCCCGGACTTTTACCGAACTTTTCCCGGACACCGAACCCCATTGAAGTCAATGGGGACCCGAACTTTAAGGCACTAAAATGGCTCTAAAACACCAAAGGAAAGGGCTAGAGTGCTGCAAATGGCAGCAAAACGTAATTAAGAGCATGGCAAGTGCTCTGCAAACAAATGTGGATAGGGAAATAACTTAAAACAACAAAAAAAAAACAGAAAAATAAAACAATGTTCTTCTTCATCTCTGAAGGACGAGGCCCATATGGAGTAGGAGGGAGGTTGAGGTGGTGGTGGATGTGGCGGTGACATAGGCGTGCGCACAGGGTGTGCTGGGTGTGCCTGGGCACACCCTAATCACCTAGGGCACATAGCATTGCCAGTGAGGAGATGGGAAAGATCTCCCTGGGACCTGCTCTGCTCTATTTCTCCTTGCCTACAGGTACATGGCCCCGATACATTACTCTCCCTGCTGGCAAACACATGCATGTGTATTTCAACTTTGGGGTGCACACCTTAATGCAATAGGCTGCGCACACCTATGGGCGGTGTAGGTGGAAGCGGCGGTGGAGGAGGACCAGGGCCGGATTAACAGCATCATGGGCTTGGTGCTGAGGATTTTGAAGGGCCTTAAGGGCCGTGCCTTGCCATGCACCCAGAGGAGGAAGGGTGCAGCCATGCATGCCTAATTCAACATGGGATGCTGTCTCTGAAGCCCATAAACACATCCATGCATCGCCAACTGTCCCTCCTTGTCCGGCCTTCACGCTGTGTGGGGAGGTTCTGAGGGTGCTGCCTGGGGAAGCGAGCATAGAAGCCAGACTTCTGTGTTTACAAGTGACAGAAGAGCGGTAACAGTGAATATGGCCAACCCGGGGCCTATATAAAAGGTAGGGGCCTGGAGCTGCAGCTCCAATAGCCCCTACATTAATCTGGCCCTGAGGAGGAGGACGAGGTAGCCAACACTGCTTCTTTTCAAAAATTTTAAATGAGGGTACACCCCAAAAGAGTGAGAAAGAGCAAAAATGGAACAATGGGTGGGTAAGGTCGGTATCCATTGCTATTCTGCATAAGGTACGGAAAAGTCCCGTGGGATCCATGCCTGGTTCATTTTAATGAACGTGAGCTTGTCCACATTGTCTCTGGACAGGCGGCTGCGCTTGTCTGTTATAACGCCCCCAGCCGTGCTAAATACCCGTTCAGATAATACACTGGCTGCAGGGCACGCCAGCACCTCCAAGGCGTAAAGGGCAAGCTCAGGCCATGTGCCCAATTTGGAGACCCAGAAGTTGAAGGGGGCAGACCCGTCATTCACTACATGTAGGCGTGTGCACACATACTGCTCCACCATGTTGGTAAAATGCTGCCTCCTGCTAAGACGTTCCATCTGAGCTGCTGGTGCTGCTGTTTGTTGTGGCGTGCTGACAAAGCTTTTCCACATTTCGGCCATGCTAACCCTGCCTTCTGAGGTGCTGGCGGTGCCCTGGTTGCGTTGGCGACCTCCTCCTCCTCCTCCTCTGCCTTGTGCTTCCACTGTGGCCCCGCTGTCAGATGGGAATGCCAGCAGCATGGCGTCTACCAGCGTGCGCTTGTACTCGCGCATCTTGCGATCGCGCTCCAGTGAGTGAATTAAGGACGGTACGTTGTCCTTGTAACGGGGATCCAGCAGCGTGGCCACCCAGTAATCAGCACAAGTTAGAATGTGGGCAACTCGGCGGTCGTTGTGGAGACACTGCAGCATGTAATCGCTCATGTGTGCCAGGCTGCCCAGAGGCGACGAAAGGCTGTCCTCTGTGGGAGGTGTATCGTCCGTGTCCTCTGTATCCCCCCAGCCACGCACCAGTGATGGCCATGAGCTGGCCTGGGTGCCACCCTGCTGTGAACATGGTTCCATCTCCTCCTCCAGCTCCTCCTCCTCCTCATCCTCCTCATCCTCCAGAACTGTGCCCCTGCTGGACAATTGCGTCCCTGGCGTTTGCGTGTGCAGGAACCCACCCTCGGAGCCCCTTGCGAATGACTGCCCTGAAAGCCTTGGAAATGTTACCTCTTCATCCTCCTCCTCCTCCTCATCCTGTGCCACATCCTCTTCCATCATCGCCCGAATTGTTTTTTCAAGGAGGCATAGAAGTGGGATAGTTAAGCTGAGAACGGCGTCATTGCCACTGGCCATGTTGGTGGAGTACTCAAAACAGCGCAACAAGGCACACAGGTCTCGCATGGAGGCCCAGTTATTGGTGGTGAAGTGGTGCTGTTCCGCAGAGCGACTCACGCGTGCGTGCTGCAGCTGAAACTCCACTATGGCCTGCTGCTGCTCGCACAGTCTTTCCAGCATGTGCAAGGTGGAGTTCCACCTTGTGGGCACGTCACATATGAGGCGGTGAGCGGGAAGGCCGAAGTTACGCTGCAGCGCTGCCAGGCGAGCAGCAGCAGGGTGAGAACGCCGAAAGTGCGCACAAACGGCCCGCACTTTCTGCAGCAGCTCTGACATATCGGGGTAGTTTTTAAGGAACCTCTGCACCACCAAATTCAGCACATGCGCCAGGCAAGGGATGTGCGTCAAACCGGCTAGGCCCAGAGCTGCTATGAGATTTCGCCCGTTATCACACACCACCAGGCCGGGCTTGAGGCTCGCTGGCAGCAACCACTCATTTGTCTGCTGTTCCATGCTCCTCCACAACTCCTGCGCGGTGTGTGGTTTGTCCCCCAAACAGGCAAGTTGTAAAACTGCCTGCTGTCGTTTACCCCTGGCCGTGCTGAAGTTGGTGGTGAAGGTGTTACGCTGTCCGGATGAGGAGGCGGTAGAGGATGAGGAAGCGGAGTAGGAGGAGTTACGAACAGGAGGCAAACTGAAGCGCCCTGCAATCCTCGGTGGTGGAAGGACATGCGCCAAATTGCTATCCGCCTCAGGCCCATCCGCCACTGCATTTACCCAGTGTGCCGTTAGGGAGATATAACGCCCCTGACCGTGCTTACTGGTCCACGTATCCGTAGTTAGGTGGACCTTGGCACAGATGGCGTTGCGCAGTGCACACCTGATATTTTCCCCCACTTGGTTGTGCAGGGAAGGGATGGCTTGCCTGGAAAAGTAGTGGCGGCTGGGCACGACGTACTGTGGGACAGCCACCGACATAAGGTTTTTAAAACTGTGCGTCTCCACCAGACGGAATGACAGCATTTCAAAGGCCAATAATTTTGAAATGCTGGCATTCAGGGCCAGGGATCGCGGGTGGGTAGGGGGGTACTTCCTCTTCCTCTCAAGTGTTTGGGAGATGGAAAGCTGAACGCTTCCACGGGACATTGTGGAGATGGTTGTTGGTGACCCAGGTGGTGGTGTTGCTGACAGATCGTCTGTTTGCGGGGTGGCAGGTGCCGGTATCACTACAGATGTGGCTGGAGCGGCCGAGACTGCAGCAGAAGAGGAAGCAGGATGAGCCAGAGACGTTTCTTGGTTTTGAAGGTGTGTACTCCACTGCAGCTCGTGCTTTGCACTTAGATGCCTGATCATGCAGGTTGTGCTCAGGTTGAGAAGGTTCATGCCTCGCTTCAAGCTCTGATTGCACAGGGTGCAAACCACTCGTGTCCTGTCATCAGCACATTTTCTAAAGAACTTCCACGCTAGAGAACTCCTTTGAGCTGACTTTGGTGCGCTCGTTCCCTTGCTGCGTTGGGCAGTAGCGGGCGTAGTGTCTAGGGCACGGCCGCTCCGCTTCTGCACCCTGCTCCCTCTTCTGCTGTGCTGGTGGCTCTGTGCGACCACCGCCTCTTCCTCCAAACTACTCAGGTCACCTGCATGACGTTCATTCCATGTGGGGTCGAGGACCTCATCGTCCTCCACATCATCTTCCACCCAGTCTTCACCCCTGCCCTCCTTGTCGGTCTCCACAATGCTGAACGCCGCAGCAGTTGGCACCTGCGTTTCGTCATCATCGGAGACGTGCTGCGATGATCCTTGCATGTACTCATCTTGAGAAATAAGTGGTTGGGCATCGCTGCACTCAATCTCTTCCACTTCTGGGGCAGGGCTAGGTGGATGGCCCTGGGAAACCCTGCTGACAGAGTCCTCAAAAAGAATAAGAGACTGCTGTATGGCTTGGGGCTCAGACTGCTGGCCTGATTTGCAAGGGGGTGAGGTGAAAGACGGTTGGACATTGGCTGCAGGTGCCAACTCTGACCTTTCTGCAGTAGACTGGGTGGGAGACAATGTGAAGGAACTGGAGGCACTGTCAGCAGCAAACCAATCTACTATCGCCTCAACTTGTTCTGGCCTCATCACTTCTAGGGGCGTTTTATGCCCTACCAAATACTGATGCAGGTTCTGTCGCCTACTCACACTTGAGGAAGGTGTTTCACTTGTGCGTGTAGCTGGCACAGATCGACCATGTCCTCTCCTTGCAACAGGAGCTCTACCAGCAGCACCACGACCCAGGCCACGGCCCTTATTTGACGGTCTCCTCATATTTCTGTAATTTAAGATCTTGCCCTAGAAAGGTTTTTATTGAATAGCGGAATAGAAAATATGATCCAAAAAAAGTGTATGTATATCACACGTACACAACCACACTAGGCCCCAATTACTATTGTTTGTACCCCTAAAAGGCTAGATGAGGAGTAGGGGGAGTATGGAACAGGCAGCACCCTCAAACCTTCAGAAGTATGAGATGAACCCCAACAACTTGGAAAGGTGGATCTCTCTCACACGTACCGACACAGACTATCCCGCAATTCAATTGATCCTCAAAGGTTTTTATTGAATAGCGGAATAGGAAATATGATCAAAAAAAGTGTATGTATCTCGCACGTACACAACCACACTAGGCCCCAATTACTATTGTTTGTACCCCTAAAAGGCTAGATGAGGAGTAGGGGGAGTATGGAACAGGCAGCACCCTCAAACCTTCAGAAGTATGAGATGAACCCCAACAACTTGGAAAGGTGGATCTCTCTCACACGTACCGACACAGACTATCCCGCAATTCAATTGATCCTCAAAGGTTTTTATTGAATAGCGGAATAGGAAATATGATCAAAAAAAGTGTATGTATCTCGCACGTACACAACCACACTAGGCCCCAATTACTATTGTTTGTACCCCTAAAAGGCTAGATGAGGAGTAGGGGGGGTATGGAACAGGCAGCACCCTCAAACCTTCAGAAGTATGAGATGAACCCCAACAACTTGGAAAGGTGGATCTCTCTCACACGTACCAACACAGACTATCCCCCAATTTAACTGATCCCCAAAGGTTTTTGATTAAATAGCGGAATAGAAAATATGATCCCAAAAAAGTGTATGTATATCACACGTACACAACCACACTAGGCCCCAATTACTATTGTTTGTACCCCTAAAAGGCTAGGAGAAGGGGGAGTATGGAACAGGCAGCACCCTCAAACCTTCAGAAGTATGAGATGAACCCCAACAACTTGGAAAGGTGGATCTCTCTCACACGTACCAACACAGACTATCCCCCAATTTAACTGATCCCCAAAGGTTTTTGATTAAATAGCGGAATAGAAAATATGATCCCAAAAAAGTGTATGTATATCACACGTACACAACCACACTAGGCCCCAATTACTATTGTTTGTACCCCTAAAAGGCTAGGAGTAGGGGGAGTATGGAACAGGCAGCACCCTCAAACCTTCAGAAGTATGAGATGAACCCCAACAACTTGGAAAGGTGGATCTCTCTCACACGTACCAACACAGACTATCCCCCAATTTAACTGATCCCCAAAGGTTTTTGATTAAATAGCGGAATAGAAAATATGATCCCAAAAAAGTGTATGTATATCACACGTACACAACCACACTAGGCCCCAATTACTATTGTTTGTACCCCTAAAAGGCTAGGAGTAGGGGGAGTATGGAACAGGCAGCACCCTCAAACCTTCAGAAGTATGAGATGAACCCCAACAACTTGGAATGGTGGATCTCTCTCACACGTACCAACACAGACTATCCCCCAATTTAACTGATCCCCAAAGGTTTTTGATTAAATAGCGGAATAGAAAATATGATCCCAAAAAAGTGTATGTATATCACACGTACACAACCACACTAGGCCCCAATTACTATTGTTTGTACCCCTAAAAGGCTAGGAGTAGGGGGAGTATGGAACAGGCAGCACCCTCAAACCTTCAGAAGTATGAGATGAACCCCAACAACTTGGAAAGGTGGATCTCTCTCACACGTACCAACACAGACTATCCCCCAATTTAACTGATCCCCAAAGGTTTTTGATTAAATAGCGGAATAGAAAATATGATCCCAAAAAAGTGTATGTATATCACACGTACACAACCACACTAGGCCCCAATTACTATTGTTTGTACCCCTAAAAGGCTAGGAGTAGGGGGAGTATGGAACAGGCAGCACCCTCAAACCTTCAGAAGTATGAGATGAACCCCAACAACTTGGAAAGGTGGATCTCTCTCACACGTACCAACACAGACTATCCCCCAATTTAACTGATCCCCAAAGGTTTTTGATTAAATAGCGGAATAGAAAATATGATCCCAAAAAAGTGTATGTATATCACACGTACACAACCACACTAGGCCCCAATTACTATTGTTTGTACCCCTAAAAGGCTAGGAGTAGGGGGAGTATGGAACAGGCAGCACCCTCAAACCTTCAGAAGTATGAGATGAACCCCAACAACTTGGAAAGGTGGATCTCTCTCACACGTACCAACACAGACTATCCCCCAATTTAACTGATCCCCAAAGGTTTTTGATTAAATAGCGGAATAGAAAATATGATCCCAAAAAAGTGTATGTATATCACACGTACACAACCACACTAGGCCCCAATTACTATTGTTTGTACCCCTAAAAGGCTAGGAGTAGGGGGAGTATGGAACAGGCAGCACCCTCAAACCTTCAGAAGTATGAGATGAACCCCAACAACTTGGAAAGGTGGATCTCTCTCACACGTACCAACACAGACTATCCCCCAATTTAACTGATCCCCAAAGGTTTTTGATTAAATAGCGGAATAGAAAATATGATCCCAAAAAAGTGTATGTATATCACACGTACACAACCACACTAGGCCCCAATTACTATTGTTTGTACCCCTAAAAGGCTAGGAGTAGGGGGAGTATGGAACAGGCAGCACCCTCAAACCTTCAGAAGTATGAGATGAACCCCAACAACTTGGAAAGGTGGATCTCTCTCACACGTACCAACACAGACTATCCCCCAATTTAACTGATCCCCAAAGGTTTTTGATTAAATAGCGGAATAGAAAATATGATCCCAAAAAAGTGTATGTATATCACACGTACACAACCACACTAGGCCCCAATTACTATTGTTTGTACCCCTAAAAGGCTAGGAGTAGGGGGAGTATGGAACAGGCAGCACCCTCAAACCTTCAGAAGTATGAGATGAACCCCAACAACTTGGAAAGGTGGATCTCTCTCACACGTACCAACACAGACTATCCCCCAATTTAACTGATCCCCAAAGGTTTTTGATTAAATAGCGGAATAGAAAATATGATCCCAAAAAAGTGTATGTATATCACACGTACACAACCACACTAGGCCCCAATTACTATTGTTTGTACCCCTAAAAGGCTAGGAGTAGGGGGAGTATGGAACAGGCAGCACCCTCAAACCTTCAGAAGTATGAGATGAACCCCAACAACTTGGAAAGGTGGATCTCTCTCACACGTACCAACACAGACTATCCCCCAATTTAACTGATCCCCAAAGGTTTTTGATTAAATAGCGGAATAGAAAATATGATCCCAAAAAAGTGTATGTATATCACACGTACACAACCACACTAGGCCCCAATTACTATTGTTTGTACCCCTAAAAGGCTAGGAGTAGGGGGAGTATGGAACAGGCAGCACCCTCAAACCTTCAGAAGTATGAGATGAACCCCAACAACTTGGAAAGGTGGATCTCTCTCACACGTACCAACACAGACTATCCCCCAATTTAACTGATCCCCAAAGGTTTTTGATTAAATAGCGGAATAGAAAATATGATCCCAAAAAAGTGTATGTATATCACACGTACACAACCACACTAGGCCCCAATTACTATTGTTTGTACCCCTAAAAGGCTAGGAGTAGGGGGAGTATGGAACAGGCAGCACCCTCAAACCTTCAGAAGTATGAGATGAACCCCAACAACTTGGAAAGGTGGATCTCTCTCACACGTACCAACACAGACTATCCCCCAATTTAACTGATCCCCAAAGGTTTTTGATTAAATAGCGGAATAGAAAATATGATCCCAAAAAAGTGTATGTATATCACACGTACACAACCACACTAGGCCCCAATTACTATTGTTTGTACCCCTAAAAGGCTAGGAGTAGGGGGAGTATGGAACAGGCAGCACCCTCAAACCTTCAGAAGTATGAGATGAACCCCAACAACTTGGAAAGGTGGATCTCTCTCACACGTACCAACACAGACTATCCCCCAATTTAACTGATCCCCAAAGGTTTTTGATTAAATAGCGGAATAGAAAATATGATCCCAAAAAAGTGTATGTATATCACACGTACACAACCACACTAGGCCCCAATTACTATTGTTTGTACCCCTAAAAGGCTAGGAGTAGGGGGAGTATGGAACAGGCAGCACCCTCAAACCTTCAGAAGTATGAGATGAACCCCAACAACTTGGAAAGGTGGATCTCTCTCACACGTACCAACACAGACTATCCCCCAATTTAACTGATCCCCAAAGGTTTTTGATTAAATAGCGGAATAGAAAATATGATCCCAAAAAAGTGTATGTATATCACACGTACACAACCACACTAGGCCCCAATTACTATTGTTTGTACCCCTAAAAGGCTAGGAGTAGGGGGAGTATGGAACAGGCAGCACCCTCAAACCTTCAGAAGTATGAGATGAACCCCAACAACTTGGAAAGGTGGATCTCTCTCACACGTACCAACACAGACTATCCCCCAATTTAACTGATCCCCAAAGGTTTTTGATTAAATAGCGGAATAGAAAATATGATCCCAAAAAAGTGTATGTATATCACACGTACACAACCACACTAGGCCCCAATTACTATTGTTTGTACCCCTAAAAGGCTAGATGAGGAGTAGGGGGAGTATGGAACAGGCAGCACCCTCAAACCTTCAGAAGTATGAGATTGTGTTCACTGTACCCCACAAAGATTGAGTTCACTGCACCCCACAATGATTGTGTTCACTGCACCCCACAAAGATTGTGTTCACTGCACCTCACAAAGATTGTGTTCACTGTACCCCCCAAAGATTGTGTTCACTGCACCCCACAAAGATTCTGTTCACTGTACCCCACAAAGATTGTGTTCACTGCACCCCAAAAAGATTGTGTTCACTGCACCCCAAAAAGGATGTTGTTCACTGCACCCCAAAAAGGATGTTGTTCACTCCACCCCAAAAAGATTGTGTTCACTGCACCCCACAAAGATTGTGTTCACTGCACCCCAAAAAGATTGTGTTCACTGCACCCCAAAAATGATTTTGTTCACTGCACCCCAAAAAGGATTTTGTTCACTGCACCCCAAAAAGGATGTTGTTCACTCCACCCCAAAAAGATTGTGTTCACTGCACCCCAAAAAGATTGTGTTCACTGCACCCCACAAAGGATTTTGTTCACTGCACCCCAAAAAGATTGTGTTCACTGCACCCCAAAAAGGATGTTGTTCACTGCACCCCAAAAAGGATTTTGTTCACTGCACCCCAAAAAGATTGTGTTCACTGCACCCCACAAAGGATTTTGTTCACTGCACCCCACAAAGATTGTGTTCACTGCACACCAAAAAGGATTGTGTTCACTGCACCCCAAAAAGATTTTGTTCACTGCACCCCAAAAAGATTGTGTTCACTGCAGCCCAAAAAGATTGTGTTCACTGCAGCCCAAAAAGATTGTGTTCACTGCAGCCCAAAAAGATTGTGTTCACTGCAGCCCAAAAAGATTGTGTTCACTGCAGCTCACACACAGAAAAATGGATGTGGATCACTGACACCTGCCTATCTCCAATCCCACACCACACAGCAATATCGATTGTAGTTTGTAGAACACAGTTTCCCTAAAATTCAGCAGACTCTGTCCCTAACAGGATTGAGAAGAGATCGTAGATCAGGATTGAGTGCAGACCCCACCCCCCACACAGCAATATCGATTGTAGTTTGTAGAAGACACTGACCCTATAATTCAGCAGACTCTATCCCTAAAATGCCTACAACTCGCCCTGCCTAAACACTCCGACCTGTCCCTCAATTCTATCCGGACACAAATGGTTTTTTCCTGCCTATCTTTCCCTAATCAGCAGCCAGCACGTTGATGTGTGCTCTGTCCCTGAATCTAAGCAGCATAATGACGCCGCTGCGGCTGCCTCGAACTTATAAAGACTTGGTCACATGCTTCAGACGGCCAATCACAGCTACTGAGACATTTGCAGGCATGGCTGGGATGGCTTAAGGCACACCAGTTAAACGATTGTTGATTGGCTGTTGAAAGCCCGCCATGAAAAGAGCGCCAAAGCATGCAAAACCCGGAAATAAAACGACCGAACACGGATTTTTACCCGAACATACAGTAAAGTGTCCGTGTCCGTGTTCGGGTACAAAAAATCCAATTATTCGGTACGAACACGAATAATACAGTCCGTGTTCGCTCAACACTACTTACTAGATGTCTGTGTTGTGGTATATCTGGACGATATACTTATATATTCACGGACTCTGTCCGAACACATAAGACATGTAAGACTTGTACTATCGAGATTGCTTGCACATAATCTTTATGTGAAGCTGAAGAAATGCTTGTTCCATAAAGATGAGGTACTCTTTCTAGGCTACATCATATCCAAAACAGGAATCGAGATGGACATGAGTAAAATATCCTGCATTCAGGATTGGCCTACACCAACTACACGCAAGGCGCTACAGCGATTCCTGGGATTTTCAAATTTCTACAGGAAGTTCATAAAAAACTTTTCTGCTATTGTGAGACCCCTCACACAGCTCACTAGCATAAAAATACCATTTAAATGGTCAGAAGAAGCAAATAAGGCTTTCCACTTGTTAAAGACAAGGTTTACTTCCGCTCCCATATTACGCCATCCAGACCCATCCCTCCAATACATTCTGGAGGTAGATGCGTCAAACATGGCAGTAGGAGCAATACTCTCCCAACGACCTACCCACACTTCACCACTTCATCCAGTCGCTTTTTTTTCTAAATCCCTGAGCAGTCCCGAGATAAATTACCCCGTGGGTGAAAAGGAACTGCTTGCTATAAAATTGGCTCTGGAGAATTGGCGACATTTACTCGAAGGCACCCAATTACCAATAATTATATACACGGACCATAAAAACCTCCAATATCTTCAGACTAGCAAAACTCTCTCGCATCGACAGGTACGATGGTCACTATTCTTTCTAAGGTTTAACTTCCTAGTGACCTACACACCTGCAGATAAGAACAAAAAGGCGGATGCACTATCACGACTAACTGAAGAAAACTACTTTGAAATCCCTTCCGTTCCTATAATACCTCACAAACGCATTATTGGAGTTGTCCGTTCCTTAAAGGAAGAGGTTCTGCATGGTATAAGTTTGGATTCACCCCCACCACAACTAAATACTGATGCAGAAGGCTTCCTCTACTACAACGACAAACTTTACATACCACCTACCCTACGCACCAAGATCTTGGAGTTATCGCATGATGTGCCTATGGCAGGACATATGGGTATGACAAAGACTTTCAATTTGATTTCTCGACAATTCTGGTGGCCTGACATGAAAACATCTATACAAAAATTCGTCTCTTCATGCAATGTCTGTGCCAGGTCCAAAATTGACACTACGAGACCATCCGGTCTACTATGCAGTCTACCAATACCCCAAACTCCATGGGAGGTTTTGTCATTGGACTTCATCGTAGAATTGCCTCCTTCCAAAGGATTTAATACCATCTTGGTGTCAGTGGACCATCTGACAAAGATGGCACATTTCATTGCTATTCGCAGACTACCTTCGTCCAAACAAACGGCAGAACTCCTGATGAAACATGTCTTCAGATTACATGGTATCCCAAAAACTCTTCTGTCTGACCGTGGATCCCAATTTATTTCTAAATTCTGGCAAGAACTATGTCACATACTACGGATTGAGCGGAAGCTCACTTCTCCTTACCATCCGCAGACCAACGGACAGACTGAAAGAGTCAACCAATGCATCGAGCAGTATTTACGTTGTTACACTTCTTACCAACAGTATGATTGGTTGGATCTTCTCCCCCTGGCAGAATTTGCCTACAACAACGCAACTCACAGTACAACCAAGCAGAGTCCGTTCTACTTGAACTATGGGTTCCATCCCTCTATTCTCCCTCCATGCATCCTTCCTTCAAATAACCCAGTAGCCTCAGACTATCTTACCCAAATAAAGGATTCTCTGGGTTTACTAAATACTACCATTGCACACGCTCACAGTCAACAAAAGAAGTACTATGATCTTTGTAGAAGACCTTCTCCACAGTATACTATCGGGGACCTCGTTTGGCTCTCAACAAAAAACTTGAGACTGAAGATCCCTAGCAAAAAGCTTGGACCTCTGTTCTTGGGACCTTTCCCAATCAAGAAACTTATTGGAAAAGCTGCAGTGCAGCTTACATTGCCAATGGACCTAAAAATCCATCCCATTTTCCATGTGTCGCTACTAAAACCCCATGTTGCGGACCAAGGAATAAGGCCTAATATTCCACCTCCCCCTCCTGTACAAGTTGAAGGTGGAGAAGAATATGAGATAAAAGAGATTCTGGATTCTCGTATCTACAGAAGAAGACTTCAGTACTTGGTTAGATGGAAGAACTATGGGCCCCAAGACGACACCTGGCTAAACACCTCTGACATACATGCCCCTAGATTAATCCGCAATTTTCATGCGAGATACCCAGACAAACCAGCTCCAGAGGCCTTCAGGAGCAGGCCTTAAGGGGGGGGGTATTGTAATGTTCCGGTACCTTTGGTACCCTAAATTACACTTTCCACAAGTGTATGCGCCCCACCATTTACTTTTGGAAAGGTGCGCATACACCTTTAAGACTGGAGCTGTCATCACTCAGCGCTGGACTAGATGGCTATTTAAGGCGTCGGTTCTCACTCACATGTGTTCGTTCAAACACCCTTACCTGGATGCTAACCTTGCTTGAAGCTTCCATGCTTGCAAGCTTACTTCGCTGACGGAACCTCGCTGCGCTGATCCCTGTATCCCGCTACTGGATCATCCGCCTCTCCTGAACCACCCTTCGGCTGTATCGCTAATAGTGCTAAGTACCCCACAGGGGAATTCTCTATAAACTTATACTAAGCTTACACTATCTAGCTCTGCATAGTAAAGACTGTTTATCACATCTGCATAACTAGATTGCTAGCTCTTGAGACTACTGCTACTTTTCTGCACTGGGTTGATCTCTTTTGTATGTCCACCTGCTATTCTATCATCTGCTATCATACAACATTGCTAAACCTTCCTGCATCCATCTGCTACTGTCTCACCTTCAAGTGTCTATCACCTACCACCTCCACTCAACCTATCGCTCAACCTTCATCACTGTGTTACCACATACATAAAGTCACTCTAGGAACCAGCTTGCTAATTGTGTGTATTTACTGGCTGAAATAAGACCTTCCACACATGATGAGTCATTGAGGTTGGGAATGGTATCTCAGCATATCTCTTACATGACTACTGACGTGGATCTATTTCTGCAGCTAAAAATAAACACCATATAAGAAACGCAGAAGCGTTACACTGAGCAGCCAATTGTCCCATTACTTTTGGTCCCTTAAAAAGTGGGAGGCACATATACAAACTGTTGTAATTCCTGCACCGTTCACCTGATTTGGATGTATACCCTCAAATTAAAGCTGAAAGTCTGCAGTTAAAGCACATAGTATTTGTTTTGTTTTAAATCCATTGTGGTGGTGTATAGAGCCAAAAAGATTAGAATTGTGTCGATGTTCCAATATTTATGGACCTGACTGTACTATGTACAGAGTGCAAGGTATAGCAGTGCATTACATACAGAATGCAGGGTTCAGGAATGTGTAATGCACAGAATGCAGAGTTCAGGAGTGAGTTATGTTTAGAGTGCAGGGTTCCGGAGTGCGCTATGTACTGAGTGCAATGTTCAGGAGTGTGATATGTGAAGAATGCAGGGTTCAGAAGTACATTACGCACAGTGTTCAGAGCTCTCCTCCTACTTTCAAATCTCCCCTCCTCACCTAGAGAGTACTGTACTCTCCATTCCAACTGGAAAAAAGCCCTGAATTGCATGATGAATATGTGATAGTAAAAGCTAATACAACACATTATCCCAGGAAATGGTCAAAAGTTTACAAATGTTCACAATCCTTGGCAGATATTTGTAATTTAAACAATGACTCTGCCAAGCACTGCCTTATAACATAGCTCCATTGTAAAAAACACAGAGAGAAGGGCTTACTTACAGCAGGAAAGCAGAGGCTGCAGGCACAGGATTCAGCAGGAGGAGCTGCTGCCAGACTAGAACAGCTGTGCACATCCAATACCCCTCCTCTCCTCTCATAGGGATATACAGAGCAGAGAAGGTTCTGTGTGTAGCCACCAGAAGAGGAACACTGTCATTTGTATACACAGAAGCTGAGCAGTAGCAAGCAGTAAGCACAGGACCAGTGCTGGAGGTGGCAGAACTTCATTCTGCTACATTCCAGCTAAAAAAAAAGCCCTGCACCTTCGCATTTATTTCAAATTAGGATACTACTGATCTTTCTCCTTCCAATATAGGGACTGCATTCTTTTAGTATTGACTTATTATACACTAAGATGTGCTATAAGACAGCCCATTAACTATTCGGAAAGGGGTACCACTTGTACGTGGACAATTGTTATTCAAGCGTGCCACTTTTTAGACACCTCTTTCAATTGCAAATTGGCGCTTGTGGCACCGTGTGATCTAATCGCCGGGGCTTTCCCCAATGGCTAGTAAATGCCCCGCTAAGCTCGGGGGAGAGAGCCTGCTTGAGGTGCGATGAATTGCTTGCAGTGAAGTGGAGGGACAAATGGAACGTTTTCATTCTGTCCCCCATTCACCCAGACACGGCAGTCGAAATTACTACGGTCACTGGTGTTGTTGTTGAGAAGCCCCTCTGTGTCTTTGACTATAACCGTAAAATGGGAGGGGTGGACTTCAACAACCAGATGATGGGACCGTACTTAATTGCCCTTAAGGCCAGACGCTGGTACAAAAAAGTGTCTGTATACCTATTTCAGTTGGCTATTTACAACGCTTTTGTCTTATACAAAGCGTCTGCCGGAACATTATCCTTCTTTCAATTCCAAGAAAAGATATCAGAGCCCTTCTGTATCCAGCTGGTGCTCCTGCCCAAATTCCCCAACCAGATGCAGTGAGCTGGCTGCCTGAGAGGCATTTTCCGGAATACCTCCCAAGTACCCCTACCCAAAGATACCCCCAAAAAAGATGCCGTGTCTGCAGCAAGCGCAGATTTAGGCGTGACACCCGTAATTATTGTCCCGACTGGGTCGGTCTTTGCCACGGTGACTGTTTCCGTCGCTACCACACACTAGTGGATTATTAGCGTAGGGTACAGCACGGCACAGTTTAGGGCACATTTACACAGGGTCTCAAAAGATGTTTGATGGCTATCGTCATTTTGAGAGACCCTAACCTGGAACCTGGAACTCTAACGTTTGAAGAAAAAAAAAAAATACATAAAAACATAAAATAAAAAAGCCAAAAATAGTTGTCGTCTAAGTTATTTTTATGTTCTTCTACACTTCCTACTGTACTTTTACTGTACTTTGTTTGTTTTTCATTCTTTTGTTAACCTGTTTCTCTTGCAGGTACCCGTCGGCTGCCACACTGATTTTATATATTCTGACACAAACAGCGTTTGCGCACAGCATATATGGATACCTCTGATGGCAGCAGCTGTGGTAGGCTGATTTCACCACAGCAGTTAAAATACCTTTAGGTATACGTGGAATATTGTCATGTATACCCACCATTAAATCAGTGGGTGGCTGTTTGGGCGGTTAATGGTGTGTAATACTACACAATATTCCTGTGCTAATTTCTGTTAGGTTCTCTTTTTTTTTGTTCAGCCCACAGGCTGCATGAAAAAAAAAAAAACCTACACTATATGCCAAACAAGGACCAGCAATGTACTGGTATTTTCCTCGACTTTGAGTGGTTATACCAGGATGATGCCTGCAGATTTAGGCATCATCTTGGTATCGTTTTTTACAGCCAGCAGTTGGCTTACATGTAAAAGCAATCCTAGCAGATAATTGGCCGCTAGACTGCTTTTACATGCAGTGGGAGGGGACACCCCCCCCTCCTGCCGCCTTCTGCCGCCTTCCATGGTTTTTCTCGGGCTCTCCTGTCCCACCGGTTAACCCGAGAGTGCAGTCGGTGGTTCAGTTATCTAACCATAGAGCTGATTGGAGATGAGAATGGCTCCAATCATCTCTATGGCCTAAGATATCGGAAGCTACGAGCAATTCATGACTTCTATTTCGCCAGAAATAAACAACGCCATTGGGAAATTGGGAAAGCTATTTATCACACCAATTTTGGTGTGGTCAGATGCGTTAAGGTCAGAGGAGAGAATTCTAAAAGACCCCAATTTTTTTAAAAAAGAGTACCTGTCACTACAGATTGCTATCATAGGGGAAATTTAAATTCACTGCGATAACAATAAAAATGATAAAAAAAAAAAAAAAAAATGAAAGAAAAAGGTGTCAAAATAACATAAAAAAAAACAAGATAAATAAAAAAAAAATCAAGCCCCCCTGTCCCCCCATGCTTGCGCGCAAATGCACACACAAGCATTGGTCTAGTGTCATATGTAAACCGCAATTGCACCATGCATGTGAGGTATCGCCATGAATGCCAGGTCGAGTGCAGTAATTCTTGCAGTAGACCTCCTCTGTAAGTCCAAAGTGGTAACCTGTAAAGACTTTTAAATGTTTTTAAAACCGTACGTAGTTTGTTGCCGCTACACGGGCGTGCGCAATTTTTAAAGCATGTCATGCTTGGTGTCTATGTACTCGGCCTAAGATCATATTTTACATTTTACCAAACAATTAGGAATTATATAGTGTATTTCTGCATTAAATATTAAAAAAGTGTTTTTTTTACGCAAAAATTGCATTTGGAAAATGTGTGCGCAAATACCGTGTGACAAAAAAAATCGCAACATCCACCATTTTGTTCTGTAGGGCCTCTGCTTTAAAAAAATATATAATGTTTGTGGTTCAAAGTAATTTTCTTGTAAAAAAATAAATATTTTTCCATGTAAACAAAAAGTCACAGAAAAGGCTTGGTTTTCAAGTGGTTAGAAGAGTGGGTGATGTGTCGCTAAGATTGAGCATAAAATGCCAGGACTGTTCAAACACCCCCCCAAATGACCCCTTTTGGAAAGTAGGCACCCAAAGCTATTTGCTGAGAGGCATATTGAGTCCATGGAGTATTTTACATTTTGCCCTAAGTTTCAGGAAAATTACAATTTGTTTTTTTTTTTTTTGTTTTTTTTTTTACACAAAGTTGTCACTAAATGATAGGGGCAGCCTCCGGATGCCCAACCGGGCCACGCTTCCCGGGAATCTCCTGTGGAATTCCTGTACCAGCCTGGGGGCATGCAGGTTACTAGCGGGTTCCCAGGAATTGTCTTCAGGGGGGTAACCTTTCCATTTAATAAGATATTGAGTTTGTCTCCCTTTCTTTCGGCAATCCAGTATGGACTCAACCTCAAATTCTGTCTCCCCTTCGATCGAGACAGGAGGTGGAGGTAGCTCGTCTCTCCCAGGAAATGGACTGGGGACAACTGGTTTGAGCAAGGAGATGTGGAAAACTGGGTGTACCTTAAAGGAGTTCGGGAAGTGCCAGCTCAAAAGCCACAGGATTGATCACCCTCTTCACTTCAAATGGACCAATGAACCTGGGCCCGAGCTTCCTGGATGGGCATGAGAGTTTAAGGTTCAAGGCTGACAGCCAGACTTTGTCTCCAATCTTGAGATTCGGACCCTTCTTTCTTTTACAGTCATGAAACCGTTTATAGTCCTCCTGGGCTTTACGCATGGCTTCCTGTAGGGTTTGATAGTTGCTTTGAATGAAGCTGATCCGATCTTGGACAGCAGGAACTGATGCTTCCGGAAGGGTGTTAGGCAGAAAGGAGGGATGAAATCCATAATTTGCCCAGAAAGGGGACTGGTTGATGGATGCATGAAGAGAATTGTTGTAAGCAAATTCCGCACAGGGGAGGAGCGAGACCCAGTCGTCTTGGGAACAGGTGCAAAAGCATTGTTCTAGAGTTTGATTAGTCCTCTCTGTTTGCCCATTGCTCTGAGGATGGTATGCAGAAGAAAGAGAAACTTCAATGGACAGGGATTTACAGAGATCCCTCCAGAACCTGGAGGTAAATTGCACTCCTCTATCTGAGATAATGTTGTCTGGAAGGCCATGTAGCCTGACTATCTCCCTTATGAATATGTTGGCTGTGTCCAGGGCTGAAGGTGTGCTAACCATGGGTAGAAAATGGGCCATTTTGGAAAGGCGATCCACTACCACCAAGATGGTGGAAAATCCTTCTGAAGGGGGTAGTTCAACAATAAAGTCCATAGATATCTTTACCCAGGGTTGCTCAGGAATGGGAAGTGGTCTTAGCAAACCCCAAGTCTTGGTACTTGACCCCTTGTTACGTTGGCAGATGGTACAAGAGCTGATGTAATCCTTGCAATCCTGCCCAAGGTTGGGCCACCAAAAAGAGCGTTGGATAAGCTCTGAGGTCTTCCGCACCCCAAAATGCCCAGCAAGTTTACTGTCATGAAATATTTTAAGAACTTGAGGTCTTACTTGGGGAGGGACAAAGATTTTATCCTGATGCCACAGCAACCCTTCCTGTTTTTTCAGGGAGGGTACTTCAGGATCCAAGCAAAGGGCTGAGGCCTGTCGGATTGCTGTCATCAGATCAGGCTGGATAAGGAGAAAATTATGGGCAGAAAGGATGGTATCAGGTTCTGCTGTTTCTGGGGTATCTGGAAACATCCGGGAGAGAGCATCTGCTTTCCCATTCTTGGAGCCAGGTCGATAAGAAATATGGAAGTTAAACCTAGAGAAAAACAGCGCCCATCGGACTTGTCTGGGTCTCAACCATTTGGCAGTCCTGAGGTACTCCAAGTTTTTGTGGTCCGTGAAGATCATAATAGGATGAGTGGCTCCTTCCAATAGATATCTCCACTCTTCTAGTGCAAATTTAATGGCCAACTGTTCTCGGTCGCCAACGTCATAATTCTTTTCCGGAGGTGACATTTTCCTAGAAATAAGGCCACAGTATGGAGGAGAGATTTGGGCCCTTGACGTTGCGACAGGATTGCCCCGGTGGCCACTTCCGAGGCATCTAACTCCAACATATAGGGCAGAGCCGAATCAGGGTGTTGTAGGACGGGTGCAGAAATAAACAGCTGTTTAAGTTTGTCAAATGCCAATTGGGCCTCCTGAGACCACAGAAAGCGGGTCTGATGGCGGGTTAACTGGGTGATGGGGGAGATGATGGAAGAAAATTTTTTCACAAAACGCCTATAAAAATTAGCAAAGCCCACGAATCTCTGAACACCTTTCTTGTCACAAGGAGCAGGCCAATGTAGGATCGCTTTCACTTTTTGTGGATCCATAGCGATCGCATCGGTGGAAATAATGAGTGCCAAAAACTGAATGGACCCCTTTTACAAAGTCACACTTCTCCGCCTTGGCATAGAGTCCGTGTTTTCTCAAGGTAGAAAGGACTTTAACGTGAATCCGATGGAGTTCCAGTGAGGCAGAAAAAATGAGGATATCGTCAAGGTATACGATGACGAAGTGGTCAAGAAACTCCAGAAAGATATCATTTACATGGTGCTGGAATGTGGCTGGGGCGTTACACAGGCCGAAGGGCATGACAAGGTATTCATAATGTCCAAAACGAGTTCTGAATGCGGTCTTCCACTCATCTCCCTCCCGTATCCGGACAAGGTTATAAGCTCCCCGCAGGTCTAACTTGGTAAAGAGCTGGGCGGTCCGGAACCTCTGGAAGTGTTCGGGGACAAGGGGGAGCGGATACCGGTTTTTGATAGTGACCTTATTCAGCTCTCTATAGTCCACACAGGGTCTCAAGGTGCCATCTTTCTTTTCCACAAAGAATATACCAGCACCTGCAGGAGAAGAAGATGGGCGAATAAACCCCTTTTTCAAATTTTCATCGATATAGACCCGTAGGGCCTCCAGTTCCTTTTCAGAAAGGGGGAATATCCTTCCAAATGGGATCTCGGCTCTGGGAAGCATTTCTATAGGGCAATCGTAAGGCCGATGGGGAGGAAGGACCTCGGCTTTTTTCTTGTCAAAGACGTCCCTGAAGTCCTGGTAAGCAGGTGGGATATCCAGGAGTGGCTCAGGTATTGGTTGAACAGACAAGCAACTAGCAGGCCCACTAGGTCTTTGAGGGAAGCAATGCTGCTGACAGTAGGCAGAAGAAAAGTTGAGTTCCTTCTTGGCCCAATCGATTTGGGGGTTATGGGCTTGCAGCCAAGGAAGTCCCAGTATGACGGGAAACATGGGGGAACAAAGGGCATCAAAACGGATGAACTCCTGATGACCAGAGTCTGCTGTGGTGAGGATGGGTCCAGTCTCTAGGATAACTGGTCCGGAACTGGGTAGGGACCCATCGGCGAGATGGACCTCGAGCCTTTGTGTCTTAGGGATAAGAGGAATATGGAGTCTCTTGGCCAAAGAAATGTCCAGAAAACAGCTGCAGGCCCCAGAGTCAACGATGGCTCGAAGTTGGACCTCCCCTTCCGCCACCTGTAAGGAGACCGGGAGAATAAGGTGAGAGAGTGAAAGCTCAGAAACTCGGCAGTTAAATGGGGGCTGAGAGTAAGGCTTACTGGGTCTCACGAGGGAAGTTCCGAAGAAAATGTCCAGCCTCGCCGCAGTAGAGGCATAGGTTGGCCTGCCGACGTCGTAGTCTCTCATCAGGAGTCAGGGAGGAACGGACCAGGCCCAGCTGCATAGGTTCCCCTTCAGATGCTGCCATGGGGGAAGAGACCGGAGGTGCAGGTGGAGCAGAAGAGATCTTGGGAAGTATCCAGTTAGGCCGGAATGTTTGGAGATGCTCCGGGCGTCGCTCCCGCAGATGTCTATCAAGTTGAATGGCGAGTTGTATGAGACCCTCAAGGGTAGCGGGGGTCTCCACTCGAGCCAGCTCATCTATTTAATGTCTCAGAAAGTCCTTGGCGAAACTGATACTTGAGGGCAGCCTCATTCCAATCAGTGTCAGCAGACCATTTACGGAATTCAACCGTGTAGTCCTCCACTGGGCGCTTGCCCTGTAGCAGGGAGTGTAGGGCGACCTCTGCGGTGGCCGTCCGCTGGGGGTCGTCGTAAAGCTGAGCCATAGCCTCAAAGAATGTGTCTACAGAGTCCAGAACAGGGCTCTTCTGTTCCATTAAGTTATGAGCCCAGGTTTGGGGTTCTTCAGACAGCAAAGAGATGATGAACCCCACTTTCACAGAGTCCAGAGAAAAAGTCCGGGGTTGCAAGGCCAAGTATAGCAAGCAGGCGTTCTTAAAGGCCCTGAACTTCTTTCGATATCCAGAAAATCGCTCAGGCGTGGGTACTCATGGTTCAGGAGGCGGGACTAGCATGGAGTGGGCGGAGCTAGCATGTCCTTGTGGTAACGGGGATGAAGAGGTGCTGGCAGGCGATTGATTGGAGTCTGTAGGAGGCGAAACGGTCAGGTGTTGCAGGCGACCTTCCAACTGGAAATAACCCTCCTGGAGTCTTTGCACTGCCTGAGTGAGGGCGATGACTTGCTGGCACAAAGCCTCAATTGGGGAAGCACCTCTATCGGCCTCTGACATGGCTGGATTGTACTGTCTCGTACCTGATCCAAGGCCGAGATGCAGAGAGGGCTCCCCTTGCGGCTGAGTGCGGCACACCCCTGGGGTTGAGACAGAGGGTGTAGCGCCCACAGAAGCACTGGTCGCCGGCAGGGTCCTGATGGTAGACAGGCGGTCTGTAGCAGAGTGCTGGACAGGAATACACCGGACAGTCCAAGGAGGAACCAGGAACAACCAGGCAGTAGGTGCAAGACCGGCCGGGGGTCAAACACAGGAAGCTGCAACAGGTGCAAGCCAAAGGTATAATAGGGAAGCCAGAAGCAGACAAGTCCGTGGGAAAGCCAAGATCAGGTACTGGAGGGCAGGTAGACAGGAAGCAAGTCCGTGAGCCAAGCCGAGATCAGATAACGGGAGAGCCAAACTGGAGCAGGGATGGTCAGACGAAGCCGAGGGTCAAAGCCAGGAGAGAGAGCAGACAGGTCAGGAACAAGCCGGGTCAAACTGGAATCCAGGAAGTAGCAATGCACAGGAAACAGGAAGAGCTGAAGACAATCCAGCAATCTGATGGGCTGAGCAGAGCCCTTTTATAGGCCAGTGAATTAGTCTATGGCCTGAGTCCATTGCGGCCATGGGAAGTACTGGCAAAGTTGCCAGTTTGCAGCACAGCCATTTCACTGACAATGAGTCTATGGCCAGTTGCAGCATGGCTGTTTCTCTGACAATTGTGCAGCTCTCATTTTTTTGGGAAAATGAAGAAAAAACAGGAAAATGCATTTTTTTCCTCTTTTTAAAAATTCCAAAACTTTGTGACAAAAAGTGAGATCTGCAAAACACTCAACATGCCTCTCTGCAAATAGCTTAGGGTGTCTACTTTCCGAAAAGGGGTCATTGGAGGGGGGGGGGGTTGTTCTGTCTTGGCACTTCATTGCCTCCGAAACTGTGATAGGTAGTCAGAAGTGAATTCAACAATTCACGCCATTGGAAAGCCTGAAAGTGGTGATTGATTTTCGGGGTCCTGTACTCGGCTAGACTGCAAAAAAGTCTCACACATGGGGTATCCCTGTACTCAGGAGAAGCAGTAGAATGTATTTTGGGGTGTAATTTCACATACACCCATGGCATGTGTGAGAAATATATCATTTAGTGACAACTTTGTGTAAAAAAACAAAACAAAAAAAAAGAATAATATATTTCCCGGAACTTGTGGCAAAATATAAAATATTCCATGGACTCACCATGCCTTTCAGCAAATAGCTTGGGGTGTCTACTTTCCAAAATGGGGTCATTTGGGGGAGGGGGGTTTGTGCTATCTAGAAATTTTAGGGCCTCCGAAACTGTGGCAGGTAGTGTGGAGGTGAAATGCACAATTTACGCTATTAGAAAACCTGAAAGTGGTGATTGATTTTCGGGGTCCCGTACACAGATAGGCTCCCAAAAAGTCTCACACATGTGGTATCCCTGTACTCAGGAGAAGTAGCAGAATGTATTTTGGGGTGTCATTCCACATATACCCATGGCATGTGTGAGCAATTTATCTTTTAGTGACAAATATGTGTTAAAAAAAAATAAATAAAAAAAAAAAATTTAATTTTCCCGAAACTTGTGGCAAAATATAAAATATTCCATGGACTCACCATGCCTTTCAGCAAATAGCTTGGGGTGTCTACTTTGCAAAATTGGGTCATTTGGGGGGGGTTTGTGCTATCTTGAAATTTTAGGGCCTCCGAAACAGTGACAGGTAGTGCGGAGGTGAAATGCACAATTTACGCCATTAGAAAACCTGAAAGTGGGGATTGATTTTCAGGGTTCGGTACACAGATAGGCTCCCAAAAAGTCTCACACATGTGGTATCCCTTATACTCAGGAGAAGAATAAGAATGTATTTTGGGGTGTCATTCCACATATACACATGGCATGTGTGAGAAATTTATCTTTTAGTGACAACTTTGTGTTAAAAAAATTAAATAAAAAAAAAAAAATTGTAATTTTCCCAAAACTTGTGGCAAAATAAAAAATATTCCATGAACTCACCATGCCTCTCAGCAAACAGCTTTGGGTGTCTACTTTCCAAAATTGGGTCATTTGGGGGGGGGGGGGGGTTGTGGTGAAGCAGCAGAATATATTTTGGGGTGTAATTACACATATACACATGGCATGTGTGAGCAATATATCATTTCAATGACAACTTTGTGTAAAAAAAATATATATTTTTTTTAGTCATTTTTTTTGACAAAAAAAAATGAAATATTCAATGAGCTCAACATGCCTCTCAGAACATTCCTTAGGATGTCTACTTTCCAAAAAGTGGTAATTGGGGGGGGGGGGGTTGTACTGCCCTGCCATTTTAGCACTTCATGAAATGAGTTAGGCAGTCAGAAATTAAAGCTGCGTAAATTCCATTATTTAAACCATAGTTTGTAGACGCTATAACTTTTGCGCAAACCAATAAAAATACGCTCACTGAGACATGTAGCTAAATACATTTTGGCCAAAATATATGACATACATTGAGTATATTGGATATTTTTTAAAAGACAATGTTGAAAATGTCATTTTTTTCTCAAAATTGTCGCTCTTTTTTAATTAATATTGCAAAAAATAAAAAGCACAGAGGTGATCAAATACCGCCAAAAGAAATCTCTGTTTGTGGGAAAAAAAGGACGTAAATTTTGTTTGGGTACAGCATTGTATAACCACACAATTGTCAGTTAACTTCACGCAGTGCCGATTGTCAAAAAGTGGCCTGGACGTAAAGCAGGAAAATTCTCCGGTGGTAAAATGGTTAAAACTGTATGGCATAATTTACATGGTAAGGGTTCACATCTATGTTAATGCAAGATAAAACAGACATGACCTTTTTTAACCACTTAAATGCTGGACAATTTCACCCCCTTCCTGCCCAAGCCACTTTTCATCTTTCAGCACTCTCATACAAATAAAGATTTCTTTTGGTTGTATTTTATCACCACTGGGGTTTTATTTATTTTTTTGCTCTATAAACAAAAAAAAGACCAAAAATTAATTAAAGTAATTTTTTTCAAAAATTTTGACCAACATTTATTCTGTTACATGTCTTTCTTTGGTGGCACCTTACATTTATTTATTTTAATTTTATTTTTTTACAGTGTTTATTTGAGCCAATATCCGATCTGTGCTGTTTCTGAGGGACACAGCCATCATGGAATCAATGATGCCATGAGACCATGCGCGAGCACACTTCTAACATGATGTATGGGTACATTCAGTCAGAACCACACTTGTCCCACGCAGCCATTTACGTACAGTGGCTGGGTGGGAATCTGGTAGAGTTGTGCACCACAATACACCACATGGGGACCTTGTCTGCTACTGCAGTTGTGCTTTGGGGTGCCTTCAAAATGCTTCAAACTACATATTTTGCATTACCACGCAGAGATTTACCCCATTTTATCTCAACAAATTGGTCTAAATGGAAACTAACTTGGCAATGATAAAAAATATTAAACCTGTCCTGGTTTACTGTAAGGCCCCTTTCACACATATGGACCGTTCATTTAATTAGTTCCGTCACATTTTTTGTCTTCAGTTTTTTTCATTCAACATCAGTTTTACATCCGCTTTCATCGGTTGTCATCCGTTTTTCATCTGTTTTTCATCGATTGTCATCGGTTGTCATTAGTTTTTCATCCATTGTCATCCGTTTTCATCTGTTTTTCATCCGATCCAATTTTTTAATGGATGAAAAATAGGGCTTTGATCCGTTCAGAAAAATCAGATGTTGGCAGAAGCAGATGAAAACAGATGTAAATGAATTATCGTCCATTTACATCCATTTTTTCATAGGAATGCATTGATGTTTGTTTTTCATCCATCAACAGATGGATGAAAAACAGACGAATGGTCTGTATGTGTGAAAGGGGTCTAAAACGTAAAGTGGCTTCTGCATTGTTTTGACCTGCACCATGTAGCTTGAATTGCATTAAAACATTCTACAAAAAAATACTGTAGAAAACATGACAGTTTTAAATGTAATAAATCGAAATATTAATAACAAAGGGTATAGATTAGGAAGTACTGGTTTATTCAATAAGTACCAGGCAGTACCAAACTACTAACTACAATTTGCCCTTTAGTGTTCCGATTTTAGTACTTTTAAATCGTAATATTTGGACGTCTCTATTGAAGAAGCCTTTTTTGGAGCCTTTCAATGAGTAATTCCCATAGCCAGTCATGACGGTTGATTTACTAAAGGCAAATATACTGTGCACTACAAGTACACTTGTTCCAGACCTTAGTAAATGAGGTAAAGCTTCACTTTGCAAAGATTACTCAATCACGTGCAAGGAAAATAAAAAACAGCACTTTTGCTTGTACATTATTGGATGATAGAAATCAGCACAACTTCCCCTATTTCAGGCCTTCCCCGCAGATCTAGAGCAAATGCACTTGAAGTGCACAGTATTTTTGCCTTAAGTAGATCAACCTTATTGTCTTTAAGCTACAACACTGCTTTTAAGGTCCTTCTCAGTTAGAAGATATTGTATTGGCTGTTCAGAGCTTTATTCTTCTGGGATAATAGGTAAAAGTAAATCAACTACATAAATGTTTGTTTAACCGGTTGCCGACTGCCACATGACTATATACTGCGGCGGTCAGCCCCGGCCAGGCAGAGTGACGTATGGATACGTCACTCGCCTGTCACTGACTTGAGAGCCAATTGTGGGCTGGCGCCACGGCTCGTTCACTGACAAGTCAGTGCGTGTGACCGGAGGACCCGATGTCCGCCGGTCACACTACGATCGCTCCGGTGAAGGGAGAAAGGCGGAGCGGCTTATGTAAACAAGCCGCCCGTCATTGAAGATGAAAAATGAAGATCAGACGGTTCTACTATGTAGGACCGTTGATCTTTGTTTTTACACCAATAGCCATGTCCCTATACAGTTAGAATCACGCCCCTAGGACACACTTAACCCCTCCCTGTCCAATACAGTTAACCCCTTCCCTGCCAGTGTCATTTTTGCAGTAACAGTGCATATGTATAGCACTGATTACTGCAGTAATGTCACTGGTACCCCCAAAAGTGTCAAAAATGTCAGTCAAGGGTCCGATCTGTCCGCCGCAATGTCGCAGTACCGAAAAAAAAATTGCAGATCGCCGCCATTACGCGTTAAAAAAAAAACACCAAAAATGACAAAAATCTTTCCCTTTGTTAGTAAACACGATAACTTTTGCGCAAACCAATCAAAATACGCTTTTTGCGATTTTTTTTTACCAAACATATGTGGCATAAAACAAATTGGCCGAAAATGTTAAAAAATTTTGATTTTTACATTTTTTTTGAGGGAATTTCATATAAAAATATGTGAAAAATATTGTTATTTTTGCAAACTTTACGCTCTTTTTTTGTTTATAGCGCATGATCAAAAAATCGCACAGGTGATTAAATACCACCAAAAGATATCTCTGTTTGTGGGAATAAAAGGATGTCAAATTAGTTTAGGTACAGCATCGCACGACCGCGCAATTGTCCTTTAAAGTCACGCAGTAAAAAATCGCAAAAAAACCCCTGGTCTTTTAGCAGCCAAATCCTCCGGGGCTTAAGTGGTTAAAATATAGTGATACTGGGCATTAGAACTACAAGGATCATAGCAGATACTTGAAAAACTTTTCTCAAAGGAGAAAGACAGCTTTTCTGTGACAACCCTACTCTCATGATGAATCTTTAGTACATTTCAAACAGCCCAATTTACAAGTCTCTCAAGTTGCCAGAATCCCCTAGTTTCAGGAGTCTCCAAACTTTCTTAACAAGGGCTGTTTTATTGTCCTTCAGACTTAAGGTGGGCTGGACTGTGGCCAAGGGTAAATATTGCCCCATTTGGTACTAGGGGGAGAAATAGTGTCCCATCGTTGGTATTTTGGGGAGGAAGAGTGCCCCATTATTGGTGTCAGTGGGAGAAATGATGCCCAATTGTTGGTGTCAGTGGGCAAAATTATGCCCTAGTGCTGGTGTCAGATGACAGAATAGTTTCTGATATTAATGGGAGGAATAGTGCCCCAGGGGCCAGATAAGGGCAAGCAAAGAGCCGCATCTGGCCCGGGGGCCGCAGTTTTGAGACCACTGTCCTAGTTAACATATAAATGAATTGTGAATGTTTATATACTCTGACTTGTGTTCTCCAAACTTTTACATTCATTATGCTTGGTAAATGGCAATAATGGCTTAAATAAAAAATAATACAACATCATTAACAGACATATCTAAATTTAGAGTTTGAGAGAGAGGATGATCAACCACCCAAGCTCAATAAGATGATGCACAGTTTGTGGTCCTACCTTATGTACTGTACATTAAATGAAATTAAGAAAATGGGAAGAGATACTTCAGTAGAGTATAATTATATAAGTATAAGAAGCTTTGCTTTCTTATCAAACAAGTTCAGACACATTATTTTTAATTAGGAAATTAGCTTTTCTTACAACAAAGCTTGTTTAATATGCATATTTGCTATTATTATCTTGATTTAGAAATCATGTTTGGTTTACATTCCTCATTAAGACATTCATCATGATTGAATAGATTTTAGAAGTAACAGTAATATTATCATTATCTAAAATGCTTCTTATAGAGAGGTTTGCATTAAAGTGCTCTCATTTGTGCATTTCATACATCTGCATGACAAACAGTAAATTTATGCCGTGAAAAGTTAGAATTAAAATGTATTTAAAGCCAAAACAACTTTTATTTATTTACAGTGGAGAGGGATTAGAAGTGTCCTCGTTTGGTGAATCCACGCTCTCTATTTGTCTTAATGACTACTTTCACCAGCAGAGAAGGAGGGAAGATCCTGAACTCTTGAGTGTTCACCACAATCATACAGGCAATCTTCCTTTCCTCATGGAAAAATGTTCTCACACTTCTCACAAAAGAACCTTGGTTCTAACCATTATCCTCAATGTCCTAAATTAAAAAAAGTTTTTGGTTTTATATATACTTTATAAGCCCAGACAGTATTTATTTTGCCCTATGTGTCTAATTTAGGAGATATCCCTTCACTCCCTGTCCCAAATCCAAGTGAGTGAAAATCCCTGCAAAGGGAAGGAATCCATGGTTGTCACCAGGGTCACCAGAATTAGTGTCCTAATTGGAAGAATTCCCCTCTATTCCTATTCTGGAATTTTTAGATTTTATTTGATTTACACAAATGGTAAACAGGACAGATAGAGAGGGTGAATCTCCCTAAAGGGGGGCAGCGACATCAATAAAATGTTAATGTTCGAATCCCTTTCAACTTGCCTTTAGTTTAATCCTAAAGAAACCCTACCCTACCCCCTACTGAATGGACGTGGATGTAAAAAACTGAGATCTACCCTGTTTGGCTCAGATTCAGTAGGGAATTTCACCATGGATCCCTTGCTGATCGGAATGAACACAGCTCCGTGAGAAAGAGCCCAGAATTCTTCTTTTTTCACTGTACATGGTTGTGGCAGTATGTAAATACATTTAATATCTAGAAGACATATATAATAATGCTCTATGGAAAAAAAATATATATAATAATGCTCCATTTCCAGCTGTAATTTACTTCTGCAGTGTATGCTAGGCATTATTTTCATTGCCAGACATAACAATTCAAATAGAGGATAATACAATAAAATACATTTATTTAAGTTCCAAAACCATTTTGTATTTTTAGGGAAAATAGCAAGCGATATAAAATCAGTATTCCTGCCCTCAATGACAAAGCCTGCAAAAGAACACAGCGAATGCTTTCCAGGACATATAATGAATCCCAGCACAGGAAACCACAGCAGAATATCAATGAGGTCTATTGCTTCAACTGCCTGAACACAAATCACGTATATGACATGATGGAGTCATACATGTAATTACATTAGCATTTACCAGCAGGAGGGTAGGGCTATGACACTATCAATTTGTTGTGTTCTAACGAAGGTCAAACCTGATCAACGATCCTTTTGACCTAAGATTCCCTTTTCCCTCAAACCAAATGTGGTGGAGGTCAGATATAGGGTAGTCCTTTCAGTCCCTTCACCACACATAGATTTAAGCTTTCACAAAGGAAATATATTGATTTGTAATCAATTATCCCAGATGTATTGATTTGACCTGTTTTTTTCTTATTCTTTGAAAAAGTGAGGTATTTTTTTTCTTTTCCCTTCATGCAAACAGATCAGTGATACATGCTGCTATTTATCATTCCAAGCTCTGCAGAAAACAAGTCACAGCACTAATTTCCTTCCATGTTTCTGATAAATTTGATCGATACAGGCTTCCCTCATTCTGCACATTTACCAGCTCAGCGCTTTGCATTCACATCATTGCACATCTGCTGGAAGAACTTGATCAATTCTGATTGGATATAAAGGCAATAAATGACCATGACTGGATCATTGGAGGAATAATTTAGATGTAGAATCTCAACAAGACCTTGTAAATAATTAAAGCAAATGAGGCATGATGGGAACGTCCTGCTTGGCAGGTTTGATTTTGTTCTGTCTAGTAGCTATTTAAATTAAATGTTACATTATCCTATAACCTAGGTGAATTTCTTTTGAAAAAGGAAATAATGCTACTTGGTTTCCTACATAATTAACATGTTCAAATAATGTAACAGTGACGAGTAGTTTAACAGATTAAATCACAAATTAATATTGTGACTAATATTTTGCCATTTTGTCACTATATGTAAGATTATGCACAGAAAAGAGCTCTATAAATCAGCTTATTTTTTGTCTTTTAATGTTTTTAAGCTGACATACAGGAAAAATGCTCCCTTTAACCATTCCATCTATTTGCATGTAGTCTATTTATTGGCAGGACTCGGGTTTTCTTTTTTCTTTCCTGTAGTGCCAGAGGGTCCCATCTGCAGTGCCAGCATCACTTCCTCATTTTATGGACACTGTTTATTAGATGTCAGACGAGTCCATCACTGAATCCTTACAAGAACATCTTCAAGGTTCTTAGAGGGTTCTGAAGCTTTCAAGTGTAAAATCATGACATGGTAGACTGAAGATTGGTTAGCTAAGCAGCAACAGTGAGCAGCACCTTGCCCCTGCCTGAAGATACCCAACATAGGAATACAAGACAGTGGATTCATGTACTTATGGCTTTTTGAGGTTTAAAAAAAAAACAACAACAAAAAAAAAAAAAACAGACTAGGTAAGAGGGTAAGGTAATGTAAGGGTGGGGGAGGGTATCACGTTTTATACTTTGTTACCAGCTTTTGTGCTTTAGATATATTCTTACTACTGTGTTAAAAGGTCAACCCAATTGCAACTATAATTTCAACTGTAATTCCAACAGAACTGAATTTAGCATAAATAACTTGTCTGCTTTGCCTAGGGCAGAACAAATAAAGGTAGCAGCTTCATGCCTTACAACACACATATTGTGATCATATGTTCATATTTCTTGTCAAATATGCAAATATCCAGTAAAAATCTGATAAAAGGAAGGAATGCAACAGCTTGTTAAAAAAAAAAAAAAAAAAAAAATCTGTTTAATAATTGTTATTTGCACTGCATATTTTATCTAAAAAAACATTGGCCTTTCGGCCTATGAGAGCAAAAAGTTTGAAACAACTAAAAGTCGCGCTGACTGCAAAGCAAAAGTGGGAAATCTACCATAACACTCACTGGATTCATTAAGACCAACATCACTGTGCATCTAAACTCATTTGCAGGAAGGCCTCCTGGCTTTAGAATCACAGGCTTCTGTAATGTCTATTGGATTTGAGGTCCTAGTGTAATCTTGGGTGCTGCCCTTTCTTTGCCTCACAATTTCAGTTGTCCTTCAATTAGACTGAACTGTCTCAACCCCACTGTATAGAGTAGTGCCTCCACTATTCCTGGTTGACACTTGTTCTTCTCCCTGCAACCACAGCATAAAAGCAATCCTGCTTTCCAAAGAAGACTGTCAGTTTAACAGTCATGGGGATGCAAAAAGTAAAAACATAGAGATGTAATCTTATCTGGTTAATTTTACGCCAATTAAGTATCTGTTTGTCAATGTATTTGTTATTCAGCTGTATGGTACAAAAATGGAAAATCGTATAAAATACTTACCGTCATTTTCCTTTCCTGATGCCAATACATGGCAGAATACACATTATATAGCTCTGCCCCTATATCCACCCACAGGACCTGTTTAAATCTATAAAAACATGACTGAGAACAATCTCTCTATTCTTCGTATAAAGCATAAAGATCAGAGAGAGGGATCGTATGCTGCTATGTATTAGCGTCAGGAAAGGAAAATTACAGTAAGTATTTTATACAATTTTCCATTTTCCTGACACCAACATGGGAGCATGCATACACATGATAAATGATGAGCTTTGAGAGGGAGGGTTTAATGTTATAAACTCAGTCTTTTTTTAACAGTTAGATATAGATGCCTGAACAGTTTTTCTCCCAAACTCTATTGTAGTGAGAGCTGCCGGATCCACCCTGTAGTGCTTTAGGAAAGTGTGGTGGGAAGACCAGCTTGCTGCTCTGCATACTGTCTCAAGAGACACCCCTGAATGTGCTGTCCAGGAAGAAGATGCTGCACTAGTCGAATGAGGGTTACTAGGTTTAAATCGACGACTGGTCATGGAGTTTGCAAACTTATCCCATATTCTGGTGTATTATGGCATTTGTAGAGCCCTTTCTGGAGCTTTGCAGGATGGATTTGGATGTAGGATGTCTCCTTGTACCAGGAGAAGAGGAGTCACTGACAGCCTGATCGGAGGACATATGCTCAGGTCCATTGCCAGAGAGAACCACGGCCTGTGTGGCCAGTATGGAAGCACCGTGATGACTATCAGAGTTTCTGCCAATAACCTCCTCAGAAACTTCAATATGAATGAAATTGGAGGGAAGACATCAGCCAGTTGTGCCGTCCAAATATGAGTCAGGGCGTCCATCCCCTTTGCCCATGGGTGAGAATAATGAGAGAGGAAGCGGGCTACCTTGCAGTTGGTTTAGGAGGCAAATAGATCCAGCTGTGGGAGCCCCACCTAAGGACAATCTGTTTGAATACCTCTGGGTTAAGAGCCCACTTGTTGGGATCCTTAAACTGTCTGGAGAGAAAATCTGCTTCCATGGTCTGACTACCTGGTAGATATATCACTCTCTCAGATCTGACAGGTGTTGTTGCGCCAATGTCATTATTGGATCTACCTCTGCTAGGAGGTATCAACTGTGTGTTCCTCCTGTAGTTTTGGGCTACAAGAATGATGTCGTCCAGAAAATGATGGACTCTGAGCCCCTTCTCTCTGAGGGGTGCCAGAACTGCAATTAGCACCTTGGTAAAGGTTTGGGGGGATGTTGATAGCCCGAAGGGGAAGCAGACAAATTGGAAATATCTGTCTCCTACCGCGAACCTGAGGAATATTTGATATTCCTGGTGAATCGGAACGTGCAGGTAGGCATCTTGTAAATCCACTGAAATCTGGATTATGGTATTGAGAGATCCCATTTTGAATCTCTCTATTCTGATGAAATGGTTCAGCCTCTTGAGGTCTATCACTGGTCTGAAGCCTCGTGTCTTTTTCTGGACCAGAAACAATGGAGAGTAGAATCCCATAAACCTTTGACAGGCAGGAACTGCTATAATTGCTTTCTGATTTAGCAGGATATTGACATATTCCTGAAAAGCCACCAGTTTTGAGGGGGACTGGGATGTTTTGGTGGGAACAAATGAATACTCGGGGGGTTGCCCTTTGAATTGCCGATAGTGGCTTAGCCGTACCGTTGACTGAACCCACCGGTCTTGGCCATAGTCCTGCCAGACCTTGGCAAATCCAAGCAGTCTTGGCCCAACTGTTTCCTCCTGGACTGGCTTGGCGTCAAAAGGGCTTCTGGGTGGCAGGGGGAACCGTAGGGGCCTTATTCCTTTGTTCCTTTCAAGATTCCTTATTCCTTTCAAGAAGGTAGATTGAGTAGATTGAGTCCCTATTATAAAAATTGTTCCCGAAATCCCGAAACCTATTCGAAATGGCGTTAGAGGGTTGTCCCCTTTGTCTCCTGGCCTGTCTTGAGGAAGAAGACCGGATCTTCCGCCCGTACCCCTGGAGATGGCTGTCTCCAATTTCTGGCCAAATAAGGCTTTCCCACAAAGGGAAGTCTGCAGCAGTTCTGTTTAGATGACGGATCTGCTGCCCAAGGCTTCAGCCACAATTCCCTTTTAGCTGTTACTGAGTTCAGCATCGCTCTGAAGGACCACCTGATGATATCTATGGCCGCCTCTCTGACAAAGTCTGCAGAGAGTTTTATTTCGTCCAGAGCTTTGATAATTTGTTCCTTTGGCAGCTGGCTCTTGATGGCACATCCTAAGTTCTGCGTCCATACCCGTAGGGTGCTTGCCAATGATGTTAGTGCCACTGCCAGTTTGCAGGCACTACCTGCTGCAAGGTAGGCTCTTTTCAAGTCTGTGTCTATCCATCTGTCCAGGATATCCCGGAAAGAGGACAAATCCTCCATTGGGAGAGTCACATTTTTAGCCAACCTAGTCACTGCTGCGTTCCAATACTGGTGGGTTGGACAATGATGCCCCATCCTCTTTTGCGAGGGGGTATAATTTTTGGAATCTGTTGGAAGAAGAGGATTTCCTTTCTCCCTTCTCCCATTCATCTCAAAACAGGCCTTTTATTTCAGACATAAGAGGGAAGGTAGTCACCTGTTTCTGCATTCTAGGATAGTATGTTTTCCCCTTTTTTGGGGGGACTGTGGATCCTCCCAGTCTGGTGCTGCTTTAATGGCTTTGATAAATAAAGGCACCATAGAGAATTCAAATCCTGAGTCCTCTGGATCCTCCGCTGAAGAGGAGGTTGTCTCTTCTTCTTCATGAGTGGCCAGCTGTGTTGCCTGAGCCTGGGGACTCCTCTCGCAAAGTCCGCTGAGCTGGTGATGTCCCTGAAGTGCCTGGCGCTTCCTTGGAAAAGGATGCCTGAGTGGCAGGGTCATGAGACGGTACGGGAACTACTTGTCTGCTCGTCTCCGATTGTCACAGACCACCAGAAAATTCCATCAGAGAGTCATGGATTACCCTCTTAAGTAGCGTTGAAACCTGCTGACATTCAAATTCTTGGTCCCTAGCCAGCTGCCTGAAGCAGTGACTGCAGAATAGTTTTCCTGACATTGGGTCATCTCCGCATGACCAGCACTTGCCTTTTGGGCGTTGCGCCCTTTGGGGTGATGCTGTATGTTTTCTCTTTTGAGAACGTTTATGTCATCTAAATTGAGATCTGCCAGGACTTGAGGAATCACTCTCTGCCCTGGAGAAGTCTTGATGATCCAGAGAGGTTCTGGACCTCCTAAAGTGGGATAGCGAACGGCTGGGGCTGACATAGACAAAAAGGCACACTCGTCAGGGCATAGGGCACTCTTTTTCCCCGAATCTTCTTACTTACCCAATGGTGGCTCTTACCTGATATGGTGGTGGTCTTGTGTGTGTGGCGGTAAGCTCATGTTGGTTGAAATACCGAAAGGTGCAAGGGGGGCTGCTAGGTCATAGAAAGAGGAAAGTAAAGAAGGGAATCAAACTAAAACCTCTATAGACATTTACTTATAGACATGCCTATATATCTCCCTAGATGCGTCTATATATATATATATACCGTATATACTCGAGTATAAGCCGACCCGAGTATAAGCCGAGACCCCTACTTTTACCACAAAAAGATGGGAAAAATCATTGACTCGAGTATAAGCCTAGGGTGAGAATGCAGGGCGGCGGGCATGGTGCAGGAGAATGCAGGGTACTGGCATGGTACAGGAGAATGCAGGGTACTGGCATGGTGCAGGAGAATGCAGGGTACTGGCATGGTGCAGGAGAATGCAGGGTACTGGCATGGTGCAGGAGAATGCAGGGTACTGGCATGGTACAGGAGATTGCAGGGTACTGGCATGGTGCAGGAGATTGCAGGGTACTGGCATGGTGCAGGAGATTGCAGGGTACTGGCATGGTGCAGGAGATTGCAGGGTACTGGCATGGTGCAGGAGAATGCAGGGTACTGGCATGGTGCAGGAGATTGCAGGGTACTGGCATGGTGCAGGAGATTGCAGGGTACTGGCATGGTGCAGGAGAATGCAGGGTACTGGCATGGTGCAGGAGAATGCAGGGTACTGGCATGGTGCAGGAGAATGAAGGGTACTGGCATGGTGCAGGAGATTGCAGGGTACTGGCATGGTGCAGGAGATTGCAGGGTACTGGCATGGTACTAGAGGATCCGGGGTTGTGGGCATACTACAGGAGATGCAGTGCTGTGGGCATGGTACATGTGGACCATGCCCGCAGCACTGCATCCCTCGTAGTGTGCCCGCAGCCCATGGCAGGTAGTGAAGCTGTTTCACTTACCTGTTCCAGAGGCGCCTTCATTTTAAAAATGGCGCCGCCCGGCGCGACACGTCATTGCGCACGCGCCGCCGCCGCTCGTATACTTTCAGCTATTCCCGGCCTCTCCCGAGCGGCGCCGGGAATAGCCGAAATTACACGAGCGGCGGCGGCGCGTGCGCGGTAACATGTATGCGACGGGCGGCGCCATTTTTAAACCTTAAACCCGTCGGAGAGGACATTTTTTTCCTTGACTCGAGTATAAGCCGAGGGGGACGTTTTCAGCACAAAAAAATGTGCTGAAAAACTCGGCTTATACTCGAGTATATACGGTAGATGCATCCCCCCTCACCACACACCGAATCAGGCCCCTGACCCCTTCAACCTTGGCAAACCGATAACACTAGAAGTCTGAAAAAGTATAGCCGTGCTCTGAGCGCCTATGGCGTAAAGGCCCGTACACACGTACCGATTGTCGTCATACAAACGTCGGCGGACGAAAGATCTGCCGATTGTACGCGTGTTAGTATGGTGCCTCCGACAGCTGTCTGCGCACAATCCGCGGACAAAAGTCTTTCTTGCAAACATGAAAATTTTTGTCTGCGGACACCAGAACGGACGATTGTTCGCCTGTCAGTACACAATTCGGCCGACACACAGCTACAAATCCCAACACGCATGATCAAACCAAATGAGTTCCCGGAAGAATTTTCTCTAGTAAACTCATCATTTTATTCAGAAAGAACTTTCGGCTCGCGGCAGTCCAAGAAATAGGTGAAATGCGGAGCACATGCTCATCTTGATAAATGTGAGAAGAAGGAAGATGCTGCTCATAATGCCATACTTTTCTAATCAAAAGGCATGTGTTCTGTTATGATGAAGATAATGTTTGTATATTCTATCTGTTCTATCAAATTTTATAATTAAATAATTTGAACTCTTCACCATTATTATTTTGTAAACAGCAAAGATCTAACTATTGATATGACCCTTTATTCTTGTATGAATTAATGTATAAAACATATTTTTCAGGTTATGCACAATATTAAACATGTTAACAAATTCAGATAGGCCATTTTTTATTTTCATTTTCTTTATTTTTTGTATCTCAGCAAAAAAAAACAAAGAAAACATCAATACTTTCCGTATAACTAAACATAAAAAAGGTCCATTTGGACAAAATTAAACTAGAAACTGGCAAACAGGGGTAAAATAAATAATAGGGGGTTACAAAAATTAAAGTTGCTGGTAACTGAAATCAGGTTGCCATGAGGGCAGGTTTGGATCATGCTGGCCATATTGCCACTGGCCATGTGGCATTTGGCGAGGTGGTGGGTGTTGTGGAGGTGGAGGTGGAGGGCACGGGTGCTCCTGGCATGCATGGCTGTGCTCATTAAGGATCCCGTTTTCAGCCTTTTGCAGCACATCGAGGATAATTTTTCTGGCATACTGACACTGCCTGAGGTCCACCTTATCCAAAATTTTTGCCATCATGTTGCCGAAGGACTCATTGGCCTCCGGTTTCCGACGTAGGGCTATGGTGGCCTCCTGGATAAATTCGTCTGTGATATCATCCACGTGCTTCCTCTTTTGCCTCCGTTTGGCAGGAGGAGATGGTGGTGGAAATAGTTCCACAGGCTCCTCAGGCTCCGCAGGCTCCCCAGGCTCCTGGCTGCAACCTGGCTCCTCCTCAGTGACACTTCCCTGTTGATGAAATGAACACTTGATTAGAATGTTATAGTGTATATAAAAAGTCATGTTTGTTATATTATTGTGAACAAATAGCAGACTTTACATACAGTGGCGTATCTAGGGTCTCCAGTGCCCTTGTTGAGGAGCTGTATTTGGCAACAACCCCCCCCCCCCCCAAGATCAATGTAAAACTGTAACCCACCCCCCCAAAAAAAAATTAAAGGGCATTAAAAGTTTCTAATTTGCCCCTTGTTTGCCCAGTGTAGAGCTCTCTAGTGGGCAATCATTGTCTCAGGTGTGAAAAAGAAAGAGAGGGTTGAGAGCTAGAGAGAGGGAGAGAAAGAGGGGGTGTGAGAGAGAGAGGAGGGGGTTGCAGAGAGAGAGGGGCCTGAACTTGCAGAGGGCTTGATGTAGGGCATTGAGGGTGAAGCAGTGCAGGGAAACAGGAATAAGGAAGCCACCTGCCTTGCTGACCCAGAGTGAGAGACCAGAGACATGGAAGCAAGGATGGATGGATCATTTGCAGGAGCTGTTAGTTTTGTATTAAAAAAGGTTGAGCCAGAGGAATGCTGAGGCTACAGCAGTGTTTGTTAGGACCAGAGGTGTGCTGGGGATGCAGCAGTGTTTGTAAGACCAGAGGTGTGCTGGGGATGCAGTGAGAGGCAGTCTCAGTCTCCTGGTCTTTTGGCTCAGCTGCTCTCAATGTTTTACACCTGCATGAAGCAGCTCTCAATGTTTTACACCTGCATGAAGCAGCTCTCAATGTTTTACACCTGCATGAAGCTGCTCTCAATGTTTTACACCTGCATGAATCCGCCTGCAAACTGGGGGTTCTGGGGTGTGCAGGCTGAGTGGATTGTTAAAATAAACACTAAAACAATGCCAATGTTTTTGTGACCCACCCCCCTTGGCCTGCGCCCCTGGCGGTTGCCTGTCATGCCAACCCCTTGCTATGCCCGTTTACATAAAGGGTCAATTATGGTTTAGCTTATAATTTTGTTACATGATTACATTTTAGCAGACAATATATTGTGAAATGCCATACCTGAGTAAAACTCTCTTCCAGGAAATCCTCATCCTGGCTTGGATCAACTGACACTGAGCCCTCTGCCGAAGTCGAAGGCAGCGTAGAAATTGACGGCCTGGATTCCAAGGTGTCTGCCAGGAACCGCAGGTTATCATAGTACCACAGCCGTGATACATGTACATTCCGTGCACCTGCTCCAGACTGGGTGGAATCTTCTATTTTCTTTACCTCCCGCCTGTAGGCAGTGCGAATGCTGTTTATTTTTTTGCGTATATAATCAAAATTTGCCCCAGGACAGACGGGCTTGTAGAAGGCCACCAAATGTTCCATGGCCTGTTTTTTTAGTTTTTTATTTTTATATTTTGCCGACTTCACTTGCCACAAACACGGCAGTTGCCTGTACTCATCAATGAAACTGATGAGAAAGTTGTGGGTGGTGTAATTGTCCACCATATTGCAGGACAGTATATGCCTGCAAGACACAACACAACACAAAACATATTAAAATAGCATGTATTTTGGCACATAATAAAGATATTCCTAATAAAAGCTGTATAGGGCCCAAAACACACACTTTCTATTAAAAGAGTCGTACCTTTGTTTGTGGGGAAAAGTCGTGATTCGCCGCTCGATCGTGCTCCAACCCTCGATATGTCCGCTAGCGAATCGTCGGCCGAACGAACTTGCGTCCTTTAAATACAGCGCAGGCGTCAACTCCTCCTCCAGTGGCGGGCTTGTGCAGGGGTGTGTACGTGCCGAAGATCAGGCCTACATGCGACACTCACACCTGAAGCAGTGGAAAAATCTTGTAATCAAGAATAATGTCTCAACAATCTGGGAGCTCAATTAGTGTGGGCCGAAGTGATTGGGCCACCAGAAAATCAAGGGCTACACCCATGTCAAAGCCAGAAATGGTGGAGATGGTCTCCATTTTAGAAAAAATGGACTATGATGGCAAGTTGGCAAATTACGATCGGCCCAATGCCAGGAAAGATGGCATCATGGATAAGGTGGTGGCCTGTTTGGTAAAAAAATTCGGTGTGGAGCGATCGAAAGATCAGATTCGTAAACGGTGGTCTGAGCTGAAACACCGTGAGCAGGATCAGCTTTCCCAAATCCATAGGATTTTGAAAAAAAGTAAGTTTTATTTATTTTTTTTTCTTTTAATCATGCAATATGTTTTTTATAATTTGGTGTATGTTGTATTAACATGTCTAGATTATAATGTCTATGTAAAAAGTTAGATTACTCATTTTAGTTGTCATGTCGTGATTAGATCGATCTATTGTTGATGTTTTAGTATATGACATTAAAAGTCAGGAAGCCATAGTTAAAAATATATGTATTGTGTTGCAACGAACGTTCTTTCCTGCACGAATCTTCTCAGCAAACATTCCTATTAATCACAGATTATTATTCAAACCTTTAAATAGGAGAAAAACGTAAACTCCGTGCCAAACAATGGGAAAGGAGGAGGAGAAGTTTGGCAGCTCCATCGGCAGTTGTGGAAGAAGAGGAGGACATGGGCCCAGATGGTGGCACAGATTCGACTAAAGGTAATTGGTTCCTATGCACTGTCAAACATTAATGTACCATATTTTTCGTAGATAACCATGTACATGTCTTCATATTTGTTACTGAAAGAGCTATCAAGCAGGGCACCATGTCCTAACAAATGTACCTCTTGTGACTTTTATGATATGGCCAATGTTTTGTATTATGTAGATGAAGACATTATGCCTGAGGTTATTCTGGTGGAGCCAACAAGTGACCAGACACCAGAACAACAAGAAGGTTGGTAGTCACAGATTTTGTGTAGTGGGATCATAGAAATATGTGTATTTGCAATGATTGTTTAACCTTATATTCTTGTATTCCCTTACAAATTTACATTGCAGATGTTGCATCATGCCAGGATGTGGCATCCCCAGCCAGCTCAGAACCCAGATCTCCTGGCAACTTGCCAAGCAGCCTGGAAGCTACTTCCCAAAATCTTGAGGATCCCGGACCAAGTGTCCAAGAGCCAATTGTGTGCCCACGTAGGTTTTTTCAGAATGATTTTTATCAGTGTTATTTTTAGCCTCCAATTTACAACACTAGTTCCCTATGGGAGCCTCTTTATTTGAATGGAAGTCGCACCGTAAGTCAGATCAGGATGCTCTGACTTGCGGGGCCACTTGCGTTGTGAAGATTTTTGAGGGGGAACTACACCAAAAAATTGAAGAACCCACCGTGGGTGTCCCCCCAAGTTCACAACCAGGCCTTTTGTGTGTGGTATTGAGTTTGAGGGTATGCCCACAACAAAAAAACAGCGTGGGTTACCCCCAAAACCCCTACCAGACCCTTATACAAGCATGCAGCTTGTCAGGCCAGGAAAGAGAACGAGCAAGCGGAACAAACACCCCCTGGACCACAGCAGGACACATGCCCTCAACATGGGGGGGTTTTGTTGCTTTGGGCCAGGGGGCCTCTGCACCGCACACCCAAAAGCACCTTACTCCCATGTAGAGGAGGACAAGAGCCTCATCCCCACAACCCTGTCTGGTGGTTTTGGGGGGTCATGCGGCCAGGGGGTTCCTAGGACTTTGGAAGCAACCTTCAACAAAGGGTGGCCCCCAGATCCCGGACACCAATCACTGTGTGAATGGGTATGGGGTACATAGTACCCCTACACATTAACCACATAAATGGAAGTGTATGTGAATAACGACAGGAGACATAGTTACATAGTTACATAGTTACATAGTTGGTGAGGTTGAATAAAGACAAAAGTCCATCCAGTTCAACCTGTGTAGATGTGTGTGGCTGTAATCATCTTGCATACCCCTGAATGTTCTGATCCTTGAGATGTACGTCTAAGAGTCTTTTGAAAGCCACCATACTACCCGCAGAAACCACCTCATGTGGTAGAGAATTCCACAATCTTGTAGCCCTAACAGTAAAGAACCCCCCACGTTGCCTGAGGTTAAAACGCTTCTCCTCTAATCGCATTGTATGCCCCCGAGTTCTCATGCAATCCCTTCGACTGAACAGCTTTTTTTCTAAGCCTAGATCCCCATTTAGATATTTAAAAATTGCTATCATGTCCCCCCTCAGGCGTCTCTTCTCCAGGGAGAATAAATCAAGCGATTGCAGACGCTCCTCATAATCAAGGTCCTCCAATCCCCTAATTAGTTTAGTTGCCCTTCTCTGGACTCTCTCCAGCTCCAACACATCCCTTCTGAGGACTGGTGACCAGAACTGGACCGAATACTCCAGATGAGGTCGGACCAGAGTTTTATAAAGTGGAAGGATTATAGTTTTATCTCTGGAATACATCCCTTTCTTTATGCATGCTAATATTCTGCTAGCCTTGGCAGCTGCCGCTTGACATTGCATGCTGTTGCCTAGTCTATCATCAACCAAGACTCCCAGATCCTTCTCCATTTTTGATTCTCCCAAGGGTTCCCCTCCTAACGTGTATTGTGCTTTTATGTTTCTAGTCCCCAAGTGTAAAACCTTACATTTCTCCACGTTAAACCTCATTTGCCATGTCTTTGCCCACTCCGTTATTTTGTCCAGGTCATTCTGTAGGATATCTGCTTCATGCTGTGCTGTTATTGTCCTGCCTAATTTTGTGTCATCTGCAAAAACTGATATTGACTACTGATCCCGTCCTCAATGCTGTTTATGAATAAATTGAACAAGGTTGGTCCTAGGACTGAGCCTTGGGGGACCCCGCTTACTACCTCAGACCAGTCTGAGTATGTGCTGTTTATTACCACCCTTTGGATACGCCCTTTTAGCCAGTTCCGTATCCAAGAGCAAACCCTGCTGTCGATACCTGCAGACCTTATTTTATAAATTAAGCGCTTATGGGGAACTGTATCAAACGCCTTAGCAAAATCTAGGTACACCACATCCACTGGTCTGCCCCTATCTAGCTCACAGCTCACCTCCTCGTAGAATGTTAAGAGATTGGTTTGACAAGAACGCCCATTTGTAAACCCGTGCTGGTTACTACTGATGATGCTGTTGTTCTTAGCAAACTCTACGATATAGTCCCTTATCATCCCCTCCAGAAGTTTACATACTACTGATGTCAGACTGACAGGCCTATAGTTTCCCGGTATATGCCTCTGACCCTTTTTGAATATCGGAATCACGTTAGCTTTCCTCCACTCCCCTGGTACATCTCCTGTCCTAATACTGTCCGCAAAGATCAGGAACAGTGGTCTGGATATAACCTTACTGAGTTCCTTGAGTACTCTCGGATGTACGCCATCCGGGCCTGGTGATTTGTTTGTGTTGAGTTTATCCAGCCTTTCCCTGATTTCCCCCTCTGTTAGCCATAGTGGCAAGTCCTGTGTATTACTACTAACTATACAGTCATGGTCAGTGTACCCCTCCGATTCCTGTGTAAAGACTGATGAGAAAAAGGCATTCAGTACGGTTGCTTTTTCAGTGTCCTCTGTAACCATCCTCCCATCATTGTTAATTATGTGTGCAATATGCTCTGCCCTAGTTTTTTTGCTGTTGATATACTTAAAGAATTTCTTTGGGTTTTTTTTGCTATCCTCCGCTATTTGTCTCTCAAAGTCTATTTTAGCCATCTTGATTTTGTGTTTACACTTCCTATTTGCCTCCTTGTATTGGTCGAAAGCCAATACTGTGCCCTCTGATTTATATTTCCTGAAGGCCAATTTTTTTCCCCTAATAAGTTTTTTAACGCTCCGGTTTAGCCAGCCAGGTTTGGCTTTGTCCCTTCTAAATTTATTTCCCATAGGAATGCACTGCAAGATGCCTTTGCTTAATATGTTCCTAAAGCATTCCCATTTTTCCTCTGTGGTCAGTGATCCCAGGGTTTGGTCCCAGTTTACCCTTTCCATCAACAAGTACAATTTTGGAAAGTTTGCCCTTCTGAAGTTAAGGGTTCTTATGTTCCCCACTTGCCTTGCTATATTGTTATTTACGCTAAATGTGATCATCCTGTGATCGCTAGAGCCCAGGTTGTCCTGGACTCCTACCTCCGAGATTAGGTCTGGGTCATTAGTGATCAATAGATCCAGGATTGTGTTTTCTCTGGTAGGGGAATCCACCAACTGTGACATGTAATTATCCTGTAAGGTTTCCGTGAATTGACGGCCCTTATGTGAGTGTGTAGTCCCCTCTCCCCAGTCAATGTCGGGATAATTGAAGTCCCCCAATATGATGACTGATCCTAGCTTTGCCACTTTACCCAAAAGTGCTAAAAATTCCAGCTCTACCTCCTCCCCTTGTTTAGGTGGCCTATAGCAAACCCCCACAATTACTTTTCCCTTTTCTCCTTCCCTATGGAGTTCTACCCACACGGATTCTAACTCCATACTCATCCCTTCCGTAATGTCACTCCTCTCTATCACCCTTACATTATTCTTGACGTAGAGACATACCCCTCCCCCTCTTTTTCCTACCCTGTCCTTCCGGTACACTGAATACCCTTGGATATTTGCCAGCCAGTCATGTGAGGGGTCAAACCAAGTCTCCGTTATTCCCACTAGGTCTATGTCCTCCTCATGTACTAACATTTCCAACTCATCCATTTTATTAGCTAGGCTCCTGGCATTAGCATATACCCCTCTTAGTTTTACGGAAGTTAAACGTGATTGGTTATGTTTATTCCTGTTTGGTCTGCGGTTCTCCCGCACAGACCTACCAATAGACGTTGTGGACCTACTGTCGCTGCTGACCCTACAGCTGCCTTCAGTCCTTTGCTCCCTCCTAACTGACTCTACTTCTGAGCCCTCCCCCCCGTCTCCTAGTTTAAAAGCTCCTCCAACTTGGTGGCCATCTTTCTCCCCAAAAGAGCTGTACCACCCCCATTAAGGTGCAGCCCATCCTTACTAAAGAGCCGGTAGCCGACTGAGAAGTCAGCCCAGTTCTCCAGGAACCCAAACCCCTCCTTCCTACACCAGTTCCTCAGCCACGTGTTAAGTTCCCTAATCTCCTTCTGCCTCTCCTGTGTGGCTCGAGGTACAGGCAGTATTTCAGAGAAAACCACCTTGGAGGTCCTTTTCCTCAATCTATTACCTAAGTCCCTGAAATCGTTCTTAAGGATCCTCCACCTACCTTTAACTTTGTCATTAGTGCCCACATGCACCATGACCGCTGGGTCATCCCCAGCCCCGCACAACAATCTGTCTGCCAGATCTGCGATATGCCGAACGCGGGCGCCCGGTAAACAACATACTGTTCGGTTCACGCGATCTTTTTTACAGATTTCCCTCTCTGTCCTCTTGATAATTGAGTCCCCAACTACCACAACCTTTCTAACCTTTCCTGAGTTACGGCCCCCCTTCTTCCTGGAGCCGACCCCCCCCTGGCAGCTGGGGGAGGGCGCATGCTCCAGCACTGCCACCCCTGAGTTGATATCCCCCTCAACCTGCAACTCGGCAAACATGTTGGGGTCTATCAACTCAGGACTGGCCTCCCTGACACTCCTCCCCCTAACATTCCTAACAGTCACCCAGCTGCGTACCTCTGCTGCTTGCGTCTCCTCCATTCCTCCCTCCTCTATGCTGACCCCTGCCAGCGCCTGATGGGTAAAGTCCAAGCTCCTTTCCAGGTTGTAGATGCCACGCAGTCTTGTCACTGTGTTCTTTAGATCCACGATGTGGGCTTCCAGAGCAACCAGTTGCTCACATCTCGCACAGCAGTATTCGTCCTTGATTGGATCATCAAGGAACGCATACATGCCGCAAGAAGTGCACTGAGTGGCACCCCCAATCCTGTCGGACATTATTACCCACTACTCTATGGGGATAATGTTAACGACCTGCTCTTCCTTACCTACCCTACCTCTAACTTCCCTGGTACTAAACCTGGGGTACTCACCAGTCTCTAATAAACTAACCAGTCGCTAAGATACTTACCAGTCGCAAAGATAGCACAGACGCAAAGATACTCACCAGTCGCAAAGATAGCACAGACGCAAAGATATTCACCAGTCGCAAAGATAGCACAGACGCAAGGATACTCACCAGTCGCAAGATACTCACCAGTCGCAAAGAATCTCTCCCGCAAGATACTCACCAGTCGCAAAGATACTCACCAGTCGCAAGATACTCACCAGTCGCAAAGATACTCACCAGTCGCAAAGATACTCACCAGTCGCAGATACTCACCAGTCGCAGATACTCACCAGTCGCAGATACTCACCAGTCGCAAATATACTCACCAGTCGCAAATATACTCACCAGTCGGTCAGTCGCAGAGCACCGTCGGTCAGAGCACCGTCGGTCAGTCGCAGAGTAGTCTGTCAGTCGCAGAGCGGTCTGTCAGTCGCAGAGCGGTCTGTCAGTCGCAGAGCAGTCTGTCAGTCGCAGAGCAGTCTGTCAGTCGCAGAGCAGTCTGTCAGTCGCTGAAGGTCGCAAGCAAGGTCAGTCAGTCACAGATCCCTAAGTGGTCAGTCAGTCACAGATCCCTATGGTCAGTCAGTCACAGGTCTGTTAGTCAGTCACAGATCCCTAAGTGGTCAGTCAGTCACAGATCCCTATCAGTCACAGGTCTGTTAGTCAGTCACAATCCCAAGCACCGTCACAAGGAATAATGACCCAGCTGCAGAGATACTCACCAGTCGCCGCTGCTCCTCCTCCCCTGCTGCCGGGAACACTTGCCTCCTCAATACTGTGCGGTGTCCATCCTCCACCGCCGTCCACTGCCGCAGCTTTCAAGTCCCGGTCCCGCCGCTCTTTGTCCCGGTCCCGCAGCCGCCGCTTACCGTCCCGGTCCCGCAGCCGCCGCTCTCTGTCCTGGTCCCCTGCACCCGCGCCGGCTTCTAGTGATCTAGTGCGGCTCCCCCGCACGTGTCACCCGGCTCTCCTCCACGCTCTCCTCCACACAGCTCTCCTCGCAGCTGCTGCTGCTGCTGCTTGCTCCTCCCACACTGCTTCCGTGCACTTCCTGTTTCCAGAGGTATGCCGACGTTTATGAAATGTTCTTAAATATCTTCATCCGGTCTTCTCCACTCTGCTCTTTGGATCTTCTCCTCTCCACTCTTCTGCTGTCCAATCTTCTGCTCTTATGTTGTCTGCTCTTTTGCCCTAGGTTCTGCTTCTTCCTCCTGTCCTCATCTGATGCTGTTGCCGTGCATTCTGCCCGTCTCTGGTCTCTGCAGCTTAATATATATACATTACGACCATGCCCTCACAATGACATCATCATGCGTTCACACCCCTAATGAATATATAGTAAGCTCAGGAGACCGGCAGAATCATCAGCAACAGGATCAGAGGAGGACAGGAGGAAGAAGAAGAGCCTAGGGCAAAAGAGCATAAGAACAGGGTAGGCATTAACTCGAGAGTAATTAAAAATAACCTGGACACCAAATGTTTCTCTATTATGACCTCATGTAGGTGATTCACATTGACTCAGTTGTATATTTTTTTACAGATCATGATTTACCTACTTGCACTTTAGCAAAACTAACCCGTGAGGCACTCCAATGTTGCTCAGACCTCGAGCAAATCAAGGAAACAGCAACGGCATTGCAATCAAAAATGCGAGATTTTGTCGACATGATTGCCAAATTTTAAAAAGTTTTAAAGACATTTTTTATGTTTTTATTGGTTCCTTTTCTTACAAAAGTTTTTTAATATTTTATGATATCTTGATGGCACTCAGTTGTTAAGAGTGTACCCACGTTTGGGAAAAAAACTTGAAAACACCCTAACCCTAACCCTAACCCTAACCCTGTGAATGTTTTGAAAAAAAAATTTTGTACATTCAACAATGTGTGTTCCATTCTTTATTTGACTTTCGTTGGGGGGGTCGAGATCTAAAGCTGTGTAAAGAAGCATTACATGTATGATGGCTGTCCTATTCCCACATTTACATGTTAATGAAAGCATTTTGGACACTGCCATATGCGAGTTGCTGGAGGTGTCAATGAAATGTTAAAGATCCCAACCGTTTATACGCATATCACAGTGCGATCTGACATTTCATACAGGATTGGATCATACAAGTGTGAACGACTGTGCAATCCTATCCTGATTCAGCTGAATAAATGCATCATGTGCGACTTTTGTGCGATTGTAGTGCGAATTGAGACATACACTTTGTATGGCTACATTCACACTGAACACGCACACAAGTCGCACATGACCCTTTATTTCTGATGTATCAGGATTGGATGGCACAGTTCTTCAGACTTGTGTAATACAATCCTGTGGAAAAAGTAAGTGGTGGGTCACCCTTATGCGATGCAGGAAGGATGCAAAGTCGCAGACTTCCCACATTGCATAAGTGTCTCAACACTCAAGGTACTAGCAGTCCTAGGATTCAATATGGCATTGATATTGGCAGTGTAGGGAGATCAGTGTAATCTAAAGTGTATTGCTTGTTCGTTGCTCTAGTTCACTTTCCATTACTTATATATATAACACTTTGAGATGAACAATGATCAAGTTTCACATAACACTGACATATCCTAACATTGGTGGACAGTGAGAAGGATGTCATAAATGAACACAACATAACAGGTGTAGGTACGTTGTTAATACCCTAATGTATTATATTAAATATATACTATGGGCAACTTCTGGACAAGAACCACCAATGTAAGGTGACATTAGATGAACCATGGGTGTGACCTAGTTCTCAATGTGACAGGGTTTGTGTAAATTTTGTGGGGTGCAGAAGGCCCTTGTATTTACACCACTGGCTCAAAAATAACACATGGCCATCATCACTTTGGATCAGCTGGTGAGAGACTACAGTAAAGAAACACACTGATGAATGTATTAACCCTTCCAAAGTCACACATATATAACACATGATTAACCCAAATTATTGTGTTTGGCATATGTGCCCAAATGATTAGAATCCACAATACTGAATCATTGCAATTTTTTTTTAATGTGTTGAAAAATAATATATCTCTGACATTTATCTTGTGTGTCCAATCTTTAACAAGATTAATGGGTGTGTGACAGTGATTGCTGCCAGGACACAGCTCCTCTCCCCACGAAATAGTCCAGATATTCCTGGCGGATCTGACGGGCCCTGTGTGATGCCAATGCTGACCGTCCAACTTCCATTGACGTCATGGACTCCACTTGGTTAGAAGGTTGGGCCTCTCCACTTGTACCTGGCATAGCAGGGTCAGTATCCAGTTGCTGCAATACATAATTTTGTGCATTCCTGCGTAGGAAGTTGTGCAAAATGCAGCAACACAAGACCACATTATCCACTTTGTACAGTGCCAGGTTTATGGACGTCAGGAATATCCGGAACCGGTTGGCCATTATCCCGAAGGCATTCTCCACAACTCTGCGAGCTCTGGACAACCGGTAGTTGTAAATCCTTTGGTCTGGGGTGAGGTTCCTCTGAGGGTAGGGCTTCATGAGATGCTCCCCAAGCGCAAAAGCCTCATCTGCGATAAACACAAAGCTCATACCCTCAACAGTTTGCTCCCTGGATGGCAGGTTCAGAGTGCCGTTCTTTAGACGACGAGCGAACTCCGTCTGATCAATAACTCCCCCATCCGAATTGCGGCCATTTTTGCCAATATCCAAAAAAATAAACTCATAGTTTGCATTAACTATGGCTAGCATGACTATACTAAAAAAACCTTTATAATTATAATAAAATGTGCCGGAATTCGGAGGGGGGACAATGCGGACGTGCTTCCCATCAATAGCACCCCCACAATTGGGAAAATTCCACTTCTCCAGAAATTGATCAGAAATCTCCAGCCATTGCTCTGCGTTTGAAGGAAACTGTGGGGAAAAAAAAAAAAATTAGTGCTTGAGCACATCACATTATTAATTACACACACAGTTGTCTGTTAAATGCTTATGCAACTTGCTAAAAAAATAAACAACAGGAAGGCAAAGGTTTGGATATGGGGATGTAACATCTACATACATTTATTTTCAACCTCCTATTGTTCTTATATTGTAAAGGGCCATACACACTAGAAGATTCTCTGAAGACTTTTTCGTGCAGATTTACCTTTTCTATGTAGTGCAAGGGCCTACCAGATTGCATAGGATTTGAAAGTGTTTGTTGGACCTCATATTATTTGGTTTTGGTAAATCGGAAGGATAAATTGTTCTGACAATCTTCTAGTGTGTATGGCCCATTATACTCACCAGCTAGAGCTGAGATTTACAAACTACGGCCCTCCAGCTGTTGCAGAACTACACATCCCATGAGGCCTTGTAATTCTCTGACATTCACAGACATGACTAGGCATGATGGAAATTGAAGTTCGTGAACAACTGGAGGGCCATAGTTTGAAGACCTCTGAACTTGAGCTTTGGTATATGCTGACTTTGAGATTTAGCATGTGGGTGGGGGATGGGTAAGTAAAACTGGGCATTTATACATCAATAAGGGCTTGTGGTCAGTGAAGGTTTTAACATCATTACATAAACATACAGAATCATAGGTGGGAATGGATGGACTGATGTATTTTAGATAAATCATTAACTAGGTACTAAAACATTGGCCAAGGAATAATTGTTTGAGGGAAAGCAATAAAATTTGAAAAATTCGACATACTGTTAACAGGCAATGCGTTTAGGGACACATAGGAGAGAATGGTGGGGTGGTTAGTGGGTAATTTTACAAATGGTTAAAGATAATCTACATCTTTACTACTATGTGCATGCGGACAGAGGGTAGTTTACAAATAATGGCCTGTGTCAATTGCTGTACATCCAAAAACATCATAATTCGGGTGAAACTAGTAATACATGTAATGTAATGTAAAAAATCAAACATACCTTGATATAGTCCTTCTGCAAGACCTTGATGATGGCAGAGCAGGTCTCAGGGATGATGATACCAAGAGCTTGGGGGGAGATGCCTGTGGTGAACTTCAGATCCTGCAGGCTTCTCCCTGTTGCAAGATACCTCAACGTCGCAATTAACCTTTGCTCAGGAGTAATTGCAAGCCGCATACAAGTATCCTGCTTCAGAATATATGGGGACACCAGGGCAAGAAGACGGTAAAAGATGGGATCCGTCATCCTCAAATAATTCCTAAAGTCATCAGGATTATTTTCCTGGAGCTCCCTCAGCAAGGACATATGAGAAAATTGATCACGGTTAAGCAACCAATTTTTCGTCCAGGAGGTCCGCTTCTTCTTCCTATTGCTCGTACGTCGTCTCAGAGCCAAAACTCCAACACTAACGACAGCAACGGACGAATTCATGGTCGCCATAATAAATTCTCGAACGATGTCTCGGAAAATAGCGAAATGTCGTCAACCAAACAAATGCTACCGAAATCAGCGCGAGATGCCCAGAAGGGTCACGGCCAAACACTCACTTCCTCTTTTGTAGCGGCGAACGTGCGTGGAACGTAGTGACGTCATTTTCTGTCGGAAGACAAATGTCCTGGGCAAGTTTTGAGCACTTTTCAACAGACAAACAACAAACACACCAGCCGCGAACATTTGTAGGACGTTCTGTCGGCCGACGATCGGTACGTGTGTACGGGGCTTAAGACTCGGTCTCAGAAGGATTTCAACCAATATAAATCTGCCCTCCAAAGATACAATTCCAGTCTCCACACTGCCAAACAGACCTATTTTTATCACTCTCGTTAACAGCCTGTCATCACACCCCGGAAACTCTTTGCTACCTTTAACTCTCTACTCCGTCCTCCACTACCCCCTCCCACCGACTCACTCACTGCCCAGGAGATTGCCTACCACTTCAAACAGAAGATTGATAAAATTCGTAAGGAGATCGTTGCTGTTCAGATACCTTCCATGCCTTATGCTTCATGCCCACAGATGCGATCATTACTTCCCTCATTTAACCCCGCCACTACAGATGCGGTTGCTAAACTACTTGCTAATGTCCACTTAACCACCTGCCCTCTGGATCCTGTTCCCTCACAAATGCTACGTTCACCTTCTGGTCCTATTCTACGCTCTCTAACCCACATCTTCAATCTCTCTCTCTCTTCTGGCATCTTCCTCAACCTACGCCCTATTTCCTTGCTCCCCTTTTCATCCAAACTCCTCGAACGTCTAGTCTACAACCGACCGTGCGACCACCTTGCCGAGAATAGCCTCCTTTATCCCCTTCAGTCTGGATTTCGGCCTCAACACTCCACTGAAACTGCTCTCCTAAAACTGACAAACGATCTACTAACGGCCAAAACCAATGGACACTATCCTGTACTCCTACTTCTGGACCTTTCTGCTGCCTTTGATATGGTTGACCATCCCCTCCTCCTCAAAAAACTCCATGCCTTTTGTCTCCGTGATTGTACTCTTCACTGGTTATCTTCCTACTTATCCAACCGCACCTTTAGCGTTACGTACAATTCTACTTCCTCCTCTCCTCTTCCCTTCTCTGTTGGGGTCCCCCAAGGCTCTGTTCTTGGACCCCTCCTATTTTCAATCTACACCTCCTCTCTGGGTCAGTTGATAGCCTCCCACGGCTTCCAATACCATCTCTACGCTGGTGATACCCAAATCTATCTATCCACCCCTCAGCTCTCTCCCTCAGTCTCCTCACCTATCACTAATTTACTATCAGATATATCGGTCTGGATGTCTCACCACTTCCTCAAACTCAATCCATCCAAAACTGAGCTTATAATTTTTCCTCCACCACGTGCCCCTTCCCCTGATTTCTCAGTCAATATCGATGGCATTACTATCAGCCCATCCCCGCATGCCAAGGTCCTAGGTATTGTCCCTTCTCATTGGCATACCTCTACACAGGCTATCCCCCCTTCATTCCATCATGAATTCTGCCGCCAGACTCATCCACCTCACCAATCGCTCAGTGTCCGCTGCTCCTCTCTGTCAAGCCCTCCACTGGCTTCCGCTCATCCAACAAATTAAATTCAAAATACTTACAACATCTTACAAAGCAATCCACAGCTTAGCCCCTAGCTACATCACCAGCCTCGTCTCAAAATACCAACCTAATCGATCTCTTCGTTCCTCTCAAAACCTCCTGCTCTCTAGCCCCCTCGTCACCTCCTCCCATGCTCGCCTCCAGGACTTTTCCAGAGCCTCTCCAATCCTGTGGAACTCCTTACCCTTATCTGTCCAATTATCTCCCACTCTATTACCTTTTAGGCGATCTCTGAAAACCCTCCTTTTCAGAGAAGCCTATCCTACCAACCCCTAAAAAATGTACCTCCATTTCTCCATCAACCCATCCCCAACGGTTATTGCCTTTTGTTTCACTTGACCCTCCCTTCTAGATTGTAAGCTCTAACGAGCAAGGCCCTCTAGTTCCTCCTGTTTTGAACTGTATTGTAACTGTATTGTCTTCCCTCACATTGTAAAGCGCTGCGCAAACTGTTGGCGCTATATAAATCCTGTATAATAATGATAATAATAAAAAAAAAAAATATATATATATATATATATATATATATATATATATATATATATATATATATATATCCCAGCATTTTATATACACATTTAACAATATATAAACATTTCATAAAATTAAATAGAATACCGTATTTCATATATATATATATATATATATATATATATATATACACACACACACACTGTTTTTTTTTTTTTTACCCACATATACACAAATCCACACATATTTAAAACATTTTTTACTTACCTGGAATGTAGAATGTTGCTTTGCCCCCAACTGAAACTGATTCCTCTTCAATTTGGATGAGACAAGTAATCTCTCAGGCTCCTGGCTCTCCACCTTTTTTTTTTTTTTTTTAAACATTATGCAGTCAATATAATGAAAAAAAGAGCATTTAGAACCAATTCATAACCTAGGAAACAAACAAAAGAGAGAGAGAATGCAAAGAGAGAAAGAGATAAAATACATGCTGCTCCTGCTGCTGTAATCAGACTTCACAACATGGATACCACAAGAGGGACACCATCTCTACAAGGAGAACTCCTCACCCCAGAAGGGGTTCCCTACCTTGTCGCCGCCTTTAGCAGCCTAAGATGTGGGACTGCGACCTTGGAGAGGCTGAACCCAGACGGACATCGACGTAGTCGGCAGGTAAGATCATTCCTCTTGAATATAACGGTCTGTAGGTGTTGATCTTTTGAGGACAAAAAGGAGAATGGGGAGATTGCTCCCAGTCATGCTTTTATAGATTTAAACAGGTCCTGTGGGTGGATATAGGGGCGGAGCTATATCATGTGTATGCTTCCATGTTGACGTCAGGAAAACACATTTCCTAAAGGTCCATAATTCATTTTAAAACCCTATTCAATCCAAATTATTATTACTATTACTTAGAGAGGCAAAAAACATAGGTGCATTAGTTACAACCTATCCATCTTCTATTCCAATTCATATTCAAACCTATTTTATATTAGTATTTATTATGGATGACAGACACATCCAATTTTAGCACACTGGGGTGTATATACTAAAACTGGAGAGTGCAAAATCTGATGCAGCTGTGCATAGTAACCACTCAACTTCTAACTTCAACTTGTTCAATTATTAGGCGTTGACAAATAAAAAAAAAAAAAAAACTGGGAGCTGATTGGGTTCTATGCAGAGCTGCACCAGATGTTTCCAGTTTTAGTAAATCAACCTCATTATACTCTATCTCAACACAACATGGGAGGCTTAATTCCTTTTTTTTTATAATATTAAGTAAATGTTCTTGTATGACAGTTCTCAAACATATAGACCTTTTACAACAGAAAAATGCTCTGTAAATTCCTCTTCAGATCTATTGTCATTATTAAGCATGAACTGAAGAAAATAGTTATATTGTTCAGCAATTGATGCTGCTGTTTAGTATATCAAATTACTCTTTCTTGATGAAGTGCAAATAAAAAGTAGCGGTGCAGTATGAATATTTTTTTTTTTTTTTTTTTGTATCAGGGGAGGCATGGGCTTGGATATTTATCCTTTAAAATGAAGATGCAAAATGTTGACTCTCCACAACTTATGACTTTGTTTTTGCAGGTTGTAAGTTAAAATGAGTTTCAATCAATTTCACCCATTTTATCTATAGAAAATGAATGAACAATATGAGTTGTGTGCTGATTTTCCATGCTATAGATAATCTCGAAGGAAGAAAATTTCAGATAAAGTATGTAGTATCCAATAAGGCAAACTTCCTTTCCTGTGTGCCCTGCAGCAACTGTATGTTCGTATTATTTTCTTAACACAAAAGTTGCATAATAATGTTCATATACTTTTGACATACCGTGGCACCTGCCATCTGTGTCTTCTCTGAATGCTCAATATACAGTAGTAGTATATTTTCTTCTTCTTTAACTTTGTGCTCTGCAGATCTTCCGGAAATGCACACGAATCCAATGGTGCACAAGGGAACATCAATGTCAGTGGAGAAGAAAGGATGACAGAAGGCACTAGAGAACAGCTTACTGCTGTTTGATATACAATTTTAATTGAGCTTTCTATGTCTCCTGCAGCAAAGCCCTAGACTACTAGTACAATCTGTAACAAATAAAGAATTAGGTAGATGTCATGTGGGCATTGAGTACAATGCATTTCCAGCTGAAAGGCCACAGTCTTCAGTAGGGAAAATCTTGTTTAACCACACGGATGGCAGGTTTTTCATGAGACAGTCTTTGCTGTACCTCTCTAGGTATTCTATATTTGAACATGTTGCTGTTTGTAATTTTGTTCATAGAATGTGAGAATTTACATTTATTTTTGCATGCATAGTTTACTGATTAATCAATTTAAATGGCAACACAAAAATGCAAACTGCAGTGGTCCATAGCAACCAATCAGAAGTAAAATATGACTGTTCCTATTAGCTTGAAGTTATGAAAAATAAAAGTCGATTGGCTGCTATAAATGACTACGCATTGTTATTCTGTATATGTTGTTGTTAAAAAAAAAAAAAGCTTTGTATATTTATTGTTAGGAATACAGATTATCCCAAATTCAGTGGAATATGAGCAGACCATTTTATCTTTTGCCCGAGGTACCATTCAAAACAGCATTAGGATTACCCTTGTTTGTTGCAGTGCTGTTTTAAAGATGCAAGACAAAAGCAGAAAAATTCCCAGCTCAAGTCACCAACCAGTTTGCTTACCAACCGAAATGTATCTGTCCAACAGTATGCGTTTACAAACAGGGGTTTTGTTAGCACACATTTGCAAACACATGCTTAAGCTGCAGGGCCACTTCACGGCACCCTGTATTACCTGCAGTCCTAACCCCTGTAAATCTGTTAGAGTCTCCACATTGGAAGCACATGCATTCTAATGGATAGATAGGGGGGAGGTGGGCCTGGAGGTAGCTCAACTCTCCTTAAAGGCACAGGGGCACAATGGATGCCCAGCACATAGAACAATGGCAGCAAAGGCATCCAGCGTGTCCCCTCACCATTATACATCAATAACAAACAAAATGGCCACTGCCCCCACCTATAACTGGCCTACACAGCAAGGAGCACATGGAAAGGCAATGCATGCGAGACAAAACCCGAAATATTCCGAGCTCAACTCACCAACCAGTTTGCTTACCAACTGAATTAACCTGTCTAACAGTATGCGTTAAAAACAAAAAAGGAGTTTAGTTAGCACACATTTTCAAACGCACGAGTAAGCTGCAAGCCCACTTCACGGCACCCTGTATTACCTGCAGTCCTAACTCCAGTTTTAAAGATGGTCTCAGTGAATGTTGCAAGTCCCATGGGTGTTTATTGTTGGAATCACAAGTTGTCAATGGCAGCCACAGTCCAGCACTTGGGGGTTGAACCATTCAGATTGTCATTGAAACCTCCTGTGAGTTCCAGCAGACATCTATACATAGAAGGGATGGCCACCTATTGCTGATAACAGAGAACAATAGATCACCATAATAAGTGAACTGTTTCTGCACAGGTGCATTGGGGCTGGATCAGAACTCTCCTGACCTGAACAGAAACACCATAAAGAAAAAAAATAAAGTAATAAAAGAAAAAAAGCAATCAAACAGATAATAACATACATACAGTATATAACTTCATTAATTAGTTCCCAGATATCAACAAATATGCTAAATGCCTGAGATTAGGTATCACTTAATGGCAGAATGTGGTCTGGACCCGGTCTGAGTGACAGTCTTTATCTCACCACTGCATCCACGCCATTCAGCAGCCTGTGTGTCTCTCTTTCTCCACTACTTTTTCACCACCTTGTCCAGCCACACTGTAGTGTCCAGATTCATCTCCCAGATCCCACCCTATTCCATGCTGTGTAATGTAGGACTCTGGTGGTAGGGGTGTGATGTGCAGATGTTATAGGGACTGAAGACACATTCCATTCACATAGATCTATCTTATAGTATCATGTATAAAAAAGGGGGAAGGGGAATAAAATGGATAAAAAATGGATAAAAAGGGTAATTGGGGGACCGGCATATTGGTAAGATCCGTATTATATGGTACAAAAAATATATGTATATACATAACATAACATAATGTTAAATTTAATCTTAAAAAAGCTGATACCCTATATAATATAGTAAAGTAAAACGGGAAAGGGGGACAAAGCGGGACTTTAAATGAGGTGTGTGGAGTCGGTGGTCACAATGAAAGGATACAGTCATATGGAAATAAAGATTTTAATGTATGTCATATAGAAGTATGCACATATAACATAAACACATTAGTACAAATTACATCAACACTGCATATGTAAAATGACACAATCCAAGGGTAATACCAGATCATGACTCATGGAATATACAATGGGAGAAGTAGATCATTGATAAAAACAAATTTAAAAGATAACATGTTAATATTGGTAAAGAGTGCATCCATAATAGGCTCGACGCGTTTCGTGGATACATTCCACTCGTCAGGAGCCAAGTGCACCCCAAATCAACATTTCAAGGGAAAATCATTTCAAACAGAATGTTGTGGATGGGTACTCCCAAAGGGTCAAAGAAGTCTGTTCCGGGAGCTGTAGGGGCCCAGACTGAGGCCGAAGGCATACCACATAGGCATTCCATAATGTCATAAGGGTGACAAAAATGTTTAAGAGATGATATCAAGGTATGGATCTCCAAGGATATCTATATAGGTAAGGATAATGGGTTAATATAAAAAAAAGGTTTTCACGGTGAATACAGTGGCAAATATAAAGTAATAAAATGATATAAAGGTAAATCTAGAGGTAAGTATAAATACCTAAATAGATTGAGTTGATCAAAATAAATAGACAGGATGGTCTGAAAAACTTCAGGAATGCTGAAAAAAGAGAGTAGGATGTAATGTCAGGTTTTCCATTCACGTAGATGTAAGAGGCATGGCTGAACTGCATCTTGTGGTGGTATATAGCACAAACAGAAAAAGTTTAAACCGCCTTGAAAGTAACATCAGAGCTTGAAAGAATAAAAGCAGTGTGCAAAGAAAAGTCCAAGCAGAGCAGCTGTTACATGTAACAGAGCATGATGTATAAGCACATTTGGTTGGTGGTTTTTGGATGGTGGTGGGGCTATTTTATATTTTGCCTGTCCCTGACTTTACCAGTGGCCAGGATAATAAAGTAAGGAACAGCTTACAGCATGAGAAGGTTAAATTATTAAAAATGTCAAAACTGCGATATATGTTATTTAACTGTAAATTAAGATTTTCCTCATGTTGTGCTAATGAGGCTAGATTTTCTAAATGGCTTGTGAGGCACATTTTAACTATATGCTACAATAGTAATCTTTTCTGGGCAGTATACTGGCTGATGTAGAGAGCAATAAAGTATGATGACAGCGCTGTTGTTACCATGACAAAAGGACGCTTGCTCTTAGTAGGCAGATACAATCTAGAGTATTAAATCAGATTCAATTGCCAGAATTGCTGTACAGAGAATTCCAAATCAATGTAAAGGAAATTTGTGCTTGGAAAAGTGTAAAGGCTATTACTGATGACCCCTTTTTTGAACATGCTAATTTCATGACTGTTATGCTGTTTTACCATGATGACTTGCTTCAACATGTCATTGACACATCATTAGTTCTTACCATAGTGTGTATAGCAAGCACTGAAATTGTGCCCTTGTCACAACATCTGACACTGTGTTTAATGGGCTGAATGACACTGACATCTGCACTGACAGATCATGTCATCCTCTTCTTTACATCACAGCCTAATTTATTTACATCACAGCCCCCTTTCACATCAGAGTCCCCTCTTTACAACAGAGCACCCAATTTTACATCAGGAGTCTCACCTTTACATCAGGAGCCCACTTCATATAACAAACTCACTCCTCCACTTCACATCACAGTCCCTTTCACATTAGAACTCCCCTTCACATCACAGTCCACATTACATTTGAGACCCTTCTTCTCTCATGAGTTTCTTCAGTCCCCATTCACATCACAGCCTTCCTTACACATCACAATCCCCCTTTACATCACAGCCCCCCCACATAACAGACCATGTTCCCATCACAGCCTTTCCTGCACATCACAATCCCCTTCACATTAGAACTCCCCTTTATATCAGAGTTCCTCCTCCACATCAGGTTCCCCCTTTACATTATTATCCTCAGTCCACCTTCACATCACATCCCACCCTTCCCAGCACATTCCTCCTTCACATAACAGCCCCTCACAACACAGATCCCCATCATATCACAGTCCCTTTCACATTAGGACTCCCCATTACATCAGAATTTCTCCTTCACATTAGGTTCCCCCTTTACATCAATATCCTCAGTCAACCTTCACATCACAGCCCACCCTTCCCAGCACGTCCCTCCTTCACATAACAGCCCCTCACAGCACAGATCCCCTTTATATCACAGTCCCCCTTTCACATCAGGTTCCTCAGCCCCTCTTCATGTCACAGCACTCCCCTTCACATAACAGTCCATTTTACATTAGGGACCCCTCTTCTCTCATGAGTTTTTTCAGTCCCCATTCACATCACAGCCTCCCTATTGCATCATAGTCCCCATTTACATCACAGCCCCCCTCACATAACAGACCCTCTTCACATTACAGCCTTTCCTGCACATCACAGTCCCCTTCACATTAGAACTCCCCTTTACATCAGAGTTCCTCCTTTACATCAGGACCCCCCTTTACATCAATATCTTCAGTCCACCTTCACATCACAGCCCCCCCTTTCCAACACATCCCCCCTTCACATAACAGCCCCTCACAACACAGATACCCTTCATATCACAGCCCCCCTCTCACATTAGGTTCCTCAGCCCCTCTTCATGTCACAGCTCTCCCTTTATATCTCCCCTTCAAATCACAGTACCCTTTATATTAATATCTCCCTCTTTTCATGAGTTTCTTGAGTCCCGTTCATATCACAGCCTACCCTTTACATCACAGCCCCCCTCACATCACAGACTTCCTTCACATCATAGCCTTTCCTTCACATCACAGCCATCCCCATAACATCACAGCCCCCTTCACATCATAGCCTTTCCATCACATCACAGCCATTCCCATAACATCACAGCTCACCTTCACATCACAGCCCCCCTAACATGACAGACCCCTCCACATCATAGCCTTTCCATCACATTACAGCCATTCCCATAACATCAGAGCTCTCCTTCACATCACAGCCTCCCTAACATCACCGACCCCTTCACATCAAAGCCTTTCCTTCACATGACAGCCATCCCCATAACATCACAGCTCCCCCTTCACATCACAATTCCCTTCACATCACAGACCCCCTTCACATCACAGCCCCCCCTTCACATCACAATTCCCTTCACATCACAGACCCCCTTCACATCACAGCCCCCCTTCACATCACAGCCCCCCCTTCACATCACAGCCCCCCCCCTTCACATCACAGCCCGCTACACATTACAGCCTTTTATTCACATCACAGCACCTTTTACTTTACAATCCCCTTCACATCACAGTCTCCCCTCTTCATCCATTTCCTCAGCCACCTTTACATCACATCTACCTCCCCTTCATGTTAGTGTCCTTAGCCCTCTTCACATCACACCCCTTCACAGTCCTATCTTGCACAGCTTCCTTTCAGCATGGCGGAGGGTGGGAGGCGAAACAGGTCTGGACAGAAGGAAGGTGCTACAAAACTGTGCATGTTGACAAGGACATACAGTAGATGGTTGCTATGACAAGGGGTGGTCCCAGCAACTAGGTATGAGCTGATGGTTTGATCTTACCCTAATACCAGGCAGAATTTGTTTTTGTTTTTTCCAGAATTTTGACAAATGGCTAAACTAGATTGGTGTCTGACTCTTATGACATCAGGAAGTGAATCATTTAAAAGCAGTAATACCACAGCTGCTAAATGTGATCACTTCTCCTTCGGTTGGTTGTGAGGCCCCTTTTACACGAGCAGAACGATTGGGCCCACCTGTCAGTTTTTCAGGCAGACCTGAGACCTGATCGGACCCTCCGTTCTCCTCTATGGAGTGTGTAAAAGAGAATGTGTCCATTTACACCTGCCGACATCCATGGCTGCTGATAGAAATTGTGGGGCCCTGTACAGACAACAAACAGGTCCCCCCCCCAAGAAAATATTAAAGCTATATTTCAATAAAAATACAATAAAATCATTATTAGCAGACACAAACACAACATAACTCACAGAATTCCTGCTAAATCTAAAAGATGAAACTGGGTTGATAAATAAATCTCTGTGTGTTGGGGGGGGGGGGGTGTTGGGGGTCACGCACATGGGTTTTGTGGCCTGTACTGTGTGAATCAGTGGTTCATTTATGTGGCTTGATCCAACTGGATCTGTACAAACACAGGTGCAGGTCCTAATTTGACAGGCGTGGGGATGCAGGTGTACAGCCTGAACACAGACAGTGTGCATTTGGGGGCCACTCACCTGCACACCTGTCCAAGTAGGGCCTGCAGGTGTGTTCATACAGGCACTGCATCCCCCTAGAATGACAGGTGGCTCCAGCCCAAACCTCTCCTTCACACAGCCAGAGTACCTGTGTAAATGAGCCCTTAGCTATATTTTTCTAATGTAAAAAACAGATCTCTCTAGCAGTGTGCTGTCACTACTACGAGAGATTCCATCTTCGTCTGGTCTTCTCTCTGGTTTCATGGGCTCCAGTCATTTGGCCAAACTGTGATGATGTAACTCACATGCATACGCGCGGGTGTCATGGTCACAGCACAGCTCTCTCATTGGATGGTATGTCATCCAATGAGAGCGCAGTGCACATGTGCTGGTACTATCACCGGCTGCTACCTTTATAAGATATTCATTGAAACTACAGGTAAGTCCTATTATAGGCTTACCTGTATATACAAGATAAAACATGAAGTTTACTACTGCCAGATCAGTTAGTAAATGGGTAAATAGAACTAGTTGATACATGGATGCAGAGGGAACTGACAGTGAAGGGGAGGAGAAGAAAAATTGCATAGTTTAGGAAGTAGTCTGGGGCCCCTTTCACACTTGTGCGACCTAAAAGTTGCACAAATTTTTAGCAATTTTGACACGATTTTGACTGGACTTGAAGCAATGCCTATGTCTTTGGACCTCAAAAAGCATTACAATTGGCCCAAAGTAGTACAGGAACTACTTTGAAGTCACTGCGACTTGAAGTCCTACAGATTTGGACGTTACTCATTGGAAATCATGGAGTATGACTTGTCATGCGACTTTACAGTTCCAAATCTCAGGACAAGCTGCACAAGTATGAAAGGGGCCTGGGGGAGAGAAGTGGGAAGCCCAGCTACATAATGCACACTAAACTGCACTGGGACAACATTACAGGCATCTATGGAACCGGTGTAACAGTAAATTCTTCACCCCATGGAAGTGCAGCTGACCAGCTGTGACTGTCTCAGGAAGATAGAGCTATGGGTAGAGAGATGAAGAAAATATACAGTCTGGGACAAGAAGTATAGGAAGAACTGCTGAGAAACTCCTGAGCAGAGCTAAGATTAAAGCCAGGGAGGGGGGCCCACACATGGAGGGGTATTAGTGAGGGACAACTGTCTCTTTCTCAGCAGATAAATGCTGGCAGCAGGGAGAAGGGGAGAGATCAGCTTTCAGTTGCTAGAGGAAAATGTCTGTAAATGCCGTTCATCATGAATCCCCCTCCCTGTGTGGGCCCCCTGTGTGCTCCGGCCCCCTACAAGAGGACCGGTGGTTCCCCCCTATCAGCGGCCCTGCTGACATCCATTCTGATCTACTATAAAAAGATGGATTGGGATCCACTCCTCTTCTGTCTAGTGGATCAGATGGCAGTTGGGTGTAATCAGACAGGTGGGCCATTGACATATGACTGCCCACAGAGGAGAGCAGGCTGCGTCTGTGTCTGCTCTGCATAAGCAGAGCAAATGCAGACCAGCCATCTGCCTGCTCTGTGGGGATCAGCGGACAGAGCCCTAGCAGGGGCCGCCACATGTGAAAGGGGCCCTAGGAAGCCAGCAGCTGCTGGTATCCTAAGATAGTGTTTCTCAACCTTTTTTCAGTCAAGGCACCCTTTAAAATCATGGACAGTCTCAAGGCACCCCATTCTGAAATGTAAAAAAACGATTCTAATGGTTTTGCATAATACATCAACATCCACACACGTAGGACACCCAACTTTTGAAGTGATTTATTCTTCCAAATCCAATACGCTTTTTCACACTGGTAGTGGCTAGTATTCCAATGTTTCTATTCTCCCTTTTTCTCCATCACTAAGCTAATGTGACCCCAAAGCTGACAGAGAAGGGCAAGGGAGGGTTAAATAAGGATGCTGTGCAGACAACCAACATCCTCCTTATCAATTGATGACATCATTGGTTTTTAGGACGCCGGCAGCTAGAAGGTCATAATGGTGCAAAATGAAAACCTGGCTTTGCGTACTAAAAAGCAGGCTTCATCCACATGCTGACTTGTATACTATTTTGGGGTAATTTTTAGGCATTTTGACAAGTCACCCCTGAGGAAATCTCAAGGCACCCCAGGGTGCCTGGGCACCCCGGTTGAAAAAGGCTGTCCTAAGATATATAAATGTAAATCTTCTCATGGTCATTTAGCCCCCAACTTTTACCCTGGGTCTTACTCACAATACATTTCTGTGGTGGATGAAGAAAGGATTTCTCATAATAGCAGATTTTTGTTATGAATGGGGTATCCTGTTGAAACAAACCTTACAAGACAAAAATAAGCTACCTTCAGCAGAACATTATTACTACACACAGATAAAGCATTTTCTACAGACCCTGGCACATCACTCAGGTGTAAATACCATGACGCCCATGGAGCACTTATGAAAAAATATTGCAAAATTCCTGGCCACATTTTGGCAATACACTGTATTCTATCCTTAGTTCGAACCTTGATAAACTACAATACATAATAAAGTGGAAGTAGGATTTGGACGAAGATTTAGATATTACTGAGTGACATAAGTTGGCCCTTCTGGCTTCTAAGTTGACATGCATGAGAGTTAAAAAGATTTTGGATTCAATTCTAAAACTTTATATACTCTAAAACTCAGACCAACCCCAATAAATCCATCTGGCAAGTCCTATTGGGGCAACCAATAGAAGAGGTTCTTCTATTCTAAATAGTATACAAGTCAGCATGTGGATGAAGCCTGCTTTTTAGTACGCAAAGCCAGGTTTTCATTTTGCACCATTATGACCTTCTAGCTGCCGGCGTCCTAAAAACCAAAAATATGACATCTTTATATTCCTAGCTGCTAGAAAGGCAATCACTAGATCATAAACAGAACCCCCATCCTAAGGTGCCAAAACTTCACTTACCATCCAATGGAAAAATCCTATTACAGGTAGTTGCTGCTATGGGCACCAAATAAAGACTGGTGTACTACATACAACAAAAAACAAACCACAAAGTGCAAAAAGCTTCCTGCAATCAAATATGTTATGTCTCAAAAAATTTACATTTTAATAGCAAAAAGATATATTAACCACTTAAGCCCCGGAAGATTTTACCCCCTTCCTGACCAGGGCCTATTTTGCGATTCGGTACTGCGTGACTTTAACGGACAATTGCGCAGTCATGCGACGCTGTACCTAAATGAATTTAACGTCCTTTTTTCCCCAGCTTTCTTTTGGTGGTATTTGATCACCTGTGCGATTTTTTGATCATGCGCTATAAACAAAAAAAGAGCGACAATTTTGCAAAAATAACAATATTGTTCACATTTTTTTATATGAAATTCCTCCCCAAAAAAATGTAAAAATCTAATTTTTTTAACATTTTAGGCCAATTTGTTTTATGCTACCTATGTTTGGTAAAAAAAAAAAATCACAAAAAGCATATTTTGATTGGTTTGCACAAAAGTTATTGCGTTTACTAACTAAGGGAAAGATTTTTGTCATTTTTGTTGTTTTTTTTTAACGAGTAATGACGGCGATCTGCAATTTTTTTTTGCGGGACTGCAACATTTCGGCGGACAGATCGGACCCTTGACTGACATTTTTGACACTTTTGGGGTTACCAGTGACATTACTGCAGTAATCAGTGCTATACATATGCACGTTTACTGCAAAAATGACATTGGCAGTGAAGGAGTTAACTCTATTGGAGAGGGAGGGGTTAAGTGTGTCCCTAGGGGTGTGTTTCTAACTGTGATTGGCTGTGGCTACTAGTGTAAGAACAGAGATCAATGGTCCTACATAGTAGAACTGTGTGATCTTCATTCTTACACAGGGAAGAATGACAGGCGGCTTTGTTTACATTAGCAGCCTGCCTTTCTTCCGGTGTAACGGACGATCGCGAGTGCCCGGCGGCGCTTGCTTGCTCCCTAGAGCCTCACAGGCTAGCGACGCAGTAAATAGTCGTGCGGCGGTCGGCAAGCGGTTAAAAACCATCGAGCATACAGAATGTAAGGGGTAAAACAAGCAAAGTCCCAAAAAAGCTTGTATTGTCCAAACAATTCGAGAGATCATATAGATCATTGTCTATCCTGTCACTGATTGTGGATAATGATAAATGAAAAATTATCTGCCATTTTGAATGACAAAATCCCTTTATTTGAAAAAATATGGCACCCACGGTTACAACATATCCCATGGGAACAATGAATAGCGTTGCAAGATGGACTTTCAGAAAGGATGAAGCGGTGGGGCACATTTCTTCACACACTCTATCTTATCTTTTCTTTCTTTTTCTTTTTGTTTTCTCCTCTTTTTGTTTCTTCTCATTTTAAGTACATTATATTGTCAAAAGTATTGGGATGCCTGCCTTTACATGCATTTCCAGTCCTAGTCCAAAGGGTTCAATAATGAGCTGGCCCACTCTTTGCTGCTATAACAGTTTCAACTCTTCTGGAAAGGCTGTCCACAAGGTTTAGGAGTGTGTCAATGGGCATGTTTCACCAATCTTCCAGAAGCGCATTTGTGAGGTCAGGGATTGACTTTGGACGAGAAGGCCTGGCTCACAGTCTCCCCTCTAATTCATCCCAAAGGTGTTCTATCAGGTTAAGGTCAGGACTCTGTGCAGGTTCCTCCACCTCAAACTCACTCACCCATGTATTTTTGGACCTTACTTTGTAAAACTCCTTTTGCCCATGCTCCTTCATGCTGAATCCAGTCCTCTTTTTCTTTTAATCTACATAGATTCTGGGGCTGCTGGTAACTTTATGAACTGGAGAATGGAGACATCACTAAAGGTATCCATATATCCTTTTTCTTCCCTACTTTTGGTCTCAGCCATTGATGGCACTGATCTCCCAGGGGTACCCATCCTCTTCCAGATTTGTGCCATAAAAATGTTTGTGGGGAGACTCCAACACCAGATGATATCCATAGGCATATTACCTAAAGTATCAGCTCCAGTTGTCCTGGATCCAGCTTAATTTTGCTTATGTTTATTGGGCATCTGTGCATGTTGTGGCCTAGGGTTCTTATCAAGCTTAACCAAAGTTGCTCTGGGTAAGAAGCTTTTTGTTGATTTTGTAAGGAATAATATAATCAAGCGCCTAGGACTACGGAGTTTTAAATACTGACCAATCTAGGGGTAAGTAATTGCTGCTAATTCATTGCAAATGTCTGCATAGAAATAAGTGAAAAAACAATCAGTGCAATACTTAATAATTCCCAGATGGTATGAATTATAGGTAGTGATCTACCATTCCACAACACAATTCAGTGTGCCTTTAAGCAAAAAAGTGCAAGTGCAAAAAAATATATATCTATAAATACCACAATAACCATATATGGGGTAATATCTATGTGAAGCAAAAATTGACCCTCTTACTGAAAAATATATATAAAGTGCAATTCAAAAATTATTCAACCAACTGTACAATAATATGCAAATCATTAAATTTCATAAAAGATATTGTGAGGTAGATGTGCAAAAATAAAGTGCAATGCAAAAAAAAAAAAAAAAATGTTTATTGGGTATCTGTGCATGTTGTGGCCTAGGGTTCTTATCGAGCTTAGCCAAAGTTGCTCTGGGCAAGAAGCTTTTTGTTGATTTTGCCCTCCCTCCTACACAATGACAATGACTTCTGGGATGTCTTTTGTAATAAATTGGCTTGAGTAGCCCCTCCCCACAGACCTTTTAACTGTGTCATTACTCTCATTCCCAGCGCCATCCCACCCAGGTATCTACCCTTTATCCATCCCAAGTTGGAATATATTGCTGAGATCTTGCAAAAAAGTATTTATTTACAAATCTTCACCCCTGAGAGCTTCTTCTTTGTTGACAGCCCCCTGAGACCATGCATTGACTATGCCATAGTTGCTTAAATTATGTTACCATTTGGAATGAGTTTCCGTTGCTAATAATATCTGAGGTCTTTGATGGGCTTAAAGGGGCTTCCATTTTTACTGAATTAAATTTCAGGGGTGCGTATAACTTTAACCCTTTACAACATGACAATGAATAGAAGACTGCCTTTAACATCAGGCACAGGAATCATGAATACCCCCAAAATGTTCCAAAATTCCTCATCTTCTTGAAAACTCAGACTTCTCACAGAACCCACATCCAAATTATACTTTCATTGCCCACTTCCCTGCCATTTATCTTGAGCCCTTACCAGTTCTTAATGAACCCTGGTCCCACATTGCCATAGACTTTATTATGGATCTTCCTCCTTTAATAAACAATACTATATTTTAGGTTGTCACTGATTGATTTTCCAAGATGGCTTGTTTAATTCCGTTTTCTCACCTCTTCTCTTCATATCTGCCTTTTTTCCTATTGTTTATGAAAGTAACATACAATTTACCTCCTGCTGTTAGAGGGCCTTATTAAACTTGGTACAGTTTCCAGCTCATTGCCTAAGCAATTATTTTGCAAGCTAGCTGCTGAGCCTCTGCTACCCAGCCTGTGTCCTCCATTAGGTCCTGTGTACCGACTTCTGACTAGTTCCTAATTATCCTCTGCATCTTCCTTTGATTCCTGTGTACTGACTTCTAATTTCTGATTATCATGTCAGCTATCCATCCTTAACTTTGGCTGGTTCATGGTTATCTGTGTCTACCCCCAATCTTGACCTCTGTCTCATTCCTGGTTATTATTGTCTGCCACCCACCCTAATCACTGCTTTGCTCCTGTCCATCCATGTCCACAGCCAACTCTGACCATTGGACTGTTCCTGGTGAAGACCAACTCATGCAGGGTGAACCTGGGGGATGCAACAGTAGATTTGCATGTGGCAAAGCCCAAACCCCTATGAGGGGGTCCCTGTTGAAATTCAGCTGGCTCTTGGACTCCATTCCCTGGGGGGGTCCTGTGTCCTGTGTCACCTGCTTTCATGCTTTCCTCCTACTTCAGCAAGTCCTGATCCAACTATTAGATCTTATCCTTTCCAAAGTTATCCTTGTCCCATCTCCAGGACATTCCTCTTCCAATATGCAACAGTGTGGTTCTTACTACAGATCCAGCTCTCAAGTCTAATGTTTCTCATGGTGCTCTGCTCTACTTTGAATTGACTGTCCACCTTAACTTCTTAGGTAAGTCAACCATATCTCATTGGATATCCACATTACTAGTGGATCCTCATAGGCATAATTATCATCCTGACTAGTTTCCTCACAATCCAATTAAAAAATGGCGGATAGTAGACATTAAAATGATGAAGGCATTTTGCCAGTCTTAATCCTTAGGTATGTAATGTTATCCATGCTGTAGTGACAATTGAGTGGTTTGTCCATGTTCTATCTTAAATGTATGCAAAGGGTAAAATCTATCTTCATAATAAAGAGAAATTCATATGTAAACCTGAAAAATAGCCATATTCTGGGAAGGGTAAAATCTTTCATTCTATTAAAGAGAATTGAATATGTAAACCCGAGAAAGAGCCATATTCTGCCAAAAATGTTTTGGAACACTTAAAGTGATTCGAAGGGTTCTTTTTTAAAAAAAATGTTCTACTTACCTGCTTTGTGCATTGGTTTTGCACAGAGCAGCCCTGATCTTTTTCTTCTTGGGCACTCCTGGCTCCTCCTCCTTGACTAGTGCCCCCAATTGCAAGCCACTTGCTATGGAGGCAATGGTGTGTGCTCGCTCCCGAGCCCCGTTCTATGCATCCATAAGACACATAGAGCCACGACTCCTTCCCACTGCTCTATCCTCACTAGCTCACTAGCTGTTATTGACAGCAGTAGGAGCCAATGGCTCAGGGAGGGGCAGCATACAGAAGGGTTTTTTTTTTTTTTTATCACCTTGCATAGAATGCATGAATGTAAACAGCCTTTAGCCTTTACAACCACTTTAAATGTTGTCAGGACATGAACAAGAGTATGTCACCATAAGTCCATATTAACGGGAAAAAAAAAAGTGTATCTCTGTGCTGTGGTGGAGTGGTAGCTGACACAGATAAGTAATATACCAAACTTATAAATCATCTTAAGAAAAAGTGTGTAGCACCAAAAGTATATGAACAACAATGAAATGTGAATACTGTGAAACTTTTGAAATAAAGTCCATAAAGTGCTAAAGTGAAAAACAAATGTATATATAAGTCCAATCTTGAATGAAAATCAGCAATAAAAAAACAACACAGTGAAAAATATAGATTTAAATCTATATCTGACAGGGTCACCGGCAAAATGGCCGATGCATCACTTCCTGTCTGCAATTTTTCTAAGGAGACACAGGAGACACCGTGATTTAAAGAGGAAGTAAACCCTCCTCAGGAAGTTGTACCTATAGGTAAGCCTATATTAAGGCTTACCTATAGGTACTGTAAATATCTCCTAAACATGCACCGTTTAGGAGATATTTACCTTTAATGCAGCCAGTGACGTCACTGGCGCATGCGCTCTGAAGGAACGGCAGATCGTGCCGTTCCTTCAGAGCCCCGTGCCGTGACCGTCGGCTCCCGCGCGCGTGCGCGGGAGTGACGTCACCGCGGCTCCGGCCAATCAGATGGCCGGATGCCGCGATCCCGGAAGACGGGCGACTATACATGTCGCCCGTCATACAGGTAAGCGGACGGCACGGCGGGGGCTCGTTCTAAGGTAAGTATTTCATAATGAGCTACTATGCGATGCATACTAGCTCATTATGTGTTTCTCTTTCAGGATGTAAAGAAGAGAAAAATTTTTTTTCTCGGTTTACAACCTCTTTAAGCAGATTTGAGAGGCTATACAAAGTAGTTTGATGTCTGACACTAGAGGATGAAACACTTTGGGGAGGAGGCACTAATGCTGATGTCAGGCCACTGTCTAATACCGGATCGGTAGTGACACCTATTGTCATATGGTTTTTTGATTTATTTTATTTTGGCTTTTAACGTACAAATCCAATAAACACTACAGAGTTGCTGCCCACCCCACAGCAGATGGTGGATCTACAGTAAGTGCATGTTTGCTGCTGTAATGGAAGCCAGCTTTTCCGGTGAGTGTCCATTTCACAGGGGTGTGGTGGATGATTCTGGAACACTGTAATGGATCACTTCTTCACTTTTCAAGTCACCACCAATTTTTTGTGTGCACATCTATGCACTGAACTTTGTGCTTTCACCAATACGTTTATATTGCTGATCCTATAATGGAACTGTGCATTTAAATCTATATTTCTCACTATATTGGTTTTTTATTGTTGATTTTCATTCAAGATTGGTTGTATATATATATATATATATATATATATATATATATATATATATATATATAAATTTTTTCACTTTAGCACTTTTTTGGACTTTATTTCAATGTGTTGTCCATTTATAACACAGTATTCACATTTCATTGTTGTTTATTTACTTTTGACACTACACACTTTTTCTTATTATAAGTCCATATTACCTATGCTGGTGCCATTGAGTTTATCTGTTGAATATAATTACCTGGAGATTATAGTTCAACTGCAAGTTACAACTGAGCCTTGACCTTTTATAGCATGAAAACAGGTCATAAACATCCCTAAGTACTAATTCTGGTTGTCAGGGCAGCGTACATACTTTGAAGGAAATTAATTATGTGATCATAAAAGCCCATTGTTTGCATTAAAGCAAAGAACCAGTGACGTTTATGACTGAAAGCTTTTTCAATGCCTAGGTTATATTCACTAGGTCTTGAAATGGTGAGTGTTGGTGTATTATGAAGACAGGTGTATTATTAAACCATAACTGCCAGTCTACACGCGACTCTTTCTTAGCAACTTTGCTCTAAGCAAACTGAATGCAACAAGGCAACTGAGCGACGAAAAGACTATAGTGGTCCATTTTATTATCAGTTTTTTATTTTTTTTTTTATATATACTGTAGTAACATGCTAGTAAAGGATAAAAAAAGCACTACATGAGATAAGAGTGCTTATTTTTTCAGACATGTTTGCTTGCAATACAGTACTTATCAAATTTGTTTTGAGTATTTGCATGCATGTAATATTATTTTTCTCCTGAGTACCTACTTGCAAATTATTTCCCAGTGGTGTTAAATGTACAGTATATTCTTGCTCCCATATTGATCGATCATACATCTTTTTAATCCTGTGTAGTTATTATTCTTATGTATACAATATTGACTGTTCTGCAGAACACACATTATGCAGCTACTTTGTGAGCAATGTCAGTCACAAGACATCCTAATATGTTTTCAGTGAGGAAATTAAATACCTCTTCAACTTTGGATATTTAATATCAAGCTTCAGGTAAATAAAGAATTACATTTTTCCTAACAAATGATTAAGCTTTATCATAAATATAATGAAATGTATATCAAATTTGTCACCATTGCAATTTATTGGCAAATAGTCAATAAAATCCATGCCATGAATTATTTGGAACTGCATTCTGAAACGCATTGGAAACAAAATCAATGCATGGGAAGTGATTCATTATACACTCTTCAATCTCAACACTGGGGTGAGTTTCATATTATTGATACAGCTATTAAATAATGGAGTTTTTAACATATTATTCTCCATACTGGAATAGTGGGTATTATGAGAGGCATCTTTGGGACCTATAGATTAAAGTTTTAAAAGTGAAATTATGTACTTTAAAAATAAAGAATTGCACAATTTAAAATCTCGTCTTTTATTTTTTTACTTTTTTAGAAATTCAATATGATTTTACAGTTTGTTGTTTCTTTCTGGCCTTCTTACGAAAGGCTTGATTCTAGAGTCCTAAAAGACCCAGTGCTCCTCTGGGCACCTGCAATAATAGCTGTGGAGCTTGAAGCATAAATTAGCAAACAGTGGGTGGGGTTGATTCCTGCCCCCCTTCTCTCTCCCTTAACCTTTCTAATTGCTTTTCTCTCTTTGGTCTTTTCCCCCTTGTCTGGTGCACTGTCCAAGAACTGAGTCATTATGCCCTAACCCTCATCTGGCATTAACCCCAGGCCAGAGAACCAGGGCATTGAGGAGGACACTCCCATGTAAATTGCAACATCTCTTTTTTTTTTTTTTTTTTTTTAAAGCCCGTAGCGTGTGCAACACACTCAAAAGACTCCACCCGGTGCATAAAAAAGTGCACACACACAAAGTGAGAACACAAAAAAGCACAGGGTGTGCGACAACGTATGGTCTTCCCTCCGAAGAGGTAGGACCCGAAACCTCAATCCCCCGGGGCGCAAGACTCCTGACAGGGACATAAGGTACTCATGGTCTGTCTGGCCAAAACCAGACAGACCCCGTTCTTCAGGGGGACTGCCGAAACAGCCCCCACCGAGTACTAAGTAGGGCTCCCCCGAAGGGAGACCCCATGGGAGAGGGCGAACTAAGCCAAAAGGCCATATCCACCCCCTCCCAAGACTTAAGGCTGGGCCCGAGGACCCACACACTCCAGTCTGTACAAATAAAGAAAAAAAGGTGACAGTGCAGTGACGGACTCCAAAGAAAAAGACAAACAAACACAAAGGTGGGGAAAGGGAAGTGGGGAAAGTGCGATGGTGCCATGTGAGGGACCAAGGCAGGCCTTCCAGCCGGATTAAAAAAATTCCTCTGGTGCAAGCCAAAAGGCCTGTCCCAAGAGGCAGGTGTGAAAAAGGTGTGCATAGTGCAGTGACCAAGGTGCCGAAAAAACTCACAGCGTGCAACATCTCTGCTTCTAGCACACACTACATTGACTTTTCATTGGTAAATTATATAGCAATAAACTAATATCCAGACTGGACTTAAGAAAGACGTATTACATAGTTAGTGAGGTTGAAAAAAGACATTAGTCCATCCAGTTCAACCTATGATGTGTGTGTGTGTGTTTGATGTTAACAGTACATTGTATACCCCTGTACGTTATGGTCTTTAGGGTGACTGTCTAATCATTTTTTGAAACTATCGATACTCCCTGCTGATACCACTGCTTGTTTTAGAAAAAATAATGATCTTAGTAGCACTTTAAATTCAAATATTATTACTGTGGTCATATGGGTACACATATACAAAAGTAAAAGTGAATAGAATCTGATTAACTTATCTATATACTATCATAAGTGGGAACTTGAATAACTTGAGGAAAACCCCACCAACATGAGGTGAGCATACAAACTACAAACTCCATGCAAAAAAAAAATGCTTCTACTGAGGAATGAACCCAGAACTAGTACAAAGTGGCAGTACTATCCATCTAGTCTCTGTACTAGCCACTTAACCTCCATGGCGGTATGATTCTTTCGGATTTTAGGTGCTGAAAGCGGTACCATTATTTTGCATGTAATTCTTCAGAATGAGCAGCCCAAACCAACTATTTACATATTTTTTTTTTTTTTACTGTGCGTTCTTCTTTATAACATCTCGGGTATGATAAAGTTTGAGACACAAAATCATAAATTATATTATAATAAAAAACTATAAATAAGTTAAAGGATGTATGTATACATATATATATATACTGTATATATATATATATATATATATATATACTGTATATATATATATATATATATATATATATACGTATATATATATATACTTATATATATATATATATATATATATATATATATATATATATATATATACATAAAAAGTACAGTAAAACTGCAGGAAAGGGCACTGGGGGGGGCAACGTAATGTGAATTTATTTTATTTTGAATGGTATCAGTGTGTTTGGTGTGTTTTACATTTGAATTTGCCGCCGGTTCCACCCCCCTGCGAACGTCACGTCGCAGGAGACAGAAGCCGGGGGAACGGAGAGGATCGGGAGGAAGATCCACCGCCGCATACCGCTGAGATACATCGCTGGATCCCAGTGACAAGGTAAGTAACCTCTTTTACAGGATCCAGCGATGCTTCTGGCGGTACCCCGAGTGTGGCTCAGGGTTACCACTTTTGGCTCTGAAATTTAACCCCGAGCCACGCTCGGGAATACCGCTAAGAAGGTTAAGTGCTTAAGAAGTTTAAACTGCTTATTTTTTGCCATTCCTGGTTATTCCTTTTAACGTGCGAATCAAATTTTTATTAAAAAATTCAGTTTCCATAACATCATAATTGGGTATCTGTGCTTTTCTATGCAATGCAAGCAGATCATATCTGGTGGGAAAAGTCATCAGGGTGTCCGAAAACACCCTGATTTAGCATTCTGCTAGAGTCCTCAGCTACAATACATGCAGTGAGATGGCTCTTGAGAGTCAGGAGGAGTTAGCTCTTAGGTTCTGACACTCCTAGAAAAGTGCAGTTGAATGAAGACTGCCCAAGGTATTGACAGATCTGATGCTGAGTCTTCAAGACTGATAGAACTGAAATCCAATGAGGACACTTGCTTCAGTGACAACTGTTTGAAAGGGGATTTCCCTCCAACTTTTGAAGAGTTTTCCTCTCATTTCCTGTTGTAGGACAGAACATTTAGTTTGGTTCCCTGCAGCTGGTACTCTACTAGACACTCCTTCACGTCCGGTATGTGGGTGGGCCTTTGACATCCCCATGCAAATACAGGACTGCTGGTCCTGCATTGTACATTTGAAAAGACTGCTACCAGTCAAGCTGAGAAGATAATCCGCTTTGTGGGACTGGTCTTACTGCAGAGAGATATTCGGCAATTAAGCTTTTCAGAGCCAAAGAGAGGGAGGAGCACTGCCTTATGAAATTTTAATATCACAAACACTTTATTTGAAGGGAAGTGCAGGTACATGGACCCAAGGGTCTAAGACTATACAAAAATAAAGTAAATACAGTGATTGGTATCAGCCAATTGTGAAAACAACACTCATCATAATAAAAGCAACACTTTCATTCTAAAGACCGTGAACACTGTGTCTCAATGGCCAGGATTTTGAAGGATTGCACATTCCAGAACCATGCAATGTGTGAATTGAGCTAAAGTTTTAAAACAAAAGAGAGAGGGCAGAAAGAAGCCCAGAAGCTAAGGTAGGAGTGGCCAATGAGTAGGGAGAACAAACATACGTAGTTAGGGTCTGGTTTTCGAGACTTCCGCACCAAACCAGGAAGAGCTAGGACCTCTTTAGTATGTCATTTAATATATCCATTTTATTCCTAGATAATCTTCATGGAAGCATATTGCTGAAAAAATAATTGCATGAAAAGCTTTCACATTTTTCATCTGCATGAATATCTAGGGGATAATGGGTTCATTTTTTATGTATTGTTTCAACCCAAAGCAAAAAAAGAGGTTATTGGTAGACAATCAGATATCAATTCCTCTTCTTTATGAGTAAACAATAATGATCTTTTTCATGCTCAGGACTCAGTCAAAGCAAAACAATCTGTTATGGAATTATCTGAGGGTAAGATAAGCTCTTTGACTTCTACTAGTAAGCTTTAAGGAACCCAAAGGCACAACAAGAATATTGCTAAATTGATTTGGATAATTTCCTAAGGGTATATCATAGGCAAGCTTTGCTGTAACACAAAACACAGAGACATTTTTAGAGGAGCTATCAGTGGTGTTTTATTTCACTACTTGTACATTTCATGTAGTTAAATAGAATCCGGTGAAACAGTGATTAAATAAAAAAATATAACAGATCAGTTTATGTGTCCCACTGCTGCCACTGAAAAGTATTATTGTTAGCAGGTACTTTTTCAATTTAATGAGCTTCAACAGAGGTATTTATTATGTAAAAGAAAAATCAGTGCCTTTGTTTTTAACCAAAACCAGTTAAGTGAATAAGCTGTTATATCCTACATATTTTATTAGGTAATTTGACATCTAGAAATCCACTGAGCTGTATTATTCTTTAAAATGGCATCATGATTTTAGAAACAGTACAAACCATTCCAAGAAAACTCATTTTTACTAAGTTGCAGCAAGAAGAGAATTAAAAGCTCTGTAATACTTACCTGCTCTCTGGTGTTGTCCCCCACAAATTTAGTTCCAGCTCAAGGTGTCAAAGATTCCCACCTTGTGTGGTCATCAGGTTAAGAAACTCTCTACAACATCAAGGACCTGTCCACCACTAGATGAAGATTCAATGGCAGCAGTTCATTACAGGATGAAAGACACCTGGAAAGTTGCTCCAAGCGGAGTGGGCTGGGGGGTTAGGGGGAAGGTGTCAGTGGGGGCAGTGCTGTATCTTGGCCTAGGCTTACAAGGCCCAGGCCTAGGGTGGCACTTTGCACTGAAAAAAAAAGAAAGAAAAAAACAGCCTCCTCCGGACTCCCGCATGAAAAGGGTCCCCGCTGGCTTGCGCTACACTTTTAGTATAGTGCCAGTCTTATGGGGCGAATTGGGCCTGAGGGCAAGGTCCAGGAGGCAAATCAGTCTGGCACCCCCATAAAGCGGTCACATTGCTACCTGCCAGTATGTTATTTAAATTAGGGGGTGCACAAGTTTAGTCAGGCCTAGGGCAGCACAAAACCTAAATACACCACTGAGTGGGGGACAGAGTTAAATTAGGGCTTGAAGTAAATTGCACATATCTTTAGCTCTATTTTTTACGTCTTTACTTTAATACTATTTTTTGTACTGTACTTCACCTCTAGTCACTTTTTTTTGTAAATCCTTACCAAGCGTTTAATTTACTAAAAAGGCTTACAATGTTCACTTAGCTTAGAGAAGTTAAAAAAACGGGATTACACATTGATTGGAAGCTTGACGCAAGTAGTTTGCAGTGGACGTTGAACATTGAAAGAAGGATGTTTTTGTTCCTTGTGTGCAGACAAAGGGTAAGTAAATGTGTATTCAGACTCAGCAAAAGGGAAGAACCAGGATTTTCCACTCAGTTATGAAAGGCAGATGTGCCAAACAAAAAGAACAATTTAAAAATAAAATTGTACACCAAGGTCCTGAAAAATATTAATCATCATGCAAGTAATTATCATTGCAAATAGGATTTCTTATTTAAAAAAAAAAACCTAAGAATTTGTGTACATGCACCTGTCTCTGAAAAACATATACAGTCAGTTTTATTTACACTTAATCAGTGATACCGGTGCACACTACATGCGGTGTTTTTCCTGTGTAAAATGCATATGATAAATAGCTATAAAATATCAAAAATATAACAACAAAAATCCCATTTTATTTTAGTTATGCACCAATTAGCTAAGTACGTTCCCATACTGGTGCATACACTTTTTAGCTATCCATGTGTACTTGATTCCCACAGGAACTCTATCTATTTAACATCTGTATGGATTTCAAAGTTTGTATAGCTTTGGTCCAGGTGGTACAGTTTTATGTCAGATGCATGGTACCATTTGGTGTCTGATCAAGTTAGCCCTATTAACCACTTAAGGATTAGAAGGTTTTACCCCCTTAATGGCCAGGCCATTTTTTGCGATACGGTACTGCGTTACTTTAACTGACAATTGCACGGACGTGTGACCCTGTACCCAAATAAAATGGATGGACCTAGCAGCACATGGACCTAACAGCAGCTCCTGAACACTCTCAGACCCAGCCTGCAGCAATGGCAGATCCCTTTGCTGCCTTCCCTGCTGGAGACCAGCCTGTGTCAGCTTCCCTGTTAAAAGATATGCTACGATCTCTGTGGTCCTCCATACACACAGATGGTGCAGGTCCGCCATCTTGGTGAGCGGGTGGATACTGTTGAAGCCTCCATGGACAAGTGTTCTCTGTCCCTTAACACCCTGGTGGCAGCCCACAATAGCCATTCTGGGGACATAACCTGGCTAAAAGACAAAGTTGCGGACCTGGAGGACAGGTCCCGCAGGAACAACTTAAAGCTCAGGGGTGTCCCTGAATCTGTGTCGCCACAACACTTGGAAAAAATGACCAAGGACCTTTTCATTGCACTGGTCCCATCTCTCTCTGCAGCAGAGCTTGAGATCGACAGGATACACAGGATACCCAAACCCAGCTTCATCGCCCAGGACCTGCCTCGGGACGTACTGCTCCGTGTCCATTTTTTTCAAACTAAGGACAAAGTGCTCATGGCATCCAGAAAGTTGCAATCTTTGCCGGGAGAGTTCCCTCAGCTCCAGATTCTTCCTGATCTGTCCAGGCACACCTTACAAAAACGTAGAAACCTGGCCACGGTGACAAAGGCCCTGCGGAATCATCACATGCCACATAAGTGGAAGCACCTGGCTTTCCTGTCCATAACACACAATGGTTCTACAGTCACCATTTCTACTATGGAGGAGGGTCTGTCTCTTCTGCGACGTTGGCACATCATTCGTCACCTCGACCCTCTACGACTCCTTCACCTACACCTCTTTCAGGAGAATGGCAGATAGCATCACGCAAGCGTTCCAACTCCAGTCAACGCTCAACTAGAGGTGAGAATGTCTTCCCACAGTCTCCAAATTAGTCTCAGGCCTAGGATGACTCATATCCTCCTGGCCCCTCGTTACCTGTTGCAGGTTCCTCCTGCTTTTGAACTTTTTTTTATGCTTCGGGTTACGCCCGACACCCCTCTCTCCTCCTGTCCCTGCTCCGACGTTGGATTGACTTTCGCACTCTTGGTTACCTTGTTTACTCCAGTGCTCCTCACCCTGCTCCACATTGAGACCTATTACATTGCCCTCACCTGGCTTGGACGTATCCCCCTGAGTCATCCACCATGACCATTAAATTTCTCTCCTTGAATGTCAACGGATTGAATCATCCTGTCAAGCGCCATTCCTTATGGACTGAACTGTGTACTAGTCGAGCTGATGTAGTAGCGCTCCAGGAGACCCACTTCAAAGCCACCCAGGCACCGTGATTCTCCCATAGGAACTTTCCACATATTTTCTTTGCGAATGCTCCCGAGAAAAAAAGGGGAGTCTTGGGGGCGATCAGGGATACAGTGGCCTTCACCCTCAAAGACCAGATCAGTGATCCAGATGGTCGCTTCTTGATCCTACTAGGGGACTTCAACTCTCTTCCTCTGACTCTAGTGGTATTGTATGCTCCGAACAGTCACCAGAAGTGGTTTCTCTTTAGGCTGCTTCGGCAGGTATCCGCTAATGTATATGGTAATCTTGTACTGTGTGGCGATTTCAATACGGTGGTCGACCCGGGGCTTGACGCATCTGTGCCCGCCCGGGGGCGACAATTTTCTTTGCACTCCCTTCTCCACAGGGAACAGCTCTACGATGTCTGGAGGTGCCAACATGGCTTGGAAAGGGGTTATTCTCACTACTCCTCCAGGCATCGTTCATACTCTCGTATTGACATGTTTTTGACGGATCTCCCTTTACTGGGTAAGGTCTCCTCCTCGGCTGTCAGAAACACCACATGGTCTGACCATGTGGCTGTGGAGATGGTTCTGGAGGAGGGCGGACCCAGGGAACGGACTTCCATATGGCGTTGTGATACTAAAGTTCTCCAGGATGCAGCCACAGGCAAGGTTATTGGGAATCAATTGTCAGAGTTCTTCCAAATCAACACTTCTTCGGTTTCGGATCCTTGGTCACTGTGGGGGACGCACAAAGCTTTCATTCGTGGAGTGTGTATCCAACAAACGGCCTGGCTGCGCAAGGCCTATAATCGGAAGCTAACGGATCTCCTCGCGGAGATTCGGGAGTTGGAGACCATCCACAAGCGGGATCCTACTGCTCCAGTGGCTAGGGATCTGACCCAAAGGAGGGAGTCCCATAAGTCCCATCTCATGGAACGCTATGATCGCCACCTCAAATCCCTTAGGCTTCGTTACTATGCTCACACTAATAGAGCGGGTAAAGTTTTAGTTTCCAGAGTCAAACAAAAGCGGGCGTCTGCTCGCATTTCCCACTTAACGCACCATGCTTCTAAGGCCAAACTTACGCACCCTAAGGACACCGCGAACGAGTTTGCAACGTTCTATAGTTCTCTTTACAATTTGTCCCAAGACTCCTCTACCATCCAACCCAGCACGGAGGCCATCCAGAGCTTCCTGGATAAGTTATCCCTCCCCTCCCTTTCTGAAACTCACCTTCAATCCCTTTCAGCTCCCATAACTGTGCCAGAGGTGTCTAGAGCAATACAATCCCTCCCTAATGGCAAATCCCCGGGCCCCGATGGATTAGGCAACGGATACTATAAGCTCCATAACCATACCCTTAGCCCGTTTCTTGCCCAAGTGTTTAACAAGGCTATGTCAACGTCCACCTTTCCACGGGAAATGTTGGGTGCCTACATCACTACCATCCCCAAGCCGGGCAAGGATCCTAGTCTCCCAGCTAATTACAGGCCCATCTCCCTTCTGAATAGCGACACTAAAATTTACGCTAAAATACTAGCTGCCCGCTTACAGACCATTCTCCCTTACTTAATCAAAAATGATCATACGGGATTTATGCCGGGCAGACAGACGTCAGATGCTACCAGGCGTATTATTGACCTGGTGCATTTGGCTGAGAGCTCCTGAACGCCTTCTCTGCTCCTTACCCTGGACGCAGAGAAGGCGTTCGATAGGGTAAATTGGCTCTATATGAGAATGACCTTGGAGAAGTTTGGCTTCTCGGGTGGCATCTTATCTGCTGTGTTGGCTCTCTATTCTTGTCCATCGGCCCAGGTTCTCGCTTTGGGCACTGCCTCGGCCCCATTCGTTATGACCAATGGCACCCGCCAGGGTTGTCCTCTCTCCCCAGCGATTTTTAATCTTATGATTGAACCATTGGCGGAGGCTATTCGTTCTGAAGACGGGGTGGAGGGGTTCCGGATGGGAGACACCGTCCATAAAGTTAACTTGTTTGCGGACGACATAGTGGTTATCCTGACAAATCCAGTTAAGTCTCTACCGGCAGTCCACCGGATACTCTTGACCTTTGGGGCGATCTCTTACCACAAGGTCAACGCCTCAAAATCTTTAGGGGGGCCTTGGGGGGCGCCAAACTCCCGGACCTTTACACGTACTATTGGTCCACTAGGCTGGACCAATTGAGGTCTTGGTTCGACCATGGGAACAGTTTCCCTTGGAAATCTCTGGAAAGTCATTTGGCACCTACCAAGGACCTTCGGATGTTACTCTTGAGCGACCTCTGGATACAGTGGCCGCTGTCTGGGCTCCCCCCAACATTGCGGGAGGCCCTCTTGGCGTGGAGGAAATTGGGAGATGCTTGTGTGGGGAGTGCTAGGGTGGCTCCCCATTCCTCTTCGTCCTTACCTGTGACTGTTCTGGAAGCACACATGCCCTCTTTACCAATGTCTCGCTTGCTTAAACTGGGCATCTCCGAACTCTCCCATTTTCATGATAAAGACACATTGCTGACCCCTCAGCTTCTGATACACCGTTTCCGAGTGCCCTCTTCCTTGTTTCTTTCTATATTGCAGATTTTAGCTTCCTTAGAAAGCATCCCCTCAAGACCACACAGGTCCCTATGAAAGCCTGGCCATTTTACCTACCATTCGGCACAGAAAAAGGTCAAGGGCATATCTCTGTTCTATGATTTACTATTGCACAGGCCGGACCCTCCGATCTCCGCCTCCATGCGGAGATGGTAGCGTGATCTGGACCTGAGTGTTACCCCGGAACAATGGTCAGGTGCCCTTACCTCTACCTACCAGTACTCCCACTGTACGTCGCATTGGGAGATGATGCTAAAAATTGTGAACAGGTGGTATTATACCCCATATAGGTTGTCTAAGATTTTCCCCTCAGTTCCTGACCTCTGCTGGTGCAAATGTGGCCACAGGGGAACGTTGGCACATGTTCTGTGGGAATGTCCCTCGTTGACAAGTTACTGGAACAGGATCTTTGGGTGTATAGCGGAATGTGTGGGTATATTAGGTCCCCCTAGGAAGGAACTAGCTCTGTTGAATGTCGCTATTGATACATATCCTGTCCAATACAGACAGGTCGTTATCCACACCCTTCTGACCTCTAGGGCTCTGATCCTGCGCAGGTGGCGATCTCTTGACGTACCAAATTTCTCTGAAGTGGTTGCAACTGTCAATGACAACTATGTTCTAGAAAAGGCGTTGGCATTGAACTCTCTTTCCTATACGCAGTTTGCGAAGGTGTGGCAATGCTGGAGATACTATCCCTGAATGTCTTTTGAATAAGTAGAGGGGTGAGTGGGTGCCACCCTCATGGCACGTATGTTCCCACTGGGTCCTCCTCCTTCCTGACTATCTTAGAGTGGGGATATGTCTACTGCGTTTGTTGCTATTGGTGTTTTTTTATAATGATAGTGGTAACTGTATGTCGTTATGCCGGATCCCCTTCCTCCCCTCCCCTCCCTCCCTTCTTCTACCCCCATTTTTGCGACTGTTGCATTTCTATTCTTGCAATGTACTTGACAATGTTATGGTTTGTTTCCTGTATGCTGTTAAATTTCAATAAAAATAATATTTAAAGAAAAAAAAAATGTTTTGGTTGGCATTAGGCTTTAAAACGTCATTTTATATTAGTCTTTTTGAATATTCTACTAGATTTCTGTTCTAAATGATAACTTTATTATAAGGAAGTGCTGCAAAATGTTCTTGTCATTCATGCCAAGCTGGTACAGAATATCTATTATTAATGTCTATTATCCTATGCTAGCCTTCATTAATCAAGCATAAAGTAGCTATGCTTGCAGAGAGTACTGGAGATTTTTTTTGGAACAAAAGCTGAGAAAGATAGAATGATAGACAATTGCTCTATCTAGCTATTAGAATCTTGTTCTCTAGTGATACTCAGTAAGGTTACACGCAATGCAATTTGAGAATATTGAACCCCATACGTTTACTTCATCTGCATTGATTTGGTGTATACTTTCTATAAGTTTTATTTAAGCTTTCAAAGGATAAGTTTTGAAAGAAGAAGGCTGCTGTTCCTTTGTTGTTCAATCACAGGCTGAGGACAGGGTGGCATTATCCAACCTCGATAAAGAAAAATCAGATCAGCTTGACTGTGCTGTCTAGCAGGGTTTTATAAATTTCACAAATCATTTACAGTAACAGGTAAAGCAGGTCTAGTAAATTTATTTCAACTGTGCATTTAGCTATTATCCTGGAGTTTAGCTAAAAAAAAAGGAAATCTCCCACACTGGACTTTCCTAATGATCTGACTTACTGCCAGTACTATTGTAGTATAAAAAAAGAAGTAAAGATTTAGATTGTTTTCGTTCTTTCAAAGCCCTCTGTTCACACTAAAGGAGATATTGTTGAAATATGAGGGTAAACGTTGAAAATATAAAAACAAATCCAAGATTTAATTAGTATTGAATAGATAATTAATGTTATTAATCATAGAAGCACACAGTATATATATTCATTTTACTGGAACAAAATACACTGTTAATTAGTTATGAAAATTCAGTAGAATAACTTTCTTGCTATTTTTGTCTTATAAAATAGTAGAGCAAATTATGTTAAATTACTTCATTTTTTTCCTGGTAATTTTTTTAATTAAACAATGCATGTCTAAATTGACCAAGAATAAGAACTCCCATATAGACCAACAAAATCTATACATGCATTACGTAATAAGATGGCACAGAAATATTCTGTTAAATGGAAAAACAGGTGGCATGCAAGGAGAAGCTCTTTTGCGGTTATGATTTTTTGATTATGTAGCATGGACAATAAGCCATCAATACCTGCTAAAGTCTCTACATTAAGGTTGAAGGCATTTCCAGTATCATGCAGACCCAAGGTCAGAATTACAATGGGTAAAGAAAATAATCACCCCTCTTAAAAATAATAACATTTTGGTGCTTAGCAGCCTGAATTAAAGACAGGCACAGTTTTTGTTTTATCCAGCTGTCTTTACTCAGTGCAACGTATAACATCCAAATTAACCACTTGCCGACTGCGCACAATATATTTACTGCGGCAGTCAGCCCCGGCCAGACAGAGTGACGTAGGTCTACGTCGCTACTTCCTGCCAGTCCTGTGCACGCTCCCGCGCGTCCCCGCCGACACCGATGGCTCGATTGGGTTCAGAATCGATCAGTCATCAGGTCCAGGCCAATGATTTTTGGCCTGGACCTGTAGATCGGTCCTGCCCAATCAGATCCTGTTCTGAGCCTGTGAAATGTAAACACAGGCTCAGAAAAGACGTGCCCTCCTCTCCCTTGATCCTTTTTGGATTCATCTCGAGAGGAGAGCACATCTAATTGTAAGTACTGCATCAAACACAGTCACACACAGCTAGATAGGCACATTTACCCCCCAATCGCCCCCCCGATTAACCCCTACAGCCCCTGACACAACACACACTGTATACAGCATATAGCATTTTCCTATATACCTGTATAAGTGTGATTTGTGGTCAGGTGTAGCGCTTGCGCCCCCCCCCCCCCTTTTCCACTTGAATTACCGGCCACCCCCCCTAATAAAGATTTAACCCCCTGATCCCCCCTGACCCCCCCCTGATCACCGCCAGTTAACCCCTACACCCTCTGTCACATCAACACTAATACAAACGTAATATACAATGTTTTTGTATTTTTGTATTAGTGTGATTGTGATCAGAATTAGCGCAGGCGACTGAGTTTCTGTCCCAAGAAGGTTTAGGGTCCCCGCCACCCACCCAATAAAGATTTAACCCCCTGACCCCCCCCCTAATTACCCCTACACCCCCTGCCACAACACTCACCGTATACAGTATATAGCATTTTCCTATATACCCATATAAGTGTGATTTGTGGTCAGGTGTAGCGCTTGCGACCCCCCCTTTTCCACTTGAATTACCCGCCACCCCCCCTAATAAAGATTTAACCCCCCTGATCCCCCCTGATCCCCCCCTGATCACCGCCAGTTAACCCCTACCCCGCTGTCACATCAGCACTAATACAAACGTAATATACAGTGTTTTTGTATTTTTGTATTAGTGTGATTGTGATCAGAATTACCGTAGGCGACTAAGTTTCTGTCCCAAGAAGGTTTAGGGTCCCCGCCACCCACCCAATAAAGATTTAACCCCCTGACCCCCCCTGATCACCCCTACACCACCTGCCACAACACACACTGTATACAGTGTATAGCATTTTCTATATACCCGTATAAGTGTGACTTGTGACCAGGTTTAGCGCTTGCCACCGTTCCTTTTATCCTTAGGATACCCACCAGCCCCTTCCAATAAAGATTTAACCCCCCGATCACATCCAGTTAACCCCTTCCCCCCTGTCACATTGCACACTAATACACACATAATATACTGTTTTTACTGTATTTTGTATTAGTGTGATTGTGACTTGAGGTTGCGCTAGCGAGTTCGTTTCTATCCCAAAGGAGGTTTAGGGTCCCCGCCACCCCCTCCCCAGATCCCCGGCGCATAGTTAGAAATAACCCCTTGATTACCACACACACACACACACACGCACGTACGCACATACACTTCCATTACTAGTATAGTGTTTGAACAGATCAATATCTGATCTGATCAGAACTATACTAGCGCCCCCATAGTTTAGGGTTCCCAAAACACGGTGTTTGCACGATCAGCACTGATTCCGGCCAGCACCTGCGTTTAACCCTTTCACCCAGGCAAGTGTAGTAATCAATAGATTACTGTCACTTACAAAAAAACACAACACACAAAACCGCTGTGTTAGCAGAGTGAGGCCTGATCCCTGCTAGCATTAGCAGTTTTTTGGTAGCGCTTGAAATATTCCTTGACAACCAGGTGCTTTTATTACCTGTGAGTCGCACCACTGTACCGGTAAATTTAGTTACCAAAATTACCAAACGTTGGTACAGTGGTGAAGAGGTATATAATATACTGGCCATGTCATCTGATAGCGATGGGGAAGCTACAATGACCGAATTAGTGTCAGTATATGAACCTGATGACAGCAGCGACTCCCTGACAGATAGCTCCGACGACAGATGGGTCCCTCTTAGACCCAGGCGTACCCGACCCCATTCTGGAGTTGTTGAGATGCAGGAATCACAGGGTGCTCGTATGGAGCAGAGTGTGGTTACTAGTGCCGCTCATTTTTCTGGCGACCTGGCAAGCGCCAGCGGCCTAGTACAACCTGGACCTAGTACAACCAGCACTGCAGTATCACCTGGTGACGTGGCAAGTCCCCTAAGTGCAATTGAAGCTGGTGCGGTGGCTAGCACAAGTAGTGGCCCGCAGCCACCGCGTATTCATAGACAGGCCCGTAGAGCCCATAGTGCCCTCCCTGATGCGCTGGCATATCCCAATTGGCAACCCACTGATTCTACAGCGCCAGTACTTCCCCCATTCACTGCCCAACCTGGAATCCACGTGGAGACAGCTGGTTTTACGCCCCTGAACTTTTATGAGCTGTTCTTCATGGAAGATCTTTACAGATCTATTGTGGATCAATCAAATTTATATGCACAACAGTTCATCGCCGCCAACCCAAATTCGCCCCTTGCCAGACAATTCGGTTGGAAACCTATAACGGTTTCCGAATTTAAAATCTTTCTGGGCCTTTCCCTCCACATGGGCATAACTAAACAGAGTGAATTGCGGCTATATTGGTCCACTAGCCCAGTTCACCATATGTGCATGTACTCTGCCTCCATGTCCAGGGGGGGAGATACGAGCAAATTCTGCGATTTATGCATTTCAGCGACAATGAAATCTGTCGTCCTCGGGGAGACCCTGAATACGATCGGCTCCACAAAATTCGGCCTTGTTTACCCCCGAACAAGTTGTCTGCGTTGACGAGTCCCTGATTAAATTTACTGGCCACCTTGCTATGAAACAGTACCTCCCCAGCAAGCGTGCCAAGGACGGGGTCAAACTGTATAAATTGTGTGACAGGGCCACAGGCTATACAGTTAGTTTCTGGGTCTATGAGGGAAAAGATAGCACTGTGGAGCCCCCGAACTGCCCAGACTACATAGGGAGCAGCGGTAAGATTGTTTGGGACTTGGTGTCACCCTTATCCGGAAAGGGGTACCATTTGTATGTGGACAACTTTTACACAAGCGTGCCACTATTTAGTCACCTTCTCGATTTACAAATTGGCGCATGTGGCACCATGCGACCTAATCGCCGGGGCTTCCCCCAACGGCTTGTAAATTCCTGTCTTAGTCGGGGGCGAGAGCCTGCTTGAAAACGGACAAATTGCTTGCGGTGAAGTGGAAGGATACACGGGATGTTTATGTTCTGTCCTCCCTTCACGCAGACACGACGATCCAAATCCCTACGGCAACTGGCGTTGTGGAGAAACCCCTCTGTGTCCACGAATATAACCTTAATATGGGAGGGGTGGACCTTAACGACCAGCTTTTGGCGCCTTATTTAGTTGCCCATAAAGCCAGACGCTGGTACAAAAAAGTGTCTGTTTACCTTTACCAATTGGTTATGCTGAACGCCTTTGTCCTATACAGGGTGTCAGGACGAACTGGATCCTTCCGGGAATTCCAGGAAGAGATCATCCTTGCCTACCTGTACCCAGGAGGCATGCCTGCCCAACTTCCCCTTCCAGATGCAGTGAGGCGGCTGCATGAGAGACATTTTTCTTATGTCCTCCCGAGTACCCCTACCCAAAGATACCCCCAAAAAATATGTTGTGTCTGTAGCAGGCGCGGATGTAGGCGTGACACCCGTTATTATTGTCCCAAATGTCCTGACCAACCTGGTCTCTGCATCGGGGGAATGTTTTGAGCGCTACCATACACTAGTGGAGTATTAGTGTAGGGTATATATAATACAAAAGTGCAGTGCTAAGAATTCAATATATGTGAAAAAAATTATATGATGAATATAATAGTGTCCAAATAACTGAATAAGAACAGTCCCACGTAACTAGTGCAAATTAAAGGTGAATCCACATGCAAATTATTCCAAGGGGGGAATTCTCTCCCGTGACACCAAGGGTAAGTGTAAGGAAGGGACACCTCTGTGCTCAAGTGTAATAAGCAGCTTACCAAAATTCCGTGGCTGCTCAAATGAATGAGTCAGCCTCTCCCGGCTTGTAATCAAAACTAATATGATCAGGAATTAGACTCGAGTATTCCAGAGCCCCGTGGTTACTTTCCAAAAAAGGGGGGATTGCCTCTTCCAGATGGGTGGTGGAACCGATATGATAGGGGGATGTCAGGCTTAGTACTCCCTAGTGGACTCCATCAACCATAAATGCATATGTGAAGAAGAAGAAAAAAGGCCCATAGCGTGATCCCGTATAAACTAAGGCAATATTTATTTAAAGGAAATTACTCACAATTTACAGATGAAAATCAGGCATATCGAAAAGGCTGAACAAAGGGTCAAAAGTGCGGTGTCCCGCCAATTTCCCAAGCAGCAAACGATTATACACAGAAAGGCCGGCTATATCCAGGGGGCGTGTGGACGTTGCGTCTGGAGTCGCCAACGTTTCGTCATCAAAAGACGTCGTCTGGGCGTGACTCCAGACGCAACACACACGCCTATGTACCCCCGAATCACCGCCGAGCGGCCGTCTGCCGCCAATCACTGCGCACTCGCTGTGGGCGGGTGTGATGTGCGTCCGCCAATCACCGCTCACGCTCAACATCGGAAGTCACGTGGCCGTGAACGGATGTGGCGTGCGTCCGCCAATGACGCCCAGCGGCGGAAGTCAATTGGCCCGTCGGCGGAGGAATGTAAACAGGACGTGACTCACTGCACCTCCCATTGGTTGTCACACCAAGGAAGTGATGTTCGCAGCACGTCACGTGAAGGATACAGACAATAATAAATCAAAAAAGAGCCTCGACGTTACCACGAACATGCGAAAAAAAGACCAGTTGGTCCGTGAATCTCCCCCATTGGTGAACCTTGGGCTACTACATACTGACTATGCACCATGGATAGATAATATTATATATATCCAAATGAGGTCGGCACACTGGTTAATCGCATCTGAGTGGAACGTCTGGCATTATTACAGTAAAAAAGAAGGAAAAATGTATAAATTCAAATAATCTCATGGAATTAATTATCACAATATAGAATAGGTAATATTATGTCGTTACATCTCGCTGCTCCAAATAAGAACGCCATCTAGTGGCCAAACATGAATCAAATACAAAGATGGTAAATGTGACACAAAAAATGAAAAAGTGAATTAATAAAAATTGTTCATCATATGATGTGAACATGTGTGTGTATGACCCCACATATTAGAAAATATAAAAATAGAAACATAAGTGTAAAAAATTTTTTTTTAAATCCCAAGGATCATTGAAGATCACATATAAATATATAAGTGCTAAAAAACAGATCATTGAAGATCATATCTAAATAAAGTGCTAGTGCAAAATTATAGCAGCGGGATGTAAGCCACAACAGACATAATATATTACAATCTCTCCACAAATCTTTCCAGTAAAAGCATCAATCATAAAATTTTAAAATATGTTAAAAGGTTAAAAAAGGATTAAAATCAGCTATTATTAATAAAAGCATTTACATCCCATTCCACATTTAACCCATGAGGAGTATACGTCTTTAAAATGTAGATCCAGCGAGTTTCCATTCTTGATATTTCACGTCTCGCATTGGATCCCCTCCAATGAGGCAAAAACTTATCTATCCCTATAAAAAGTGTATTTTTAGGGTTCTTGTGGTGGCAGTGGTCATAGTGCTTTGACACACTGTGACCTGGGAAGCCCTTCCTGATATTGCCCACATGTTCCCCCAACCTAATCTGTAGTTTCCTCGTAGTACGTCCAACATATTGTTGGCCGCACTTACATTGAAGCATATACACAACATTGGTGGACGAGCAAGTAATGAATGAGTCAATCTTGTATTCTCGTCCAGTTGCGGAGGATACAAACTTTTCGATTTTTCTTCCTTTGAAAGAATTGAGGGAGCAAATCTGGCATCTATGGCAAGGATAAAAACCTTTTAAATCCCCAAAAAAAGTAGGTTGGATGGGTCTTTCAATAACATTTTGTGCTATTTTGTGTCTCAAGGAAGGGACACCCCTGAAAATGATTTTGGGATGCTCAGATAAAATAGGGCCCAGAATCCGGTCATTTTTTAAAACCGGCCAATGTTTTTTAATGATATTCTTGACTAGAAAATGTTGAGTTGAGTAAGAAGTAACAAATGAGTTTTTGAAACTATCGTTGTTATTCCCTTTCAACCTTGGGCATAGTAAGGATGGTCTATCAACAGCTAATGTGTCTCTGATGGTGGCATTAAGTTGGTTAGCGTCATACCCTTTCTCTAAAAATTTAATTTTAAGGGCATTAGCCTGTTGTAGAAAATCATCCTGTCGGGTACAGTTTCTGCGTAATCGCAGGAACTGTCCCTTAGGGACAGCATTGAGCCATGATCGGTGATGACAGCTATCACGTGGAATGAAGCTGTTCCGATCCGTTTTCTTGAAGTGGGTGGTGGTTATTATTTTATCATCATGTACCACCAAATTCAAATCAAGAAATGTGATTTGTGTAGAGCTACTGGTATGATCCAGTTTAATACCTCTATTGTTGATGTTTAAATGAGAAATAAGTTGTGGCGGTCGGTTGGCCAGGACGACATCCTCCTCCCACTTGGCCATAAAGAGATTAGCCAAGCTGGGGGCAAATTTTGCCCCCATCGCGACTCCCCTATTTTGTAAATAAAAAGTGTTATTAAACCAAAACAGGTTGTGTGACATGGCAAATTTGATAATGTCCACTATAAAGCTCTTTTGTTCTTGGAGTAAAGGACTCCATAGGTCTAAATAGTATCGTACAGCTTCAAGTCCCTGTTCATGGTCAATTACGGTGTACAGCGACGCTACGTCGGCTGTAGCCATGATATACCCTTCTTTCCAAGGGACATCCTGAAGAATATTTAAAACATGGGTGGTGTCTTTGAGATAAGACGGAATTTGTTGGACAAGGGGTTGTAAAAACTCATCTGCATATTTGCCTATCCGGGAACACAGGGAATCTATCCCGCTAATTATGGGGCGTCCCGGAGGTTTCACGGGATTTTTGTGCACTTTAGGTAAAAAATAAATAATGGGTAAACGGGGAGCAGAGGGAATTAAAAATAGTTTTTCTTTTTTATTTAAAATTCCTTCTTCATGCGCCTTGTCCACCAGGGATTGTAATTCCTTTTTGTATTTAGGAGTAGGATTGGAAGCAAGGACCTTATAAGTGTCTCTATCATTTAAGATATTCCTCATTTCGGATATATAGTCCTCTTTATCCAAAACAACTATACCGCCCCCCTTGTCGGCGGGGCGGATTACAATATTTTTGTTATCGCAGAGTTTTTGAAGCCCCGTGTGGAATTCATCCCTAGTGGAAGGCCTTTTTACTTTGATGTCCTCAATGTCTTTAAAGACCAAATCTCTAAAGACCTGGACTGAGGGAGCAATTTTACCTAGAGGGTTGTACAAGGAAGCGTTAGCCAGAGATGTGTGTACATATCTATGGTCAGTATTATTTATAGTACGGGTAGGGTTAGAGATAATATATCTCTGGATGTTCAGTTTCCTGACATATTTTTGCACATCCATAAAGACGCCAAATGTGGATTCACCTTTATTTTGCACCAGTTACGTGGGACTGTTCTTATTCAGTTATTTGGACACTATTATATTTATCATATCATTTTTTTCACATATATTGAATTCTTAGCTTGTATTATATTGTTCATTTGAGTCACTGTTAGATGATTTTGTGTATAGCTGCTGATATTTTGGTTTTTCCACTCATTATATTGTCACATTAGCGCGGAAATTTTCTTATATTATTTTTGCAATTAGTGTAGGGTACAGCACGACACAGTGTAGGGCACACAAACACAGGGTCTCGAAGGATGTTGGATGTCCATCGACATTTTGAGAGACCCAATCTGGAAGATCGCAGTCCCAAATCAAGACATCAAGAAACAGTTAGAAAGAAAAATAAAAGAATCCAAAAACTGTTGTTGTGTCAGTCATTTTATATGTTCTTCTACTCTTCCTACTGTACTTTTAATGTCCTTTGTTTGTTTTTTCATACTTTTGTGACCTGTTTCTCTTGCAGGTACTCGTCGGCTACCATGACATTGATTTTATATTTTCTGACACAAACAGTGTTTGCGCTCAGCATATATGGATACCTTTGCTGATAGCAGCTGTGGTGATTTTCTGATTTCAGCACTGCAGTTAAAATCCTATTTTGGTATATGTGGATAGTGTTGTGTATACCCATCATTAAATTCAGTGGGTGGTTGTTTGGGCGGTTAATGATGAGTAATACTACGCATTATTCCTGTGCTGATTTCTGATAGGTTCTCTTTTTTTCCGTTCAGCCCACAGGCTGCATGAAAAAAAAAAAAACCTATATGCCAAACAAGGACCAGCAATGTGCTCTCCTGTCCCACCGGTTAACCCAAGAGTGCAGCCGGTGGTTCAATTATCTAACCATAGAGCTAATTGGAGATGAGAATGGCTCCAATCATCTCTATGGCCTAAGATACCGGAAGCTACGAGCATTTCATGACTTCTGTTTCGCCAGAAATAAACAGTGCCATTAGGAAATTGGGAAAGTATTTTATCACACCAATTTTGATGTGGTCAGATGGGTTAAGGTCAGAGGAGAGATCTAGAGTCTAAAAGACCCCAATTTTTTTTAAAAAGAGTACCTGTCACTACAGATTGCTATCATAGGGGATATTTAAATTCACTGTGATAACAATAAAAATGATTTAAAAAAAAAAATTAAAGGAAAGGTGTCAAAATAACATAAAAAAGCAAAAGAAAAAAGAAAAAAAAATCGAGCCCCCCCCCTTTCCCCCCGTGCTTGCGCGCAATGGCGCACGCAAGCGTTGGGCTAGTGTCATATGTAAACCGCAATTGCAGCATGCATGTGAGGTATTGCCGCGAACGCCAGATCGAGTGCAGTAATTCTTTCAGTAGACCTCCTCTGTAAGTCTAAAGTGGTAACCTGTAGAGACTTTTAAAGGTTTTTAAAAATGTACGTACGTTGTTGCCGCTGCGCAGGCGTGCACATTTTTTAAAGCATGTCATGTTTGGTATCTATGTACTCGGCATAAGATCATCTTTTAAATTTTACCAAATAAAATTGGAATTATATAGTGTATTTGTGCAATAAATTAAAAATATACATTTTTTCGCAAAAATTGCGTTTGGAAAATCTGTGCGCAAATACCGTGTGACAAAAAAAATTGCAACATCCACCATTTTATTCTATAGGGCCTCTGCTTTAAAGAAATATATAATGTTTGGGGGTTCAAAGTAATTTTCTAGTAAAAAAAATATTTTTTCATGTAAACAAAAAGGCACAGAAAAGGTTTGGTTTTCAAGTGGTTAGAAGAGTGGGTGATGTGTGGATAAGATTGAGCATAAAATGCCGAGACAGTTCAAACACCCCCAAAATGACCACTTTTTGAAAAGTAGACACCCAAAGCTATTTTCTGAGAGGCATGGTGAGTCCATGGAGTATTTTATATTTTGCCACAAGTTTCGGTAAAATTATTATTATTTTTTTTGTTGTCACTCAATGATATATTGCTCACGCATGCCATGGGAATATGTGAAATGACACCCCAAAATACATTATTTTGCTTCTCCTGAGTACAGGGATACCACATGTGTGAGACTTTTTGGGAGCCTAGCTGTGTACGCGACCCCGAAAACCAGTCCACATCTTCAGGTTTTCTAATGGCGTAAATTGCTGATTTTACCCCTGACTACCTGTCACAGTTTCAGAGGCCCTGAAATTTCAAGATAGCACAAACCCCCCCCCCCCAAATTACCCCATTTTGCAAAGTAGACACTCCAAGATATTGGCTGAGAAGCATGGTGAGTCCATGGAATAGTTTATATTTTGCCACAAGTTTCGGGAAAAATTTTTTATTTTTTTTTTATTTTTTTACACAAAGTTGTCAATAAATGATATAATGCTCACACATGCCATGGGTATATGTGAAATGACACCCCAAAATACATTCTGCTGCTTCTCCTGAGTACAAGGATACCCCATGTGTGAGACTTTTTGCCAGTCTAGCCGCGTACAGGACCCGGAAAACCAATCCGCACCTTTTGGCTTTCTAAGGGCGTAAATTGTTGATCTCACTCCTTACTACCTATCACACTTTTGAAGTCCATAAAAAGCCAAGATGGCACAAAACCCCCCCAAATGACCCCATTTTTCAAAGTAGACACTCCATTCTATTTGCTGAGAGGCATGGTGAGTATTTTGCAGCTCTCATTTTTTTTGGAAAATGAAGAAAAATCAGGAAAATGCATTTTTTTTCCTCTTTTTTTCAATTTCCAAAACTTTGTGCCAAAAAGTGAGATCTGCAAAACACTCAACATGCCTCTCTGCAAATAGCCTAGGGTGTCTACTTTCCGAAAAGGGGTCATTTGGGGGGGGGGGGGATGTGCTGTCTTGGCATTTCATGGCCTCCAAAACTGTGATAGGTAGTCAGGAGTGAAATCAACAATTTAGGCCCTTGGAAAGCCTGAAAGTGGGGGTTGGTTTTCGGGGTCCTGTACTCAGCTAGACTGCAAAAAAGTCTCACACATGGGGTATCCCTGTACTCAGGAGAAGAAGCAGAATGTATTTTGGGGTGTCATTTCACATATACCCATGGCATGTGTAAGCAATATATCATTTACTGACAACTTTGTGTAAAAAAAATATATATATATATTTTCCGGAACTTGTGGCAAAATATAAAATATTCCAAGGACTCACCATGCCTCTCAGCAAATAGCTTGGGGTGTCTACTTTCCAAAATGGGGTCATTTGGGGGGGTTTTGTGCTATCTTGGAATTTTAGGGCCTCCGAAACTGTAACAGGTAGTGCAGAGGTGACATGAACAATTTACGCCATTAGAAAACCTGAGAGTGTTGATTGGCTTTTGCGGTCCTGTACACAGCTAGGCTCCCAAAAAGTCTCACACATGGGGTATCCCAAGCAGCAGAATGTATTTTGGGGTGTCATTCCATATATACCCATGTCATGTGTGAGAAATGTATCTTTTAGTGACAACGTTGTGTAAAAAAAATAAATAAAAAAAAAATTGTAATTTTCCCAAAACTTGTGGCAAAAAATAAAATATTCCATGGACTCACCATGCCTCTCAGCAAACAGCTTGGGGTGTCTACTTTCCAAAATGGAGCCATTTGGGGGGGTTTTGTGGTATATTGACATTTCAGGGCCTCCTAAACCGTTATAGGTAGTTTGAAAATGCAATGAAAAATGTACGCCCTTTGAAATTCTGATGGTGGTGATTTGTTTTCGGGCTCCCGTACACAGCTAGGCTCCCAAAAAGTCTCACATATGTGGTATCCCTGTACTCAGGAGAAGCAGCAGAATATATTTTGGGGTGTAATTACACATATACCCATGGCATGTGTTGTGTGAGCAATATATCATTTCAATGACAACTTTGTGTAAAAAAATTTTTTTGTCATTTTTCAAACACCTGTGACAAAAAAATGAAATATTCAATGAGCTCAACATGCCTTTCAGAACATACCTTGGGATGTCTACTTTCCAAAAAGTGGTAGTTTGGGGGGGTTTTGTACTGCCCTGTCATTTTAGCACTTCATGAAATGAGATAGGCAGTCAGAAATTAAAGCTGCGTAAATTTCAGTATTTACACCATAGTTTGTAGACGCTATAACTTTTGCACAAACCAATAAAAATACGCTCATTGATTTTTTTTTTGTCAAAAACATGTAGCTAAATATATTTTGGCCAAAAAAAAAATGACATAAATTGAGTATATTGGATATTTTTTAAAAGACAAAGTTGAAAATTTAATTTTTTTGCAAAATTTTCGCTCTTTTTTTATTAATATCGCGAAAAATAAAAAGCGCAGAGGCGATCAAATACTCCCAAAAGAAAGCTCTGTTTGTGGGAAAAAAAAGGACGTAAATTTCGTTTAGGTACAGCATTGCATGACCGCGCAATTATCAGTTAAATTCACTCAGTGCCAAGTTGAAAAAAGGGGTCTGGTCTTTAAGCTGCAAAATCCTCCGGTGGTAAAGTGGTTAAAGATATAACACCAACATGTCAGAAAATAATAAAAAAAAAAATCAAAAACAGAGTTGGAAAAAGGATTACCCCTCCTAAAAATGAGTTATAAACTCAATCAGGTGTAGCTAATCACCTTTTCAATGGCACACAAAGCCATTTGACTTTCAGCTGTTATCAGCTGTGGTCATTTGATTAGCTCAGCATGAAAAAAGCTTTCCTTGAGCATTTCAGTCTATGGTAGTGCAACTGAAGCAAACAATTCAACTATGGGTGGCAAGGCACAGTCAAAAAATCTCTGGAATAAAGTTGTGGACAGGCACAAGTCAGGAGATAGATACAAAAAAATGTCAAAGGCTTTATCAATGTTTAGAAGCACAGGGAAGTCTATTAGTAAGAAGTGGAAGGTCTTTGGTACAACACAGACCCTCCCGGGATTAGGACGTCTCTCCAAACTGCATGAAAAAACTAGCAGGACATTTTTGACAATGAGTGGTTATTGTGTGCATGTGACAACAATATCACAAGTTCTCCACAAATTTGGCTTGCATGGGAGGGTTGCAAGAAAAGATCCACTCATCAAGAAAGGCCATATGCAGTCAAGACTGAGCTTTGCCAAAACGCACCTTGAAGATTCTGAGGCCACAGAAATGTTTATAGATGGATGAGTCTAAAATTTCATTATTTGGATTCAACACCAAAGAATATGTCTGGTGGAAATACAATACAGCTCACCATGAAAATAACACTATTTCTACAGTAAAGCATGGAGGTGGTAATATTATGTTATGGGGGTGTTTCTCTGCAGCAGGGACTGGAGCATTTGTCAAGATAGAGGGAAAAATGGATGAGGCAAAATACAGTCAAATTCTTGAAGAAAATCTGCTGGCCTCTGCCAGAAAATTGTCAATGGGAAGAAGGTTTTCCTTTCCACATGGCAATGACCTAAAGCACACAGCAAAAATGACCACACAGTGGTTGAAGGAGAAAAAGGTGAATGTCCTTGCATGGCCTAGTCAGAATCCAGACTTAAAATCCATTGAAAATCTGTGGAATGACTTGAAGACTGCAGTCCACAAATAGTAACCATAAAATTTGACTGAACTTGAGCAATTCTGCAAAGAAGAGTGGGAAAATATTGCAAAGTCTAGATGTAAAGTTAGTAGAGACATATTCCAACAGACTAAAAGCTGTAATTAAAACAAAAGGTGGTTTAACAAAATACTGACACCAGGGGGTGATTCTTTTTCCAACTCAGTGATTCTGTTTTTGATTTTTTTGATTTTTCTTACATGTTGGTGTTATATCTTTTACTTGGATTTTGGAAACTGTGTCTATCTTCATTTCAGGCTGCAAAGCAACAACATGTGATTATTTTGAAGGGGGGGGGGGGTTATTTTCTATAACTACTGTACATCTACACTTTCTCTTTCTCTAGCAATACAAAGTTAAGTGACCATATATTGCTGAGGGATTAGCTGGTGGATTTTGATTTTCAGCTGTAAAAGCAAGAGTGACCCTAGATGCAATGGAACTGATCTGTCACATACCTAATAGGAGACTGAAATGATGAGGTCTGCCTTTCTTTTATCCCCAACCTGGGCCCAACTAAAGGTGGAACAGAGGGTACCGAGGGTACCGAGGGACAGGAGGAACACAAGTGCCTGTTGATGGAAGAACTAGCAGCAGGAGATGAGATTCCAAGGAGACTGGTGAACCAATGGATCAGGAACAGTAGTAGTGTTCAGAAGTCTAGCCCAGGTTAAAGGGGCACTGCGCTTTCACTGTTGGTTCAGGACGTGCAGCTTGTCAGGGCTCTTAGCAGACTTGAGGCAGGAACACTCATCAGTGCACACAGCTAGTACAGCAGACAGCCAAACAGGCACTTGAACAGGACAGGGAGCCAGAATCAGAGACAGAAGTGTGGTCACAGGAATAGCCAGGGTCATCAACAGGTGGGCAGCGAGGTAACAAATCATGAGCAAAGCTGAAGTCAGGAACAGAGCCAAGTCATGAATTAATAACAGATCAGAAGCAGAATCCAAGATCAGGTTAGGAGCTAGCCGAGTTAGCAACAAAGGAATCATGCAGGATAAATGCAGGAAACAGCTGAAGATCAGTCAGCACAGAACATGAGCATGAGCATCCTTTAAAATACATTTAAGAAATGCTGTGCGTGCGTATTTGCAGTCGCAAATTCTTGCGGTCATACATGCACCTGTTAGCCATCCTGCAGGAAATAACATGCTCATGCGCATATCTGAGCACCAGACATCTCACAGGGATTCCCTTTCTTTTTTTTCCCTGAAAAGCTATATTATTTATAAACTATTATATTCTATATTATACCCCGGGGGTCAAGGGTGACCAATTTATCCTGGACAATAAGATGAGACTGCTATTACCCTTTATTTACTAGCTGTAGGTCCACATTACTATAATTACACAACAAAGCACCATTTCTTTACCCCTTATTTTCTGTCATCCTTGTATAACCACTTAAGCCCCGGAAGATTTTACCCCCTTCCTGACCAGGGCCTATTTTGCGATTCGGAACTGCGTGACTTTAACGGACAATTGCGCGGTCGTGCGACGCTGTACCTAAATGAATTTGACGTCCTTTTTTTCCCACAAACAGAGCTTTCTTTTGGTGGTATTTGATCACCTGTGCGATTTTTTGATCATGCGCTATAAACAAAAAAAGAGCGTCAATTTTGCAAAAATAGCAATATTTTTCACATTTTTTATATGAAATTCCCCCCCAAAAAAAATGTAAAAATCAAAATTTTTTAACATTTTCGGCCAATTTGTTTTATGCTACATATGTTTGGTAAAAAAAATCGCAAAAAGCGTATTTTGATTGGTTTGCGCAAAAGTTATCGCGCTTACTAAGAAAAGGAAAGATTTTTGTCATCTTTGTTGTTTTTTTTTTTAACGCGTAATGGCGGTGTAACGTGAGAATTACCTACCCTGTGAGAAAAACCTACCCTCGTCACTTCCTGCCAGAAACAGCCGAGCAGCGCAGCAGTGCGCATGCTCACAGCCCCGGATACGTAATGGAGCAGCTGAGGAGCTGACTAGTGCGCATGCGCACTAGGATGAAATGGTCACGGTGTCCGTGAAAAAAACCTACCCACGCGGCGGTTACATTAAAACAGCTTTGCTGCAATACGAGTCATCTCCGCTTCTGTCCCTGTCACTTCCCTGATCTGGGCTAGTAAATATAAAAGCGGCTCTCGGCTCCGTGATTTATCTTTTCATAGAGCCGCCGCCGCTTTTATATTTAGTATCCGAGATCAGGGAAGTGACAGTGACAGGAGCGGAGATGACTCATATTGCAGCACAGCTGTTTTAATGTAACCGCCGCATTACACACACTGCCGTGCAACCGGAAGTGACGAGGGTAGGTTTTTCTCACGGGTAGGTAATTCTCACGGAACAGCGGCGATCTGCGATTTTTTTTGCGGTACGGCGAAATTCCGGCAGACAGATCGGACCCTTGACTGACATTTTTGACACTTTTGGGGTTACCAGTGACATTTCTACAGTAATCAGTGCTATACATATGCACTGTTACTGTAAAATTACACTGGCAGTGAAGGGGCTAACTTTTTTTGAGAGGGAGGGGCTGTGTGTGTCCCTAGGGGTGTGATTCTAACTGTGATTGGCTGTGGCTTGAGCTGTAGGAACAGTGATCAACGGTCCTACATAGTAGAACCGTATGATCACTGTTTCTACACAGGGGAGAATGACAGGCGGCTTGTTTACATCAGCCGCCTGACTTTCTCCCTCCGCAGCGACGATCGCCAAGTGACTGGCGGACATCGGGTCCGCCGGTCACACGCGCAGGGGGGGGGTCCGTGACCACGCGGGAGCGGGAGCGCACCTCCGGGGGTGCGCGCTCGCTCCCTAGACCCTCACAAGCTAGCGATGTAGATCTACATCACTTTGCCTGTGAGGGGCTGACTGCCGACGTAAATAGTCGTGCGGCAGTCGGCAAGTGGATAAGGACTAAAAAATTAAATTTTACCAAATTCATATTAATGGTTTCTCCTTGAAATAACTAGTTGAAAAATTTGGGTATGATATTGAATGCAAAATATGAATGCAATCAGATTAAACTTTGTCCCAGGAACCTGTGGCTTTCAGATATATACAGCTGACTTTTCTTAAAGTTTTTTTATTGTTTTGTCATATTTAAGAGAAAGTGAAGTCTTGAAAAAAAAAATTGTTTACCTGCAAAGTAAATGCATAATGTGCTAGTATGCAAGGCATATTACATTATGTGACACTTACCTGCAAACGAAGCCCGCGTCGTCCCTGCTGGAGGCCGCATCCATCTTCACCCATCTTCCTTCCGGGTCTGCAGACTCTGGCTGGAGCTGCGTGACGTCATTCCTGCGCATGAACACAGGAGCCCCTGGTCATGGCACAGGGCTCTGAAGAAACGGCACGGGCAGCTGACCATTCTTCTCTCTCAATAGGAAACGATCGCAGGTGTTGGGCGGCAATTGGAGCTGCCTGACACACGCATCGGCTTCCCCACTGGCGCGCGTTCGCCCCCTAGCCTCCTGAGAGCGAGTGACGTATACCTACGTCACTTTGCCCAGGAGCCACTGCCTGCCACAGTACATCTGTGGTGGGCGGTCTTAATGTGGTTAATACTGTATAACGTAAACATGTTAAATGCAAGCAATGTAAGTACCTGATCTTGACCTGGTGTCAGCTTCTTGCAGTTCCTGTTTAGTAGGATTGGAGTGTGAAAGCAAGACGCCACAGAAGGAGACAATCTTTTCATATACTGACAAGGAGCATGCTGGCAGAGAAAGCAGACTGACTGGGAGATGAGCTCATTACAGTGCTGCTTCTCTTCTCCCTGCCCAGTCCAGAGGAGGGTCTAGATCAGTTTGGGCTCAGAGAAAGAGAGAAAATTATGTTGAGGGAACTCTATGGTGTAAAAGAAGAACTGAGGAGGAGAACTCTGGATTTAAAGTGAATTTTGTAAAAAAAAAAAAACGTTTTTATTTGCTATTTCAATAGGTATTTTTATTTTGTTATATTTGGCTGGAGTTCTGCTTTAAATACTCTAACTTGTATCTATAAATATATTGTGCAGGTAAAGGATGTATAGGAAAACCTGAAAATGGGGTTAAGATCGGATACATATTCTCAAGGCAGCATTAAGCATTAAGGTCACTGTGATTTATGTCTGTAACCTTGCTTTGTATTCACACTGAGTAGATTTTATGTACCTGTCTTAGTGCGCTGAGTGCAACTGAATGTAAATGTGCATTCCGTGCTGACACATCTTTTAGGATGACAATTGCAATTTTTATAGTATACAGCCATCTAACGTTTTTAAAAGGATTACTTCCATTCCATAAAATTATATATTGTACATTGATTGACTTTGACACCAGTTTCGTTAACAATTGCAACTTTAAATATCATTTTTAAAATAACCATTTTCCTCTAGTAAATGACGCTGCGTAGGCTTAACTTAATAAATGAATTATCTAATGGATATGGAAACAGTGTTTGAATGCACAGATGTTCCGCATTATTGTTAAACTCTAATATAGCCCAAGAGCATAATTTGGGTTTTTGTTTATATAATATTAATGAAAGTGGGGCCATCAGCACTTGCAACTGAGAATTCTTATACAAATTACTACTTATCCTTATTGATATAGAAATAGTAGTCAAAATTAATAATATCTGTATAAGTGTATATATATATATATATATATATATATATATACAGATTAGTTAAGCAGACTGTGATTGTCTATTGTTGTGACTTAGATGATAATCAGATCACATTTTCTGACCAATTTGTGCAGAAATCCATATCATACCGAAGGGTTCACATACTTTTTCTTGTAGCTGTATATATATGTATATACATACATACACACTGTATATAGTGCATACTATAAACCAAAAAGCAGCGCTAAAAAAGAATGATTTACTAATATATAATGAGAAAAATTAAAATTCAAAACAAGTGAGACATCAAATGAAGTACAAGAAAAAAAATATATACAGTATGTCACCCTACGACCAAGTAACACAAAAGTATTAATTAATAGCACCAAATTGGAAAGTCAACTGAAAATGTGAATAAAAGAAAAAGAAAAGCAACAAAGCCTTTCTTTAACACTCCTCTTCCATGTAGGATCCATTCCATAAAGTGTGAATAAAAATCAATTTTAATCAATTATTGTTATATAGTCCACCATAATATATGAGATTCCCCCACCTTGTGACACAGTTCAAAGTGCCTCTTACCAGGGGGCGTGGCTAGCGCACGATGGTGCTGGATGTGTAGACTGAGTGCTCTCCACTGCAGGGCCGGTAAAACGGAGGAAAGCAACAGACCGGAGACCACCAGAAGCCGCCAACAGGTACCCTGACTCCCGCTGACGTGGCCACTATGCCCCGACGCAAGAAAGACTCTTACCGCCCCACAAAACTAACCAGTTTCTTTCATCCCTCAGGCCGGGGACAAGATGGCGCCACTGCGCACTCTGCTCCACGTGGAGGCCGCTCCCTTGAGCCTGCACAGCAGGCAGACAGATTTACAAGGGGTGCCTCTCTTTATTCTCCTATGTCTCCAGCGGCATCCACCCCCACCCATGAGAGCCCTGCAAAGTCTAAACCCAGACTAGACAGACAGGGGGAGGAGATGGCATATTGCTCTCCTATATCAGACTCTCTAAACTTAACAAGGGATCTCCCTGAATCTATCATGTAATTTCCAGCAACTGACCAGCCTGTTTTAGAAATGCCTTAAAGCACAGGCTGGTTTCTTTGAAAAGTACCCTGCATGCAGATATCATTCAACTCACTAAGCATTTTTTTGGTGAAATGCAGGCTATGGGAAAAAAGATGAAGGACAGGTCATAAAATGTACCTGTCATTCATTTGTGGGGACGTAGCATGACAGTTGGTATAAAAAAAAAAAAAGATTTAATTACATGTTATTAAAGACAGTCTATTGGTTGATAAGACAGAATATATGATTGGTCATTTAACTCTATTATTGATTGAACAATGACAATGTAATATTACTGGTTACTTTTTTATTACCTGTTGTTGGTTGGTCCAAAAGTGACAGAATTTTCACCTTGAGCCGTTTGGACTCCCCTATATAAAGAGGAAATCTAACGGTTAAAATTCATTCAGCAGCGGGAGCAACAGACAATAGCTTCAGGACTTTTTGTTGTTGTTACTGACCTGCTATGGAATCCCTTCTCCAGCAGATCTTGAACCGGGCCGGGGAAGCCGATGGTGTCGAATGGATGCGGCGTTGCCTGTCCTTTTCTTCGATCCCGGAGCCGGTGGAGCCTTGCCGATCTTCTTCGGCTGTTACTGATGACGTTTCTCCTGTGTCTGTGGCGCTCCCTGCTGATGCGGGTCATGTTGGCCGAGGTCGTCCAGTCAGAATGGCTGCCCGTGACCCCGGTGATGCAATTCCTGCCTGTCGGGACCGTGACCCCAGTGACGCATTTCCGGATCGTCAGGTCTTTGACCCCGATGACGCAGTTCCGGATCGTCATTTCCGGGCGACGGTCGCAAGGAGGCAAGATGGACGCCCGCTCCGCTCGGTGAAGCGACCGGGTCGTTTTGGAGATGATGTCGCCGCTTCCTGCAGGAATTCCGGAAAAAAGGTTGTCGGACCGGAAGTATCAGCGGCTCGGCATACCATCCCGGTTCATGTCGTTCCAGTTTCCTCGTCTGACAGCTCTGCTTCAGGGATCCTGCCTGGGTGTTCTACTGGTACTGTGGTCGTTAATGACGCAGTACCTGAAGGTCAGTCTCATATGCTCAGGAATTTCTTTGCTATGTTGACTGATTTTTGTTCTCAAATGTCTTCTCCTGTTGCTGTGGGTTCTACTATGCCTGTTGACAAGGTTATTGTTTCTAATGTGCCTGTCCAGGGGCCATCTGTTGCGGACCCTCTGACCGAAGTTTGGTCTGAGGCGTTGCTTCCTACAGATCGCCCTGCTTTGCATGATGTATCTACCCCCTCTGTTCCTGTTTCTTCACGTTTGGTACCTACTGTTTGCATGAAGGAGAGTATACCATGCAAAATTTCACCTTTAGGATTTCATTTACCTTCTTCTGTTAAAGAACGGATTTGGAGGGGGTAATTTGTTGATCTTTTGACTTTATTACCTCATTACAGAGCTGCAGGTAAGGATGGTGAGAAGCAGTCTGAGGATAGACTTAGGAATATTCCAAAGTCTTTTAATAATTGGCTGCAGGGCTATTGTATTTTTGCGAGTGTTTTAGGTGAAAGGCGTCCTGAATTATGTTCAGGACTTTTTCAACATCTCGACATTGTCCTGGAGGCTTACAAACATTTTCAAGGATTTGGTTGGTACGGTTATGATGAATCTTTTAGACAGAAGCTTTCTATTCATCATTCCTTAAAGTGGGGAGTAAAGGATGTGGGGTTGTGGATTAATTTGTTATTGCCACAAAGATCATCTGCCCCTTCAAGATCATCTGCCCTTTCTTCCAACTTTGGGCAATTAAGAAAGGGAGTGTGCTTTGCTTTTAATGAAGGCATGTGTTCTCGTTCTAATTGCAAATTTAGACACGAGTGTTCACATTGTGCAAATAATCACCCTATTTCTCGTTGTTTTAAAAATAATAATCCGCCTTCTGTCCCTTCAGCTAAGGATCAGCTCTTTCAAAAGAGCGGCAACTCCGGTGAGCTGAGAAAGAATGCTTCCCTGGCTCATGGTGTACCCAGACAGTGACAAAGCTTTGATTTTGTATGAGGGTTTTAGATTTGGTTTTTATTTGCCCGCATATTCTGGTTCTGGATGTTTTGTCGTTGAAAATTTGCCTTCTGTACGTGAATTCCCAGAGTTGGTTCGTGAAAAACTTTTTAAAGAAATTGATGCTGGTAGGATGGCTGGCCCTTTTTCTTCTCCCCCTTTTCCAGATTTCCGCATTTCCCCATTGGGGCTTATCCCAAAGAAGGAGGTCGGCGAGTTTCGCCTTATCCATCACTTGTCCTACCCTGACGGGCTGTCTCTTAATGATGACATTGACCCTTCTCTTTGTTCTGTATCCTATTCCACATTTGAAGATGCATTGAAGAAGATTAGGGGTGTTGGGGCCTCTGCTTTGTTAGCCAAGTCTGATGTGAAGTCTGCGTTTAGACTCTTGCCTATACACCCTTCTGCGTTCAACTCCTTAGGAATTTTTTTTTGTGATCAGTTTTTCTACGACAAATGTTTGCCTATGGGGTGTTCGCTGTCCTGCTCTTATTTTGAGCTCTTTTCTTGTTTTGTTGAATGGGTAGTATCCTGTAGGGCGTCTTCAGGTAATGTTTTACATTACCTTGATGATTTCTTGTTCGTTGGGGGTGCTGATTCCCTGGAATGTCTGAGAATCTTTACTGAATTCAAAATTATTTGTTATGAGTTTGGGATCCCCTTGGCTACTGAGAAGACTGTATTCCCTACCACCAGGCTTGAATTTTTGGGTATTGAAATAGACACTGTATTGATGGAATTTCGCCTCCCAGCTGCCAAGATCTCAAAGATAAAATTTTTGTTGCAATTCATTTTGTGTAGGAAAAAAGTCCAGTTGAGGACTATTCAGTCTCTTCTGGGACTTTTAAATTTTGCCTGTCGAGTGCTGCCTATGGGCAGGGTTTTTGTAAACGTTTGTATAGAGCCATTTCTGGTTTTTCATCCCCTTTTCATTTTGTGAGAATTTCTTCTGCTATATCTGAGGATTTGCGGATGTGGTTAAGGTTTTTGGATGACTTTAATGGATCTTCAGTTTGGCAGGATGATTTTTGTTCTGCTTCTGCTCTTAATTTATTCACAGATGCATCTGCCGCCCACAATTTTGGGGCTTATTGGGATGGCAATTGGTCTGCTGCTTCTTGGCATCCTGATTGGATTAGTAGGGGTTTGACTTCTAGTATAGTGCTTTTGGAGTTGTTTCCTGTACTTGTTGCATTGGAATTGTGGGGACAGCAATTTAGGAATAAGAGGATTATTTTACATTCTGACAACCAATGAGTTGTATTTGCTGTCAACTGTTTGTCCTCTCGTTCCTTACCTGTCATTTCTCTATTACGTTTCTTAGTTTTGCAGTGTCTTCGATTGAATGTTTGGTTAAAAGCGAAGTATATCCCAGGTTTTTCGAATGATATAGCTGATTCTTTATCCCGCCTGCAGTTCCACAGGTTTCGGATGTTGGCGCCCCAGGCTGCTCCAATTGGCCTGTCTTGCCCCAGCCACTTGTGGACCCTTGTTTGACTGACGTTGCATCGGCTATTCGGAATTCATTGGCTCCTTCTACTTGGTCGTCTTATCTGTCCTCGTGGGGGTTATGGTCCTCTTTCTGGTTATCGAGAGGGAGGGCTGTACTTCCTGTGGATGAGGGGTCTGTTATGTTGTTTTTGAATGACTTATGTAGTAAAAAATTTTCTTTTGCTGGCATTTCATTTTTTGCACATTTGAGTGGTTATCCATCATGTGCTAGTTATTTTTCTGTGAAAGTTGTTTTGCGTGGTTATCGTAAGGCTCATGTTGTTTCTGATAAGAGGTTTGCCATATCATTGTCCATTTTAAAAAGTCTTTGTGGTGCTACCTCTTCAGTTTGTTTTTCAAGTTTTGAATCTTTATTGTTTCAGACTGCTTTTTGTGTCTGTTATTTTGGAGCCTTTAGAGTATCCAAGTTATTTGCTTCGTCTTCTACAGCAAATAATGGTTTGCTGTTTCAAGATGTATCTTTGGTTGACGGGTCCTTGAGGATTTGCTTGAGGCAAAGTAAAACTGACCAATCTGGACAAGGTTTTTTGATTTCCTTGAATAAACAGGTTGATACTACCATTTGTGTTGTGTTGCTGGTGGAACAGTATTTGAAAGTTAGGCCTCTGTTTTTTGGTCAATTTTTCATTCACCAAAATGGTCTTCCTGTTACTGTCTTTCAATTTAGTGCTATTCTTAAAAAATGTTTGGCCCACTTGCATTTGGACCATTTGCCAATCACGTCTCATTCGTTTAGGATTGGGGCTGCCACTTATGCTTCTGTTGCAGGTTTTTCCAGTGGCTCTATTCAAAATATTGGCAGGTGGAGATCAAATGCTTTCAGATCTTATGTTAGACCTAACCTTTCATTTTGAAATTGCAGGTAGTGCTAAAATTGTATGGATTATCGGGCATTCCTATATTTTTTGGGCCCACAGAAGAGCTGCTTTAAGGACTTATGGCAGTAATCTAGGATTTCCTTCTACATCAGTGAAAATATATTGGTGTGGTGTTCGTGGTCTTCTATGGACTGATATGCGTTCTATGTTTTCTGCTCTTTGCATGAAGTGGCCCGTTCATTATATTTTTATTCTACATGCAGGTGGTAATGATTTAGGGAATCGCAAGAATATTGATATTATTTTGCAAGTCAGGTCTGATTTAGTGTATTTTAATTCTATTTTTCCTTCCTGTAGGTTGGTGTTTTCGGAGATGGTTTCGCGTTTGCTTTGGTTCTCTGAGGGTAAATTGTTTTTGGAGAAAAATCGCAAACATGTAAATCGATCCGTGGCTAAATTTATGCCCTCTGTAGGTGGACTGTCTTATAGACACTCTGACCTGGAGGGGGTATTAGGCGGTTTTTATAGAAGTGATTTGGTTCATTTTTCAGATGTGGCGAATGATATTTTTAATGTAGGCCTACAATCTTGCATTGAGTTGGCCTTAGGCCTTGTGGTGGTGCCATCCCCTTAATGGGCTTGGCGTGTGGGATGTTTAATATTATTTTGTGGTATAGGCTGTGCTTTTTGGCTAGCCTACAGTATATATATGTATTATTTGTTTACATTTCAGTGGTGGTTAGTTTGGGCTTTAGGGCCAAGCTATACCTTTGTTTAAATCCCACATGGTATTTTAAAAATATTTAATAAAGGCCGTGGCCGTTTGTACCAATGTAAGTTTGTAGTGTCATAATTTTATATATTTAAAGCTAATGTATGGGTTATTTTAATTATTCATTCCTTATTGAAAGAGTTCTGCTTACGGCACCAAAAAGATGAAGGACAGGTCATAAAATGTACCTGTCATTCATTTGTGGGGACGTAGCATGACAGTTGGTATAGAAAAAAAAAAAGATTTAATTACATGTTATTAAAGACAGTCTATTGGTTGATAAGACAGAATATATGATTGGTCATTTAACTCTATTATTGATTGAACAATGACAATGTAATATTACTGGTTACTTTTTTATTACCTGTTGTTGGTTGGTCCAAAAGTGACAGAATTTTCACCTTGAGCCGTTTGGACTCCCCTATATAAAGAGGAAATCTAACGGTTAAAATTCATTCAGCAGCGGGAGCAACAGACAATAGCTTCAGGACTTTTTGTCCCTCCCGCCCGCCCTGTTTTTCTGTTTTTGTCACGGCTTAGTGGTTGTGGGATGTTTAATATTATTTTGTGGTATAGGCTGTGCTTTTTGGCTAGCCTACAGTATATATATGTATTATTTGTTTACATTTTGTAATTGTGTACATTTTGTTTTGTGGTGGTTAGTTTGGGCTTTAGGGCCAAGCTATACCTTTGTTTAAATCCCACATGGTATTTTAAAAATATTTAATAAAGGCCGTGGCCGTTTGTACCAATGTAAGTTTGTAGTGTCATAATTTTATATATTTAAAGCTAATGTATGGGTTATTTTAATTATTCATTCCTTATTGAAAGAGTTCTGCTTACGGCACCAACAGAGTTCACCATGTTAAATCCAAAATGGATGAATTCGCCCACACCATCAATGACCTGGTGGAAGCTCATGACGACAATACTGATGAACATGCATGGTTCAAAGCTAAATTGGCAGATCTGGAGGATCGTTCCAGAAGAAATAACTTGAAAATACGGGGGGGGGGGGGTCCCTGAGTCTGTGCAACCCCAAAACCTCCGGCAATATGCCAATGATTTGTTTCGTGTTCTAATACCAACACTTTCTGAGACAGATCTGTTTATCGATAGAATACACCATATACCCAAGCTATCCTTTATACCTGAACATGTTCCTAGGGATGTATTGCTACGGGTGCACTTTTTCCACGTTAAGGAGCGACTCCTACATACTTCCTGTAATATGCCCACTTTTCCTCAACCGTATGAGACGCTTCAATTCTTTGCAGACCTGTCTCAGCACACCATGTAGCTGCAAAAGAAGCTTAACACAATCACCAAATCCCTACAGAACCACCGAATCAGGTACAAATGGGGCAACCCCACCAAACTCCTCGTTTACAGCAATGGAGAAACCCACCTTATCCATTCGTTGGAAAAAGACTTTCAGCTTCTCAAATCCTAGAGATTACTAGACCCGTCCACCTCTGCTGGCCGAGGGGGCCCTTCACCAACCCGTCTAACTCCTGAATGGCAGGAGGTACCTGCGTCCAAATCAACACCAACATGAATACAAGGTTTCAACTCTGACCACATAATTGTAACCTGGATCCCATGCTTGGGGCACCATCTCTGCTAGCGAACTTTCACCCCTATAGATTTGCAGTTTCACTGCACATGGATCGTACGGTCCACCGTTTTATCCTTGACATTTTGTTTTCAAGTTTAATGTGTCTTTCTATTACTTTTTTTATTTTTGTCTCTAAGTCTAAGTCACGCACCATGAAAATCATGTCATCCCTCTGTCCTCTGGCGACATCGTCTGCATCCTTTATCATTCTGGATCTTCAGACCATGCATCCATATCCTGTGATCACACGCCTAACAGTGAGTACTGTGCCACCCACATGGAGCATTTTCACGCCTCTCCCAAATGGCTGTTAACGTTTTATCTATAAATGGGAAGGGCCTAAACCACCCTGCTAAGATATCCTCTCTGAGGCTAAAACATGTAATGCGGACATTCTTTGTGTGCAGGAAACTCATCTGTCGCAGATAAATCCACCCAAATGCACCCATGTCTCTTACCCTCATGTCTTCATGGCCTCTGTTCCTGTCAAAAAAGGGGGTTATGACAGCTGTTCGAGACTCTGTGGCCTTCCACCTGCACAAACAAATCCTGGACCCACAGGGCAGATATGTGATCCTTATCGACCTTAATGCTACTAAATATACCCTAGTGAATGTGTACGGCCCCAATACTCACCAAGTTCGCTACTTCAATAAGTTATTCAAAAAAAGTTCTAAAATACGGCAGGGTACTTTTCTGATTTGCGGAGACTTCAACATTACTCCAGACCCAAAGATGGACACATCGGGGTCCCATACTAGATCAATCCCATCTCTCCAACATCTCCTTCATCAGTATGACCTCAATGATGTGTGGAGATGCCTACATTCATCTGAAAGAGATTACACCTTTCTGTCTTCAGCACACAATACGTACTCAAGGATTGACTTGTTTTTGGCCGACAAGTGGCTCCTACCGAAGATTAAGTCTTCTCACATCAACTTGATCTCTTGGTCTGATCACGCATCAATATCTGTTGAGATAGAGGATGCTCTAGTGCCTCAATCTTCCTACATATGGAGGAAAAATGGCATGCTTATTCAGGGCAAAGACACTAAAGAGGTTCTAGAACGTAACTTGATTGAATATTTTAAGTTGAATGAGAATTCTGTTAGTGATCCATTTATTTTATGGAATTCCCTCAAAGCATTCATGCGTGGGATTTTCATTCAGCTGAGGGCGAGGGTTAAGAGGAGAAGGCGGCAACAATTGGATAAGCTTTTGACAGATATCAAATCACATGAGCAGGCTAATATGTTAGCTCCCTCCCCGGTGACTGGCAACCTTCTTCTCAACCTTAGAAGGGAACTCTGCACCCTTCTTCTAACATCCTTTGAGCAACGGGCTAAACGTCTGCAAATGGTATATTATACCAGTGGTAACAAAGCTAATAAACTATTAGCTAGGAGGCTTCAGGCACATAGGACTAGGTCTATAATTCTATTTATCCATCATGCCGACTCAAATGCGAAAATTTTAGACCCCTGCGGCATCGCTAACGCCTTCAGTAGCCATTACAAATCTCTTTATAATCTGAAGGATGATCCTGCCACTCCACAACCATCCTCGATGGATATACAGAGGTTTCTTGCTGAGACAAACCTCCCCACCCTGTCTCAAGACCAATTGGCTATTCTGAATGCTCCTTTTACGTTACCTGAAATCTCTAAGGCCATAGATACCTTCCCTAGCAACAAATCACCGGGGCAGGACGGCTATACTGGGGATTACTTCAAAACTTTCGAACATATCCTGGCTCCTCAACTTGAGAAGGTGTTCAGTGAAGCCGCCTCCTCCTCTTTCTTCCCACAGGAGATGTTGACAGCAACCATTGTTACCCTGCCTAAGCCTGGTAAAGAGCCTACTCATCCACAGAACTTTAGGCCAATCTCTCTCCTGAATAATGACATTAAATTGTATGCCAAGCTCATCGCTCTCAGACTGATGGAGGTGTTGCCGGACTTGGTGCATTCGGACCAATCCGAGTTTATTAAGGGCAGACAGACCTCTGACGCCACCAAAAGGGTGATCAATGTCATTTATAGTGCCGAGGTCAATCAAGCGCCCTCTCTGCTTCTTGTGCTAGACGCGGAGAAAGCATTCAACCATATTTACTGGTCCTATCTGACAGCCGTACTTCAAAAATTTGGATTCTCCAGTCACATCCTTTCTTCTATCCTAGCCTTATACACGTGCCCTTCTGCCAAAGTTCTGATGAATGGTGTTTTGTCCCAGCCTTTCCTTATTACAAATGAGACCAGGCAGGGGTGTCCTTTATCCCCTCTTATTTTCAATCTATTGATTGAACCCCTTGCATCCCGCATTCGTGCAAACCCCAACATCTCAGGTATACTAGTTGATAAATGTGAACACAAAATAGGTCTCTTTGCGGATGACATCATCCTATTGCTGACTGACCCTGATACTTCCCTTACAGCAGTCCAAAAATAATTACAATCTTTCCAGTTAATATCATACTATAAGGTAAATTCTTCTAAATATTTTATACTAAATGTAGGCCTCGACCCTCTGGTGAAGCAAAAAATGCAAGCTGCTTTCCCCTATACGTAGATTGAGTGAAGAGGGTATTTCTTACTTGAGTACCACCCTTACTGGCAAATCAAAAAACCTGTTCTCTGCAAACCACCCACCCTTGTTAGACAGAGTCCGGCTAACTCTTTCCCATATAGGCAAGATTGAGCTTTCTTGGACCGGCCGCCTGCCAGCATTTAAAATGCTGATTTTACCCTTAATACTTTACATTTTTAGGATGGTTCCTGTCCTTGTGCCTGACACATACCTTAAATTGCTTCAAGCTGTAATTAATCACTATCTATGGCAAAACAAGAGAGCGAGGTGCGCATTTCACAAACTGACCAAACATAGACTGGCGGGAGGCATAGGTCACACGGATATCAAAGACTATTACGTAGCAACTTTACTGGCTCAACTGCAACATTGGCATGGCTCACACCTCCCTCATACGTGGCCAGAAATGGAAGCTGACCAGGTGTCGGGGACTACTATATCTGACCTGCTACTCACTCAATCTTTCAATTATACCATAGGCAAATCCTTACCACCTACGATCTTAGCTTCCCTCCATGCTTGGAGGTTGCTTACTCAGAATACGTCCACAACTATAGGCAAGGAACTGCACATTTCATTGGCCGCTTGCCAAGCAGTGATACCTAATCTCTCATTAACTGTAAGGGACTTCTTTCACCGGGGTAGTATTAAGCTCTTCCCTGTGCTCCAATCTCAATACCAATTCCCATGCATAGAATATTTCACATACCTGCAAATCAGGTCCCTGCTACGTACCCACCCCACTCTTTCATGAAATCCCGCAGCATTTTGTAAACTACCTATATAAATCTACATCCCCAAAAGGCGGTATATCTCTAATTTATGGCACTCTCCATGGGAAAAATGTCTTTACCAAATCTGAACATATTTTGGCCTGGAAGAGGGACTTGGGTGAATCCTTCACTGATAGGCAATGGGAAAAAGGCAATGTATTATACTTACAGGGCCACTAAATGTGCCAACCTGTGGGAATTGATGCACAAACTTACGCTTCACTGGTACCTCACTCCTTACCGGCTATCAAAAATGTACCCCCTCACCACCAATGATTGCTGAAGAAATTGTGGCCAGATAGGCATATTATGTGGGATTGCCGGACACTAGCCACCTATTGGATAAAAATTTTCCATATCATGTCGGAAGTATCTGGGATTAGGACACAACTTTCCCCTAGCCTGGCCATACTAAATCTAGGTATAGATGACTTTCCACACCACATTAGAGGGGTGGTTTCTAGCATACTGATGGCCACGAGATTGCACATTACTAGGAAATGGAAGACGGTTGCCCTACCACAGGTAGTAGAAGTCATTTCCACGATACAAACAGCCTATACATATGAACTCATGTTCGCTTCAACTAATGGCACATATAAAACAGTAATGACATGTGGAGTCCATGGACAAGTTGGTACGCATTGCACAATTAGACAATTGTATCTTTTTTTTTAGTCAAATCTTTTTATTTGGTTTTCAAGAAAAATAAACAAGGCAAACGTGAATACAAATACATAGATTGCAATGTCACATAATAAAGGAAAAAGAAAAAGAAAGCATCAATGCAGTAAAACAAACATGTATGGCATATGGCCACGAATATGGCCCAAAGAGAGTAAACCTCTGACTTACTTAACCTTCTCAAGCGAACACCGTAAGGTACCGTCATCTAAAGCAGTAAGTTGCACATAGTTGCATATCTGCCCGAGGGAGGAGGGGGGAAGCCACTTTCCAATTTCACACAGTGGGCTCAGCCACATCCTTCAACACCATAGGGTGGGCGCCCCATACAGGGAACATGCTGCGCCCCCCGACTACACCATGGGCCCCCCTCCCACCCGGGCTCAACCTCTCACTTCGCCAGATATCAATTATATCTAGTGTGAATCTGGTTTTTGAATAAATTCATTCCAGATAGACCACCTGGCCTGAAATTGTCGCATCTTAAAATCATTGATAGCTAAAGTTTTTTCATAAATATATGATTCTCCCACTAGTTGGATAACTTCCCTCTGGGAAGGGAGATCATTACTTTTCCACTTACGAGCTATAGAAAGTCTAGCGGCAAAGAGAATATTCTGGACCACCGTTCTGAATTGGGGAGGGTATCTGTCAATGTTGATTCCTAGAAGGGCCTGCTCCACTGTCACTCTGTTTAGCATCCCAGTCACCCCTGCTACAAGTTTGGATATAGAGGTCCAGAAGCCTCTCAAGGAGATACACGACCACAGCACATGTAGCAAGGTGCCCACTTGCCCACATTGTCTCCAACAAAGACTGGACGCCCCCTGACAGAATTTGGCTATAGTATATGGCGTTTTATACCACCTGAGGTGTATTTTCTGAAGCCCTTCCCTAAAGTTAGAGCATCTAGTATGTGCATAGGTGAGTTTGTAAGACCTCAGCCATTGCTCTTCCGAGAATTCCTGCCTAAGTTCGCCCTCCCATTTATGATGGTAGGTGCTTTTCTTAAATGAATTTTTGTCCTGAAGAGCAGTGTAGAATGTGCCTATACCCTTCAAGTGTTTGTTAGTCCCGAAGCATAGGGAGTGGATCTGCGCTGGGACAGAAAAGCTAGTTGTATCCAGGGCAGAGATTAAATGGGAAGCTCGGTGGAATGTGAGATACTCCTTGGCAAAGGAGGGGAATCTATCACACCATTCCTTAAATGAAAAACCCATGGGGGTTTGTGCGACGTCCTGAATTGTATGCAGGCCAAACGAGGACCAGTGTGCTAGATTCAAGTTCGGGGAAAGGAAGGAAAGAGCCGTCAGAGGGACAGGGATGTCCATTCTCTGAACTGCTGTAGTGCTGTGGGCGAAAAAGTATTGCCACGCATATATCGTGGCTAATACCGTCGGGTGCGTCACAGGGTATTTATGGTTAGATATAGGAATACTAAGTATAAGATCGGCCAGCGTTCCAGGTGCAACCACCGACTGCTCCAGCTGGTTCCAGTTGGGTGCGTGAGTTGGATTCAACCAATGAAGAGATTGAGCTAGAATAGCTGCCATGTGGTAGTCCCTGACATCTGGGACACCCATTCCCCCCACCCGGGGATGCCTAACTAGGTGCTTGTGAGAACAGCGGGGTCTTTTTCCAGCCCAAAGGAATTTGGATACCATGGATTGTACCGTTTGATAAAACGATAGTGGGATCTTGATGGGGAGCGCCCTGAATAAGTATAGGAGCTTCGGGAATGTCAGCATTTTAAATGCTGCATTTCTGCCTGACCAAGAGAGAAAGTGTTTACCATATTTATTGAAGTCGCTAGTTAACGTGGCAAGAAACGGTGCAAAATTATATTTGAATAGATCTTTCGTGCTACTAGTTAATTTGGTGCCTAAGTAGTCAATATGATCCTTCTCCCATTGGAAAGGCACTAAGTGTTGGATCTCTTGTTGTAATTTGCTGTTGATTGCTACCCCCAGCATGTGTGACTTAGTATCGTTAACTTTGTAGTATGAAATAGAGTGGAATTCCTGAAGGATTTCCTGAGCCGCTGTTAACGATGTTAAGGGGGATGTTAACGACAGGATAACATCGTCCGCGAACAATGAGATCTTATTTGGTATATTTTTAATGTCTAACCCCCGGATTCCAGGGTGACTTCTAATCCGTTCTGCCAGGGGTTCCATCAGGAGGGCAAACACCAACGGGGAAAGTGGGCATCCCTGCCTGGTCCCATTAGTAATATCAAATTTCAAGGAGAACAGGCCTTCTGTGTAAACATATGCAGATGGTCTAGTGTATAGAGCCATGACCGCGTCCAAAATCCCACCCACCATGCCGAAACGTTGCAGGACCTTGCGTAGATATCCCCAATGTATCCTGTCAAAAGCCTTTTCGGCGTCAAGGGACAGGAATACAGTGGGCGTTTGAGTGGATTCGGCATGGTGGATAAGATTCAGGAGGCGCCTCGTGGCGTCAGTAGCCTGACGACCCACGACAAAGCCCACCTGGTCTTGCTTTATAAGGTCCGGCAAGAACCTAGATATTCGATTAGCCAAGATCTTTGCATAGACCTTCAGGTCCACGTTCAATAGGGATATGGGCCTGAAGTTCTTCGCACAGTCCGGGACCTTCCCCGGCTTAGGTAACGTTATCACAGTAGCCTCCAACATCTCTGGAGGAAAGGAGGCAGACGAGGCAGCCCTGTGGAACACCCCTTGAAGTTTCGGAGTCAAAATATGCACAAATTGCCTATAATATTCTGAAGAAAACCCGTCGGGGCCAGGGGCCTTATTAAGAGGTAGTGATAGGATTGCTTTGGATATCTCTGCCTCAGATATAGGGAGGTTCAGTTCGTCGAGATCCGAAGATTTCAATTTGGGTAGGGAGATAGATGCTAGGAATCCATCTATGTCCTCCGGGGACGGTTGGGGAGTGGATAGGTCGTCCTTTAAATTGTAAAGTGAGCCGTAGTAGTGGCTAAAAGCGTCCGCAATGTCTTTGGGGTTGGTTAAAGACACTCCAGTGGAATGGTGAGTCAGTTTAGAGATGCGATGGCGGGCTCGCTCGTCTTTTAAGTGGTTAGCTAAAAGTTTACCAGCCTTGTTCCCATGAACAAAGAAGTTAGCTTTAAGTCTACGGGTCTGAGCCTGGTATTGTCCTATTAAAAGCAGGCGCAATTCATTTTGGGCGTGGGATAGTTGGTCACTAATGTTAGGGAGTGGGGCACGCTTATTAATAGTTTCTAAACGTTGGATTCTTGCTAAAAGGTCCTCCATCTGCTGCCTCCCCTGCCTCCGTTTAGCTGCACTTTTAGACATGAGAAATCCCCGCATAAACGCCTTATGGGCATTCCAAACTATGAGTGGACACGTATCCCCATCATCATTAATACGGAAGAATTCCTCCAGAGCCCCACGGGCTTCAGAGGAAGACTCCGGATCACAAAATATACTGGTATCATTTTTCCATCTATTGGCTCTAGTCGTGCATGCTTGGGGGCCAATAGTCACTGAAACTGGAGCGTGGTCCGACCACGTGATTTGGCCTATGGCCGAGTCCACCACTTTCTGAAGCAAAAATTTGTCTGTTAAGATCATATCAATCCTGGAATAGGAGGAATGTGCTTTAGAAAAAAATGAAAAGTCCCGTTCAGTAGAATGATGACACCTCCAGACATCTTGTAAGTCTGAGGTTCTTAAAAAATAGGAGAGGTCCGATCTGCGGGAGTGTATCGGGCTGTCCCTGGATATGTCCTGGCGGGTATTTGCAACCGTATTCAGGTCTCCCCCAAGAAGTACATACCCCTTGATACCAGGTTTAAGGCGTTTCCACAATTTTCTCAAGAAGGCACTTTGGTTTACATTTGGGGCATACACATTGAGAATGGAGTAGGCAACATTGTTGATTTCACATGTAAGGAGAAGAAAGCGGCCATCTGGGTCAGACTGATGTGAGATATATTTAAATACCACAGTATCTTTGATGAGGATGGCCACGCCCCCCTTTTTCTTGGGGCTGTTAGCATAGTAGGCATGAGGGAATTGCTTAGCTCTAAGTAGGGGATGTGCAGCAGCACAGAAATGGGTTTCCTGTAGTAGTATGACATCACATTTTTGCGACTTGAGTTCTCTCCACAACATATGTCTCTTAAAGGGACTGTTGAGACCGCGGACGTTCAGAGATGTCAGCTTAAAAGCCATGGTGGAAAAGAGTGATGTGTACTCTTCGGTAGAAATTTACAGAGAAAAAGGAAAAGGAAAAAAAAACGTACAAAGCAAAATAAAAACGACGGCCCCTACCCCACTCCTTGGTTTGGATGAGGAGCTCAGCAGCTGGATATTCTAGGGTTCTGCGTGGAGGACTTGGTATATGTAAGCCAGCCGAAGGTCTCCTTATGGAAGATCACTGGTGATAGGTCTCTTGTGACAAGGCAGGAGAAGAGAAAAAATTAAACCTTCAAAGTAGACAGGGGAACAGGGAAAAAGAAAACAAAAACACACAAAACGAGAGGCGCCCAAAGAGGCCGCGCCTGTTGGTAAAAATTAGACGATATCCGAATGGAAATCTGAGCAGACTAGGAATCTGCTAACTTGGGGCAACTAGAATAAAACACTCTTCAAAAAGCCGAACAGAACTGCCGGATACCGTTGGGTAGACATGTTTTGAATATGGAGGGTCAACTCCTGTGTGAGCCAATGGGGCACATTTGTGGAGCATCCACTGTTTAAGTAGCAGGAGAGTGATCAGACCCCTGGGGATTGGGCTGATCTTCTGGGTCATCAGAGTCCAGAATGCCCCATTGGCGGAGCAGTGTAATTCCATAGTCCAAGGTCGTTATTTTAAATTCCCTGTCTCCCTTCGTGACCAAAAGCGTAGCTGGGTAGTTCCAACGGTACTGTATATGATGATTCCTCAGCGGTTTCGTTACGGTCATTAAGTTCCGTCTGCGATTCATCGTGTGTGCTGATAGATCTGCAAAGAAGGATAGGCCTTTCACGCTGTCTGGGAGATCCACAGCCCTTCTCATCCGTGCCATCAGTCTCTCCTTCACAGTATAGAAATGTATCCTAGCGATGGCATCTCTGGGGTACTTATCTGGTATATGTTTAGGTTTAGGCAACCTGTGAATTCTGTCTATTGCTAGATCAGAGATGGCTGTATTCGGTAGCAACTCCTGCATTATGGAGGTGAGGTAGTCTGCCAGATCTTGGGGCTTAACAGATTCAGGGATGCCTCTTATCTTGACATTGTTCCGTCTGGAACGGTCCTCAAGATCTGCAACTTTGGATTTCAGCCATGTTATTTCATCATCATGCTCGTTATGGGCATCGACCATATCGTTGAACGTGGTGGCAAACTCCCCCATTTTGTCCTCTATTGTGGACACCCTGTCAGTCACTGCAACTACCGCAGTATTACATTGGGACATCAACTGCAGCATATCAGAGTGGATAGCCGAGCGCAGTGAAAGCATCATGTCCCTTAGCATAGAAGCCATGACAGGCTGGTCGTTTGCAGGGAGAGCAGCCATTGTTTCCTGAAATTCTAGGGTGTCATTTATGGTGAGGCCCCGCTGAGAGGCCGCAGCTGTGTGATCAGTCTTTTGCTTTGACTTCACGGGGCTGTTAGATTGCGATGCCGGGGAAGACTGTGGAGGGGTCCCCATACCTCCTTTTAGTGTGCCCGAGGTACTCCCTCTCTCCTCCGAGCATGGGGATTGTACGGGCATGGGATGTGTGGAGCGCGGCGGGCCGGCGCCATCTTGGCTGCGCGGCCTGTTGTTGTGCGGGGTGAAGAAATTCAGCATCTTACCCGGCTTTCCACGATCCTTCCTCTTCCGATGCATGACCGGAGTGTGCCCACGGGTGTGCGGATCGCAGCTGGGTATGTGTGGAGTGACCCTCTCCGTTCTAATCAGCTCCGGACTGTCTGTGTAGCGAGGAGCTGTGAGCTCACGCTGCCATTCACCTCGCTCGCCGGCTCCGCTAGACAATTGTATCTTGATTTAATGGTATATACATCTATCTGCTATACTTAGACAGTCTCTATTTCTCTTTCTTCTTTCTTTCTCTCTTGCATGTGTGTTACCCCCATTTCCCCCCTTCCCATCTTTACTTTCTTCCTCTCTCTTCTTTTTTCTGTCAACAAGTTCCTATTTTGCACGCACAGTTTTGCGAGCATAACAGGTTGGTTACTCAAGGGGGCCTGAAAGGGCCACATCATGTTTCTTAACTGGCTTGCTACTTTGGGACCGAGTGCTCCTCTGGTCCTGCCTCTGTCTCAGTTTGATCCCATATGGGGGGCGTGGGAGGGAGAAGGGGGAGTGGCGACCTAGCTCTATACGTTTGATACGTACTTACCAAGTCTGTACTGACAAATATCCATTGGCTGTAATATTGTCATGTTTGCTTGTTGTTATAAGCACTGTTACCGTTTTGCATGTTCTTGCTATTTTTTTTCTGTACTTGGTTCTTGTAAAAACCAAATAAAAATGTATTGAAACTAAAAGTGCCTCTTACCAGATCAGATGGATCATCATGTTATAAATGGTCTTAAAAAGCTGAGCACATCTTATCCAAGGATGGCTCCACCATGGCAAATGAATGCCCTCGATAGTCGATGTCACCAATGGATGAAAAAAAAACATCCCAACGTCTCCCATCGTGAAGTACATTATATTACCAAAAATATTGAGACGCCTGCCTTTACACACACATGAACTTTAATGCCATCCCGGTTTTAGTCCGTAGGGTTCAATATTGAGTTAGCCCACCCTGTGCAGCTATAACAGCTTCAACTCTTCTGGGAAGGCTGTCCACAAGGTTAAGGAGTGTGTCTTTGGACATGTTTGACCATTCTTCCAGAAGCGCATTTGAGAGGTATAAAATTATAAAAAATGCAAAAAAAAAAGAAAGAAAAATGAAGCAATCAGCCTGCCAATTATAAACATTAGTTAAAATAATGTATATATTATTCCAAATAATACTTGTAAAGAATAAATATGCAAAACAATATTAATTTTCCTTAATAATTCAAAAACATGTAGCTAATATACAGTATATACTGTAGACAAACCCTCAATATTTCAGGATGGGTTCCTAAAATAGGTTCCTAAAATAAATGCTGCACTACAACAAACCTATACATATTTTCCAAACATACGCCTAACTAATTGTTAATAAAAGACTCTGAATAAGTCACATACATCCATTGAACAAAGGCACCTTCATCCCAGAAAGATTGAGTTTTTGAACAAGTATAGATAAAGGGATTTTAATGATGTCACAACACAGAGATTGTTAAAAAAATGTTTGTATTTAAAACAAAGTGTAAAAAAGATATGGGGTATACAGTTGTTCCCTAATGAAGCATTAAAAATGTTTTCATCCAATATAGACATGCTTATGCATAGACAAACGGTGTCAGTCCCAATGCTTGTTGCTCGCATAGGCGTGCGCACGGGGTGTGCCGGGTGTGCCTGGGCACACCCTAATCACCCTGTGTCTGTTAGTGTAGGGCCAGATCTCCATCTTTGGCACTGAGGGTAGTGAAATACTCGGTGGAGAGGCGGCTGTGCTGTTGGCTCCAGCAGATAGTGAGGCTTGCCAGAGCCGCTCAGTGTGTGTGACACTGTCAGGTAATGTTACTGCTTGCAGGGGGAAAGACGAGCTGTCAAAACTCAGGGGTGATGTCGGGGGTGGGCGGGACCGAACAGCTATCAAACACCAGCCAATGGGATAGGGTCTGGGCGGCCGCTTTGTTTATGTGGCTCCGCCCCTTTCTTAAGCAGCCCAATCATTGGCTGGTGTTTGACAGCTGCTCATCCCGCCCACCCCTGACATCACCCTGAGTTTACAGCTGGTCTTTCTCCCTGAAAGCAGCACATACATGAAAGTGTCACACACACAGTGGGGTATCAATGGGGTGGGCAAGCCCTGTGGGGTGTCAGCCGGCGTGCTCTGAGATCCCGCATCGCAGCGTGAAGGCAGCTGCAGTGGCAGCTCCTTCAGTCCGTGCTGCTAGCGGGGGGCGGAGCCGCGATGGGAATAAGGGGGTGGAGCCTCAGCTGGAAGAAGGGGGCGGAGCCTAGGCGGGAAGAAGGAGGCGGAGCCTCGGTGGGAAGAAGGTGAGTGCCCATTGCCCAAGTGTGTGTGCTGGATAAGAGGGGGATGGGGAAGCTGCATATAGAGGAATTCATATTTCCCTATTTTTCCTGCAGGCAGACTGAGCGCTTCTTGCAAGTCTCACTGTCTGCTGAATGTGAAACTCCCCCTCTCCCCTGTTAGTGTCCATAAGTGGTGCCCGGTAGTGTCACCTATCAGTGCCCAGTAGTGCCACCTCATCAGTGCCACCTCATCAGTGCCCATCAGTGTCACCTAATAGTGCCTATCAGTGCCCAGCAGTGCCACCTCATCAGTGCCAATCAGTGCCACCTATCAGTGCCCAGCAGTGCCGCCTCATCAGTGCCACCTATCAGTGCCCACCAGTGCCGCCTCATCAGTGCCCATCAGTGTCACCTAATAGTGCCTATCAGTGCCCAGCAGTGCCACCTCATCAGTGCCTATCAGTGCCACCTATCAGTGCCCAGCAGTGCCACCTCATCAATGCCACCTATCAGTGCCCACCAGTGCCGCCTCATCAGTGCCCATCAGTGACATCTAACAGTGCCTATCAGTGCTTCCTATCAGTGCCACCAATCAGTGCCCACCAAAGCCGCCTATCAGTAGCCATCAGTGATGCCTATTAGTGCCCAGAAGTGCTGCCTATCAGTGCCACCTATCAGTACCCATCAGTGCTGCCAATAAGTGCCACCTCTCAGTGCTGCAAATCAGTGCCCATCAGTGCAGCCTCATCAGTGCCAGTCAGTGCTGAGAACAAGTGCCTATTAGTGCTGCCTATCAGTCCATATCAGTGCCTCACATGTAATTTCACCTGTAATACACATCAAAAGGAAAATAAGGCATACATCTTTTTCAAAACTCAGCAGTGATGGTGGAACCCCTCTACAGATATTTGCCATACAATTTAACTTAAGTGCAAAAACATTTTAGTTGGAAGGTTCACACCAGTAGAACACTTTGGAATTTTTATTTTTTAGATTGTTACACATAATTTTATATGTTTTAGTTACTATTATAATGTAAATGATTGCACTTGAAGTTAATTTTCCACCACCCATGCTAAGTTCATGTCTTTATGGACCTTGCTTTGTGCACTGGTGCGCAGTCACGTTGGAACAGGGAGGGGCCATCCCAAAACTGTTCCCACAAATTTGGGAGCATGAAATTGTCCAAAATGTCTTGGTATGCTGACTCCCTAAGAGTCTAAGAGGCCAAGCCCAACCCCTGAAAATCACCCCACACCATAATCCCCCCTCAACCAAATGATGTGGACCAGTGCACAAAGCAAGGTCCATAAAGACATGGATGAGTGAGTTTGAGGTGGAGGAACTTGACTGCCCTGCACAGAGTCCTGACCTCAACCCGATAGAAAACCTTTGGGATGAATTAGAGCAAAGACTGCGCGCCAGACCTTCTCGTCCAACATCTGTGCCTGACGTCACTAATTTGCTTCTGGAAGAATGGTCAAACGTTCCCATAGACACACTCCTAAACCTTGTGGACAACCTTCCCAGAAGAGTTGATGCTGGCATAATTGCAAAGGGTGGGTCAACTCAATATTGAACTCTAGGGACTAAGACTGGGATGCCATTAAAGTTCATGTGTGTGTAAAGGCAGGCGTCCCAATACTTTTGACAAGTGTGTGTATGTATATGTATATATATATATATATATATATATATATATATATATATATATATATATATATATATATAGTGTGTGTGTATGTGTACAAAGTGTGTGTGTGTATGTATGTATATATATATATATATATACACGCATGCGTGTTTGAGCTTTGGGGTGCACACCCTAATGCAATAGGCTGCGCACGCCTATGGTTGCTCGACATGTTTCACTTTCCTGCTTCTTCAGGAGCTGTAAAGCATGTGAAACTACAAAGAAACAGATAAAATCAACATAATAAAGCACACAAATAGTAACAGTTCTCATTTATTGCTAATATACGTTTGCATATTTGTGCATGCTACACAAATATACAAGTATATTTACTTTTATTATTAATACAATTGTTAATGTTCCATTTGATATTCAATCAAAAAGGGACATGGGTTTTCAGGTTATAAATCTATCTGGTCTCCAGACGCAAAATATCTCTTCTTACAAAGGAAGGAATTAAAACTAGGAATAAAAAACATTTTTTCCTTTTTTTTTCCCCCCCCCCCCAAAAGTCTTTATTGTAAATTATAAAAGAATATGGCAGTATACACAAACAGGTGAACAAACCGATCAACATTCTCGGTGTTCATGGTAACATCAACATGTGAACACAGATGAGTCAAAGAACATGAGTATAAATTTGCAAGTTATCTTAACATTCCATAACAATATATTGGTATTGGTATGTTTAAGTAACGGTAGTTGATACACATAGTTTAGGTTGAGGATATATATTAGTGATGATGTTAGTGGAGAATTATGTATGAACTCCTGTTTATACCAGAATTAGATAATAAGGGGGGGTATGGGGGGGGTGGGGGGGTGGGGAGAGTTGGCAACCAGCACCAGCCCTTCCCTGTGGGGGGGGGGGGGGGTAGGGACAAGAGAGGGAAAGGAAGGGAGGGGTAATGAGGGGGGGCAGAGTATATATGTGGTGTGAGATGTGGTTCAAGATCTGTTTGTATGGGTGTAAATAAAGGTCGGATTTTAATGAAGAGAGAAAGGATAGTGTCAATAATATTCTGCTTTTTGTAAGGTTGGGAGTCGGATTATCTCATAATTCGTGTGTAAGCATTCAATTTTTTATAGAGGGACCAGGGGTTCCATGTGGAGGCGAACTTGGTAGGAGTGTCATGAGATATTGCGATGAGTTCTTCCATTTCTGCAAGTTTGTCGACTTGAATGTACCATTATTTTATGGAAGGGGTCTGGGGGGCCCCCGCATGTCTTGGGATACAAAGTTTTGCCGCATTTATTAAAAACATGTTAAGTGATTTGCAATGTTTTTTATTGGCTGTAGGAAGTAGATGGAGGAGGTAGGTGGAGGGGGAGAGACTTATATGAGTGTTAGTGATATTTTGGATGATTTCGTGGACTTGTTTCCAAAAGTTTACTATGAGAGGGCAATTCCACCAGATGTGCAAGAGGTCGCCTTCATTCGCATGGCATTTTTGTTTAAATTCCCATCTCTATATCCCTTGTCAATGAGGGTTTGTAGATCTTTTTTTTTACTATTACTACTTATTTACTAGTAGGGTTATTAGAAGGGGGGCATAAGAGTCGCAATCTGATAAAAGTCTATGCATTTTAGCCTTATTCATGTACTGTATATACACATGCATCGATCAGCCATAAGATTAAGACCACCCACCTAATATTGAGTAGGTCCCCCTTTTGCCGCCAAAACAGCCCAGCCTCTTTGAAGCACGGCCACAATTGCACCTCTAAAAGTATGCTCTAGTATCTGGCACCAAGCCATCAGTAGCAGATCCATTAAGTCCTGTGGGTTGTGAGGTGGGGCCTCCATCAGACTTGTTTTTCCAGTACATCCCACAGACGCTCGATTGAGATTTGGAGAATTTGGAGACCAAGTCGACACATTTGACTTGTTGTGACCCTCATACAATTCTTGAACCTTTTTTGCAGCGTGGCAGGGTACATTGTCCTGCTGAAAGAGACCACTGGCATCAGGAAATACTATTTCCATGAAAGGGCGTACTTTTTTTAAACAATGTTTAGGTAGGTGGTACAGTACATGTCAAGAAGCATCCACATGAACGGCAGGACACAAGGTTTCCCAGTATAACATTGCCCCAAGGATCAAACTGCCTCCACCCGCTTGCTTTCTTCCCATACTGCATCCTGGTTCCATCTTTTCCACAGGTAAGTGATGCACATGTACCTGGCCATCCACATGATGTAAAAGAAAATGTGATTCATCAGACCAGGCCACCTTCTTTCACTGCTCTGTGGTCCAGTTCTGATGCTCACGTGCCCATTGTAGGTGCTTTTGGCTGTGGACACAGGTCAGCAAGGGCACCTTGACCTGTCTGTGGTTACACAGCCCCATACACAGCAAACTGTGATACCATTTTTTTTCTGATTTCAAGACATTACCTTCTGGGACAACATGTTTACTTGCTGTCTAATATATCCCACTGATTTTCAAATGCCATTGTAATGAGGTCATCAATGTTATTAACTTAATCTCTCAGTAGTCATAAAATTATGGCTGTATATATATTCCAAAACTGTGACAAACTTTGATGCTAATGTTAGAAATGATACCATCTGGCTAAATGTTCCTTTTGGTTAATGAGGAGGCCATGCATGTACAAAAGTAATACCCCCACAGGCCTTGTTCAGGATCTAAACTCAATTATAATGCTGTAAGGAAGTGAAGGGTGCACAATGATATCAAGACCAACACATACACATTGATGAACAATCTACACTACAGGACATATGCTTTGTCTGCTCATTCATGCACTCCCTTTATTTCTGTTAGCACAGAAAGTATTAAGCTTTAGTGCCAGTCTAGCATGAAAGGGGGTGGGGCATTCCTTGGTTAGCAGGGGACCCTTTTGAGTATCTTCAGCCTGGATCGCACCACCAGTATTTGATGGCCCATGATCACATCTAGCTATCTAGCTGACTGATATCTAGACTAACTGACCTGCAGTTTTGAGCTCTACTGAATTTTGGACATGCAGCACAGTGTAAACTGCAGATTAATTCAAGTCACTTTGTCAAATTTGGTCAAGTTTGTCAGCATCCATTTACTGATTTACTTTGTTATTGTATGATTGCAAATCAAGTCATTGTAGATTTTATTGTTTAAAATGTTCATATTTTACAGCTAGCTTGGTTATCCAAGTGGAAATCATCTTTTGTTGCATCCAGGTCTTCCTGTTTATTAGCGATATATAGAAAAAAACACATTAGCCAGTGAGCTTCTGAATCCCCCATATTTTTCAGATGTTTATAGGAAAGGAACTCCTTATTGTTTCATTGAGCCCCTAATCATTCAATTCCAATCAATCTATGCATTGCACTTGGAAGTTTTTCACTCCCCAAAGAAGCCAAATCTTCACTTTTAGTATTCTGTTCAGGAATGTACCTACAGTAGTTTTGGAGACGGTCCCAAACAATAAAAGAGTCTTTCAATTGAGAGAACTCCTCTTGCTGTTGCTCTCTAGACAAAAAGGCAGACCAGGAAACAAAAGCTCTTGTGCAGAACTATAACAATGGTCTACATTTATAATATTTTTGTCCACTTAGCCACTTCCATATTAGGCGAATTCTGGCATTCCTCTCCTAAATGTAAAAATCATCTTTTTTTTGCTAGAAAATTACCCAGAACCCCAAAACATTATATACATGTTTTTAGCAGAGACCCTAGGGAATAAAACGGTGGCCATTGCACATTTTTATGTCACACGGTATTTGTGCAGCAATTTTTCAAATGCAATTTTTTGGGAAAAAAAACACTTTCATGAATAAAAAAAAAACAAAACAGTAAAGTTAGCCCAATTTTTTGCATAATGTCAAAGATGATGTTACACTGAGTAAGTTGATACCTAACATGTCACACACTTGTGGAAGGGCGTCAAACTACCTAAAATTCTCCATAGGCTAGACTTTAACATTTTTTTACAGGTTACCAGTTTAGAGTTACAGAGGAGGTCTTGTGCTCGAATTATTGCTCTCGGTATAACGTTCACAGCAATCTTATAAAGTGTAGTTTGAACGTTGTTTACATATGCGGATGCGACCTACGTATGCGTTCGCTTCTATGTGCGAGCACGAAGGGACAGGGGAGCTTTAATTTTTTTTATTGTTTATTTTCTTTAATTTCTTTTTAATCTCTCCTTTAGGCTGAGGTCAGAGGCTTTACAACTGCCAGGGCCGAACGTGAAGTCCTCTCTCGGCCTCTGAGAGTCATAGAGAAGACCGGGGACCATCTGGTCCTCGGTCAGCTCTATGGTAAACTTCTGCCACTGGCGGATTCCTTCTCTGGCTCGCTGATCACATGGGCGAGCCAGTAGAAGCACTGGAGGGCAGCGGGGGGGGGGGAACAGGCTTTTAGTCATATGTCATCTGATCCGCTGGTGAGGACAGCCCTTGGTCCATGTGTCAGTGGCTTCTGGCACTTCCAGGTATCCTGGTGCCGTCTGAACTATTCCTTCGTCAGATCCAGCGGAAGCAGGGAGGTGCTGGCATGCGTGCCCCTTCCTCAGGCATTGCCAGGTAACCATGGGAATCAGTAGGTTATATAGTACAGCGGGAGCCGACGTCAGCATCATTCATTATCATAGAAACAAAGAGGCGGCTCGGACGTTGGCGTGGGGAATTACAAGAGATGTATACAAAGGATGTTACAGTTCTAAGAGGAACAGAAGTGGTGCATTGGAGATGTAGCTAGGATGTAGATAAAAGAGAAGAAGAAAGAGAGGTAAAAATAAATTCATAAAAGAAAAAAACTGGATGGAGAAGATGATGTAAACTAAAATAAATGAATAAATAAAATAAAATCAAGGAGAAAGGCGTATATCTTAGGACTATGATTCAGAAATACCCTGGTAGGGATATCCAGGTAGGAGACCTGGGAGGTATATTAGGGACTACTCTAAGGAATGGTATGATATATCTGTGATGTCGATTAATACATACACGCGTATGATTATATACATAGACATGTGTATGCATATGCTAGTACACGTGTACATATACACATATTGGACGTGGGACAAACCATACTTAGTAAAGAAAATTGTAGATACAGTGATCATAAGGTTCATAGTAACGGATTGACCTCTAATTCTTTGGTGAGACCTCCAAGGGCCAAGGTATCCAAACGATAGATCCAATAAGATTCACGAGCACAAAGCCATTGGAACCTTTTAGGCATGGTCTCAATCACCCATACTTTCAGTTCTACAGAAGACTGGTGGTGGTGCTGGTAAAATGTTTGAGGATGCTATGTTTTCAGAACCAGCTTCAACAAAGCGTTTATGTTCCCCAAATCTTTTTCGCAAAGTACGTATGGTTTGGCCTACATAAAGTAGGCAGAAGGGGCAAGATAAGCAATAGACCACAAACTCCGAAGAGCAAGTGTGGAAATCAAAGATGATATATGTCTGGCCCTTTGGTTTGGAAATCTTTCTGGCCATGTGTGACATGTTTGCAGGTGAGACAAAGAGATTTCCAACATTGATACATGCCCTTCATGTTGAAGAAGGTAAGGGGGATGCTTGATGTGAGGGATGAGGTGGTCTTTATTTTGCTTGGTGCGATTTGATTTTTTCAAATTTCGGGCTCTTCTATAGGACACTACAGGGGAGTCTGGAATACTCGATTTTAAGTGTTGATCAGCTTGAAGAATAGGTCAATGCTTCCTGAATATGCCTTCCATTTTCCTGAAATGGGTGTGAAAGTTAATAGTAAACCTCAAAGGCTGTGCCTTTGTTTTGGTTGACTTCTTTCTTTTCTGGTGAGTGGATTATGTTGGTAGACCATGAAGGCCTCCTCAACCAGGTATCCTTTTTCCAAGAATTTGTCTTTTAGGTGATGTCCATCCTTAATGTAATCTGTTGTTCTAGTGCAGTTATGTTTTAACCTGCAGAATTGGCTCTTAGGGATGTTCTTAATCCAACGAGGATGGTGACAGCTTTTGTAATGTAGATAAGAATTCCCTGCTGTCGGTTAGATGTAATTTTGAGCAAATATGATCTGGTTATCATGGCATAGGAGAAGGTCTAGGAGGGCCAGGGTGTTGGGGGTCACAGAAGGACGTGAAGAACAATCCCATATAATTTTTATTACAATGGTCGATGGACGTCTGGACAGTGGATGGTGCGCCATCCCAGATGATGACTATGTCATCTATGTAGCAACCATAGTAGATCAGCCGGGAGGCGGAAGGGTTATTGTTCCAAATATATTTGTTTTCCCACAGATCCATGGTAAGATTGGCATAGCTAGGGGTAAAATTTGTCCCCTTAGCTGTACCATGGGTCTGTAGGTAGAACTGCCCATTGAACTCAAAATAGTTGTGCGTCAGACAGAATAGGGTGGCACTAGTGTGCTGGGAAGATCTCCAGAGTGAACACAGGAGGTGAAACTGCCCGGTGGGATGCCAGAACCACACTGGGAGTGGAACACACAGCCGCCACAGGTGTGCCACTAATGACAGCACATGCAGGCGAGGGGCATGGCGCTGATGAACAGCAGTAACGCCCACCCACTACCCCGAGTCGGATGAGCAACGGGAGGGAGGGAGGTTCCTGGTGCGCATCGTTACTCCTGGGACCGGAAAACAACAGTCAACCAGTCCAACAGGCCAATGTGAATATATATATAAAAAAAAAAAGCAGCATGGTGAAGACATACTGCAAAACAAAGTTGCACACAGGTCTGATAAACGCATGATGAAAAAATTGTAATTGCACACAATCCCCAGCAGATCTAAGGGTTTTTTTTTAATACAACATTGATGGCTTTGGGAAAAAAACCCATCCTACGTGGACAAAAAGAAAAAGATCAGCAATTAAACAAATACATACCTGCCAGTTAGGGTCATGCCTCTCCATCCCCAATACAATATTAAAAAAAGGGGGAATTTTGGGACTTTAAATGAAACACAGGGGGGGATTCCCGTGCATCTCCATCCCTAATATGTAGAAAAATAAAAGAGGCTGTCTGATCGGATGATATATGACTAAAAGCCTGTTTTCCACACATCTATGTGAGTGCATTACTGTTTATGGAAATAAACGACTGTTTTAGTACTACACTTAGGTGGCGCTGCTCTGTTCTTCCCTCCCGCTTTTAGAAAAATTCTGTGTTTTCTAAAGCAGTCAGTCATTTCTTTCACTTTCTAGCCTGCTCTAAAAAAGTGCCATCTATCAGTTTATGTCGTTTTTTTCCTATTCATATTTAAAATTGGCCATATCAGGATAACTTCAGCAGTTTATGTTAACAACAGGATTGACCCTCTCATACTTAATGCATCACAGAAAACAAAAAGGCAAAACATACAGAGTTGAGACATGACTTTAGAAATAGACCAAATAAAGAAAAGCTCAAAAAATAGACTTATAGTGTATGCCAAGGCAAAAGTTTTTTTTTTACTTTTTGATATAATAGAAAATAGTAAAAACCCCTGTGAGTTTGATTTTGTTATGTGTGCCCCATAAGGGAAAGGAAGAAAGTCTCTATAAAGTGAAGGGAACTTCCCTCTTACACAGCTGTCACCAAAACAAGTCTTCACATTGGAACATTTACCCTCACATGTGATGGTTTTGTAAAATGTTGGGTTTTCTGTAACCTACTTTTGGTGAAAGTGGTCACCAGGACAGACAGGGTACATCTACCAAGTGTAGACACTAAACTAAAAACATAGTAGGGGTTCTAATTTAATGCTAATCCCGTTACATAGCTTAGATAGCACTGGGAGCAAGGATGAATTTTACAGTTGGTCTGGCGGAAAAAAACAAAGCCTTCAAAACAGTTGCACAGAACACTTAAAAACAACATTCATCTGGCAAATGACAGCTGGGCAAAAGTGCTCTTGTTCTGGGTGGACATCATATGGTGCCCTCCCCAAAATTTGCCTTGTGTGGGCCACACAGGCTGCACTGTGGTGTGATCTTCCACCAGCTGTGTCTACCGGACATAGCCGATGACAGATCACTGTAACGACCCTCTTTCCCGATACCATGTGATTGCTGTGACCAATCACAGTAGCTCACATGACAATTGTACACAATTGATGGCTTCCATTAATGCCACTTGTTGTGTACATTTGTGTTGCTGTGATTGGTCAGAGTGGACACATCTTACAGATCGGGCCAATCACAGCAGCTAATTACAATAGTAAACACTGAATGAAAGCATTTCATTCTGAAACAAATGGTTGCTTTTAACAGTGAAAATTACTGTAAAAAGAAATGATAGTGTGAAGAAAAAAAAATCCTATTGTGAGGTATTGTGACTTAGAAACCTCTCCCCCAGTGGCCCCGGTTCTTGTAACCATGCATGGCTACTGTGGGAAAGATTTCGATGGATTAATGGACAAGTTCCATCAGGCTCAAAGTTCATCAGTGGGAGGAATTACCCTTGACCACTTCTTTTCGAGATTGCGCAGATTATTGGAAAAAAAATCCAAGATATTTTGGAATAAAAAATATTTTTTGAAGTATATTGATGAAAAACTGGTCCCTTGGGGACCAAGAATTCAGATTTTCCCTCTAATTAAAACAGTCAACGCTGAATTAAAAAGTGAATGGGAATCAAATCTACATTCCTGTTCTCTAAAAATGATGAATTTATTATGCTCACAATATACCAAAGATTTGGAAATTGTGAACAATGATATCAAACAACTCTATCTAGACAGTGTAGCATTATTAAATGATCCCTCCTTCTCTCAGAGAGATAACAAAATGCAAAAACAATTAGAAATTTTTGTAGGCAATTTGATCAAGACTAAAGAAAAGAAATTTGCCAGAGATAAGCAAGCATATCAACAGGATGAAGCTTATCACTGGACCAGAGAAAGAAATAACAAACGTATAACAAAAAATGCATATAAAAACCCCCATTCAAGCTCTTTTCATTCACAAATAAACACTAATGATGTGAGTGATTCGGACTTATCATCCCAATCATCTACATCATCTTCCCATACTAAGTCCCAACGTCACACAAAAATGAATGGTTCCTACAAGCGCAAAATAGAAAACAAAAAAGAATCTAACACTTTTTCTAAACGCACCCCACTTTTCCCTCCGGAACATCACCAGCAATTTCACCAATCTCCCTCCCAACTATCACAAAATCTTGGTGAGTTAGCCATTGAAAATTCAGTAGCTACCCCAAGTCTTAATGCTACACATTCTCTTAAGATGAGTCACAGCACAGTGGTGAATAATAAAATTCGCACGGCACCTATTTTTCAGCCCTTGAAAAATCAATCTAGTTAGCAACTACCTTCTGAGCTTCAGACCTCAGATTCTGATGCCTTGAAAGTTATTAATTTATCCAGTAAAAAACTTGATGAAACCCAAATATATGTTCTATCTCTTGGTCTAACCTTTTGTCCTACTCAAAAAATCGATATCTTCGAGCTAATTAAGGATGTTCACCTGTTTGCCCATAGATTGATGTTTAAAGTAAATTATGACAAAGACAATCAATCCATAGCAGATCAACTGACCAAATCTAATTGCTTACCTGCACAAGACCAGGAACTGTCTCTGGCCGAAATGCAGGCACTCAATGATTTGATGGAACTCTGGGAAGAAGGAGACTCATCCGGTTGGCCTTTTTCTGATTAATTAATTGATCAGATGGCCACTCTAGAAAATTGAAGCGGAGCCTATTTTTCCTCCTCCATCCTTATATAAATCCAAATCCCAATTTTTTCCTATATTGCAATCTAACCCTAACATTTGGGCCTTTACCCAACAAGTGATTAGGGAAATTCAGAAGACTAAGTGGAAAGATGTGAATTCCTCTAACCTGAATGATAGTCAGATTAGGGCTATTCAATCACTTCAAAACGACTCCTCCCTTACAATAAAACCCTCAGACAAGGGCGGAAATGTCCTTGTAATGGACACATTAGGGTATGAAGCTATGGTTTTGGACATTTTGAATAATAAAGATTGGTATAGAAAAATTTCTGAAAGTTTCCTAGCAAGAATAATCATCAAATATCGTCAGCTTATCTTTGAAGCCTATTCTAGAGCCTTGATAGACAAGAAAACTTGGGAATTTTTGAATATCAAGGATCCTAAAACCCCTACTATGTACGCCTTACCTAAGGTCCACAAAAACCTCAGGGAGACCAATAGTCTCTGGCAATGGCTGTCTAACGGAACGAGCAAGCCAATTAGTGGATGATTACCTGCGTCCCCATGTACTGGCTTTGCCTTCCTACATTAGGGACACCAGTGATCTCATCAAAGCCATTGATGGCATCCAAGTCCCTGAGGAGGCATGGCTAGTGGGCATTGATGTAGAGGCCCTCTACAACTCCATCCCACATCATTGTGGGGTTCGAGTTGTGGAGGGCTTCTTATCAGAAAGAGGAGGTTCTTCAGTGGAATATAATGCCTTTGTCATCTCACTCCTTAGATTTATTTTGTCCAGCAATGTCTTCTTGTTCAATGGCTCCCATTACCTCCAGGTGCAGGGTGTGGCTATTGGGAACCAAGTGTGCCCCCTCATATGCCAACCTGCACCTGGGGGGATGGGAGCGTGACCTTTTTTCTCCTTTGGAGAAGATTTATTGATGACATTTTTATGATTTGGACAGGTTCTCTAAGCATGCTGTTGAGATTTTTTGAGGTGTTGAAAGTCAATGACTTCAATCTCAAATTTACCTACACTTATAGCCAAAGGTCTTTGGACTTTTTGGATATTACAATTTATGTAGATGAAGATGGCATTTTGGGTTCCACCCTCTTCCGTAAAACCACCGCAGGTAACACTATACTGAGGGCAGACAGTTCCCATCCTCAACCTTTGGTATCCAGTATACCATATAGCCAGTATTTAAGATTACGGCGTAATTGTACGAAATCTGAAGATTTTGAGAGAGAAGCCAAAAACTTACAGAGGAGACTTTTATGTAGAGGCTATAGTAGGGCCTGTTTGAAAAAATCTTATCATAGAGCGAAAAAATGGAACAGGACTGACTTGATTTTTGGCAAAAAGACAAAGAATAAAACCAATACTGATGGGGTACGTCTAATTACACGATATTCAGGTCAACATGACCAGGTACGGTCAATTCTTAAAAAATTTTGGTACCTCTTAGAGGCAGATGAAAAGGTATCTAAATTTATTGATGCCCGCCCCCAGATAACTTTTAAAAGGTCTCGCTCCTTAAGGGACCAATTGGTTCATAGTCACTATGCTCCTTCAAATAAATGTAAAAAAACACTTACAGGCACATATTCCTGCAGAAAATGCAATTTCTGCAGATATCTGCCTAATTTAAGTGAAATTATTCTTCCCAATGGAAAATTGTATAGACCGAATTTCTATGCAAACTGTCAAACAGTAGGAATTGTCTATATAATGTATTGCAGTTGTAAAGCCTTCTACATAGGCAAAACAAAAAGGCATTTTTTTAATCGAATTCGTGACCATGTCAAACTTGTCAAGAACAAAAAGTTCGAAAGTCCCATTAGCCGACATATGGGTTTATGAACACATCGGAACACATCCCACTCAATGAAAGAGGTGGAAGTGTAGATAGAAATTTATTGCAACGTGAAACCAAGTGGATATTTAATTTATCGGCTATTCAGTATCCTGGTATAAATGAATCCATTAGTTTCAAACCCTTTCTTGGCTAGGTAATGTCAATTGTATTTATTGCTGATTCAGTACAGGATTTCTGATGCTGGCCAGCATTTTGGATTTTGAACCCTTGTTACAAAGTCCCCTTTTTCTAGGTGCCTATATTGGCACATAACATATATTTCGGTAAAATTGCCTTACAACAATTATATGTTTATTTTTTCAGATGTAGTTTATCTACCTTTCAAAGAACAAGAACATTTTGTGATTTGCCCATTGGATATTTTTTCCTGACCCCTGCCGTCATGTGGATGCGACTGTGGGTTGCAGACCCTAAGGTGAGCACATTGGGGGACCCATTGGATCCGAGCCTATTTCCAGCCTCTGTCCTTGTTGCCCATATGGGCACCCGCGGTGCCCTACACTTATTTTCCAGGTAAATTGGTCCAACCTGGTCAGTAGCAGCACCGCTTTCAAACTCCCAGATGTCCTTCAATGGAGTTTCATAAAACCTCTTCTTTCTAATTTTCATTTCTATCACAATACTGACTGATTTACTACTTGGGTTAATCTTCTTCTTTATGACCTTTTGTGTCTTTAGATTTTCCCCATTATACAGGCATTGTGGATATATCTTTTGAAATCCGGCCTTTAATAATGCTGTCAGTTTCATTTGGATCCATTTCAGATTGTCTCTGGCGATCTGCTACCTCCTCTGCATACATTATGTCCGGACCGGATGTTGCCATCCCCGACCTTCCGGTTCCGGCGGAACAATGCGATGCGGTCGCGTCTTGATGACGCACTTCCTCTTCGGTCTCCATTGGACCACTGGGCGTACCTTGCTCTCACTCCCTCGGTGACGTCAGACGCCGAGGGAGTGGAGAGGGTGTATAAATGCCGGCGCAATACGGTCAGTATCACACTAGACCACCGGGGAACGACATATGAGCTTCGAGACCATTTGCGGTAAATGAAATCTTCTAAACCCTGCTTCTCTCCTTACATCTTTTGTATATTAGATGCTGACTATGTCCTTCCATGCCTCTCTCTTCTTTCTCCTCCCGTGCAGTCTCTTTCATTTTGAGCGTACTATTGGAAAATTTGTTCATTCACAATGGCGGTGAATTTTTGAATACTGCATGAGAATCCATGTGCCCAATTTTGCCAATTTTGGGTAAGTATGCATACCCTCAAAACTTGACAGACCCGCATTGCGTTTGTCATTGTCATTAATAAACTCCATTTTTCTCTTTAAGGGATACCTCCCATTTGGGGATACCAAGGAAACTTTGTTTTCCCTCCCTGCTTTTTTACATTGGGGTACCTAGTGAATCAACTGCACATTCATTATAATCAGGTGAATATTTTAGCAATTTTTCAACCTGATATTTAGTCCTATACAACTGGAGATATAGCAATCTTGGGTTGAAGTGTATTTCCATGCTCTGGTCTCATTATTTCTATCCATCATTCCTAGCTTGGCTGTCACCCTCTCTATGGGTCAACTTTAAGAGGTTGGATTTCCCGGTTCCCCTCCCCCTCTGTGCTCGCTTGGGTGGCGTCACCTTTATTGCCTCCACCTTCGGCATAAGAAAGGGTTCAGGTCATCTTAAGGTACTTTTATTGGTATCATTGTCTTTCTAATATGTAAATCAATTGGGCACTCAACTTTAGGACCATTGAGATAAGCCCTATGTATATACACATGCTATGTCTTTTATGTTCTTTCCTTTTGTTACCTAGAAATGTTCACTCTCGAGAAATGTCTATGAAAACTCCTGAAGAAGCTATTATGAAGATGGCGAAACATGTGAGTTGATATTTTCGAGTGCATTTTCTTGATTTTATCATTTTATATTGATGTACTGTCTTGTCCTCACCTCCTATGTGTAATAAAATGTACAATTTTTGAGAATTCAGATTTTTCTCCATCATTTTGCACCGTTAAAGTCCCACTTTGCCCCCCTCCATTGTAGCTACTAAAAAAAAATCCTGATCACCTTCCCATAGTAGTACAGTTTTAATATGGTATAATTGCTCTGGTCTCAGTATGTAAAATACATTATTAAAAAAAAATTAAAATGTAAGAAAAAATTACAACTTACAAAATAAAAAACCCAGTGGTGATTAACCACCAAAAGAAAGCTCTATCTGTATGAAAAAAATAATAAAAATGTCATATGGATACAGTGTTGCATGATAGCGCAATTGTCATTCAAAGTGTGACAGCACTTAAAGCTCAAAATTGGCCTGGACAGGAAGGGGGTAAAAGTGCCCAGTACTGAAGTAGTTAAATAAACAATCTAAAAAGAGTGAATTATTATGTAAGCTATATAATGGTGCATTAATACACATAATACCATAATCCCCATTTACACACTGCAATATACTGTATGCAGTGTTAAAAACTAGACTTGCTCTAAACTGTATACTGCAAATGTCAATTTATCTAAAGTCTAATTTATCTTTGATCTATACTTGGTGTCTTAATATAATCAGGTGTAGTGTCTTTTTTTTTACATCAACCCAATATTTTGCTTCATTGGTATTCCCTGTGAGTGCCTTGTTTGTTAGGAACAGATTGTTCAATGCTGATGAGCTCAAAGACCAATTTAGCTATTGCTAATGAAGCAAATGAATGAATCCAGATTATCCACTCGAGAATAGCTCTTGAATTCAACTTGAATTTCACCCTTACATTATTAAGCTTGGCACTATCATGAAGCACACAGCATGGACAGAAGCATACTAAAATTCTTATGTGAAGTTTTCCTGCAGGGTCTACAAAAAATTGGTGGTTTTATAGAAATATAAAAGAAGTAATCCTGGTTTGTAAGAACAAAGATACCAACATAGCACCCTGGTTTTAAATATGTAAGGGGGGTTAATTGAGTCAAGCCACTTACAGAACTGTTGCTCTCCAGTTTAGTGTGCGGAGCAGTTCAGGGGCCCTGCGGGGTGAACGTGCAGCCACAAGGGATGGGCCGGACACCCCCCTGTTTGGTTTGCAGCAGAACTCCCAAATGGGGGAAATGTTCTAACTTGAAAGGTGTATGGGAGCTGAACAAAAAAAAAAAAATCAAAAATGCCCATTTTGAAAGCTTATATGCAAGTATTTGACCATAAAAAGGATATGGGGGTTATTAAATAACCTGGTTATTTTTTTGGCTATGGTTTTAAACACGTTTTCTTAAATCATGCCTGATTGTCCCTTTACATGTCACGTAAATGATAGCTGAGTTTGTTCAAGTTCGTTTAACCACTTGCCGACCGCCCACAGTATATTTACTGCGGCAGTCAGCCTCCCCTGGGCAAACCGAAGTAGGACTACATTGCTCACTCAGGCACCTGTAGGGGGCGAGCGCGCGCCGTCGGAGGCACGCTCCTGCCCCCGCTCGTTCATGGGCATCCCCGCGCGAGTGACCGGTGGCTCCGATGTCCGCCGGCCACTCGCAATCCCGCTCAGGAGAGGGAGAAAGGCAGACAGCTGATGTAAACACAGCCGTCTGTCATTCTCCCTTATATCATGACAGAGGCTATGCGATCCTGCTATGTAGGATCGTATGTCTCTGTTATGATATAACAAGCCATGCCCCTTGACAGTTAGAATCACGCCCCTAGGGACACACTTAACCCCTTGATCACCAATAAAGTTAACCCCTTCCCTGCCAGTGTCATTTTTACAGTAACAGTGCATATGTATAGCACTGATTACTGTAGTAATGTCACTGGTACCCCCAAAAGTGTCAAAAATGTCAGTCAAGAGTCCGATCTGTCTGCCGCAATGTCGCAGTCCCGCAAAAAGAATTGCAGATCGCCTCCATTACTAGTTAAAAAAAAAAAACAATAAAAATTACATAAATCTTTCCCGTAGTTAGAAAACGCAATAACTTTTGCGCAAATCAATCAAAATACACTTATTGCGATTTTTTTACCAAAAATATGTAGCAGAAAACAAATTGGCCTAAAATTTTACAACATTTTGATTTTTATATTTTTTTGGGGGGAATTTCATATAAAAAATGTGAAAAATATTGTTATTTTTTTAAAATTGTCGCTCTTTTTTTGTTTATAGCGCAAAAAATAAAAATCGCACAGGTGATCAAATACCACCAAAAGAAAGCTCTGTTTGTGGGAAAAAAGGCCGTCAAATTCTTTTATGTACAGCATTGCGCGACTGCGCAATTGTCCGTTAAAGTCAAGCAGTGCCGAATCGCAAAATAGGCCATGGTCTTTGAGCAGCCAAATCCTCTGGGGCTTAAGTGGTTAAAATACCAGAAAAAAAATTGAATGTTTTTTGGGGGTAATTTGGCCTTACTACAAAAAGGCTGAAAAACTGGGGAAAATGTAAACAAATTTAATTCAAAGATTTGAAATTAGTTATAATTATATAGTACTAAAGTGTTCTATTTTACCACAATAAACTCTGTTCAGCAGCTCCTTAGGAACAAAGACAACCACTTCAACCAGATGCTTATGTGTACTGATCAGTGGTGTATATCATATTCACATTGATCCAGTGGCTTAATAAATAATGTCCAAAATGATCTACACTCCAGAGAGTAGGCTACTGTTGGAAAGAAATATCAAGAGAATGTTAATAGATGTAAGTTCAGTTACATAGACATTCTGACAATGCTTATTTGAAGGAAATCTATGGTTACAGCATGCACTTTCATTTTACAACATCTGCATAGTAATAGCAATACAAATCACAGTTATTTTTGACAATCCAATATATGCTTACTTTCCTGTTGTGAATGCTAACTTTCCACTGGCAATAGTGAATTTATGTAAGTAAATGTATGGTGATTAGGGATGAGCTTCGAGTTTGAGTCGACTCGAACATTGGCTGTTTGCTCATTCGTCGAATGATGAAAAAATTGGCTTCTTCGCGGGAACTTTGATTTCCTGTATTATCATGGACTCTGACCTCTGATTTCAATAAATCACCTGCTGGACAGGGGAGTCTAACCCACAGCCATCTCAATTGCAAGCCTGGTAGTCTACCACCTACGCCACTGTTAAGCCTTCTTAAGCTGAACGCACTCACCCTAACTTTTATCTCATCCACTGTTTGTAGGGTGAGATAGGAGTTAGTTAGTTAGGCAGGGAGAGTGTGTTCAGCCTAAGCGTGCTTGACGGTGGTGTAGCTGGTAGAATACCAGACTTGCAACTTCAAGGTTGTGGGTAAAAATCCTTTGGCCAGTGGTTGATTTATAAGTGGAATTCTATAGTTAATAATACATTGCTGGCAGGGAGAGAGATTTTTTGTGTATACCACAAAGTTTTATATATATATATATATATATATATATATATATATATATATATATATAGGCACTTCAGTGGCATGGATTTTAAGGGTAACCTCATGCCCAAATTTAAAAAAATAGCGTGGGGTTCCCCCTAAAAATCCATACCAGACCCTTATCCGAGCACACAGCCTGGCTGGCCAGGATGGGGGTGGGGGCTTGCGAGCACCCCCCCCTGAACCATACCAGACCACACACCCTCAACATGGGGGGGTGCTTTGGGGAAGGGGGGCTCTGTCCCCCCACCATGCCCCCATGTTGATGGGGACAGGGGTCTCTTCGCAACAACCATGGGCTGTGGTTGTGGGGCTCTGCGGGGAGGAGGCTTATCGGAAACTGGAAGCCCCCTTTAACAAGGAGGAGTAAATTACTGACATCATGTAATTTATTCACTGCACCTGAGCAGTGCATTGTGGGGTGGCTTGTGATGTCAGATCCCTATAAAAGAGCTGTCAAACTCAAAACAGCTCATAGTGCAGGAAGTGTCCGGAGAAGCAGGAGCTTTTTTTTTTTTTCTTTTTTTTCGGGTGGGCGTGCAACTAACTCTTTTTTTATTTTTATTTTTTAATAAAGGACTTTTCCAAAACTGGCTTTTGTCTTTATTTTTTTTGTACACTTTTTTGGTGATTGGGCAGGGGTATGATATAACCGATATCCTTTCACATAGGAAGGGGCCGGGATCTGGGGGCCCCATTATTAAAGGGGCCTTCCAGATTCCGATAAGACTCCCGCACACGGTTGTTGGGAAGAGACCCCTGTCCCCATTAACATGGGGGCTAGGGGCTTTGGAGTGGGGGGGGCAGAGCCTTCCCTGTCCCAAAGCACCCACCCCCCCATGTTGAGGGCATGTGGCCTGGTATGGTTCAGGAAGGGATGCTTCAGGAAATTGCGCTCGCTCCCCCCCACCCCCATCCTGACCAGCCAGGCTGTGTGCTCAGATAAGGGTCTGGTATGGATTTTAGGGGGAACCCCACGCCATTTTTTAAAACAAAATTGGCGTGGGGTTCCCCTTAAAAACCATACCAGACCCGAAGGGCCTGGTATAGATTTTAGGGGGGACCCCCACACCGTTTTTTCCATTTTTTTATCTGTATTGCCAGGGGCTGACAATACATTACAGCCGAGAGCAAGTTTAACCGCTTGCCGCCCACTGACAGTGACTGTTTACTATGTGATCGGCTGTGAATCCATTCACAGCCGATCACAAAATGTAAACAAAGAGCAGTAACTCAGTGTTACTAGCTCTTCTCCCCTCATACAGTTTCCAGTATGAGGGGAGAAGAGCTAGAAATAGTGAGTTACTGATCTGTACACCTGTCAAAAGTAAAAATCACACTAATAAAGGTCCCCACACAGTCCTCAGCCCCCCCCCCCCAATGTCACCTGTCACCCAACAGTCACCTCATCAGTGCCCAGAAATTGACACCCATAACGTTCACATGTGAGCGCAGCGATCGCAGGCAGAATCACTGCGATTCTGCCCGCGATCCGGAAATCATTGCAAATCGCGGGACGCCTGTGCGTTGCCCCTGATTTGCAATAGCACCCCAAACGCTGTGCGATGTTGCCGCCATTTCCGCCTGCCGAATCGCGGTAACATCGCGCAAACATCGCATGACGCCCAAAAAAGGTACAAGAGCTTCTTTGGAGCGTAATGCGTTGTTTGCGCGATGTTACTGCGATTCGGCAGGCAGAAATCGCAGCAACATCGCACAGCATTTGGGGTGCTATTGCAAATCACGGGCAACGCACAGGCGCCCCGCAATTTGCAATGATTTCTGGATCACAGGCAGAATCGCAGTGATTCTGCCCGTGATCGCTACGCTCACATGTGAACGTAGCCCGAAAGTTCACCGGTCACCAGAGACTGCCATCAGTACCGCCGTGCACCATCGCCCGTCACCTGTCACCCATCAGTGACCATCGCCCGTCACCTGTCACCCATCAGTGACCATCGCCCGTCACCTGTCACCCCATCAATCACCGTCACCTGTCACCCCATCAGTCATCGTCACTTGACACCCCATCAGTGATCGTCACTTGTCACCCCATCAATCATCGTCATATGTCACCCCGTCAGTGACTGTCACCTGTCACCCCATCAATCATCGTCACCTGTCACCCCATCAATCATCGTCACCTGTCACCTCATCAATCATCATCACCTGTCACCTCATCAATCATCGTCACCTGTCACCCCATCAGTCATCGTCACCTGTCACCCCATCAGTCATCGTCACCTGTCACCCCATAAGTCATCGTCACCTGTCACCCCATCAGTCATCGTCACCTGTCACCCCGTCAGTCATCGTCACCTGTTTGCCATATACATGCAATCACTTACTGACCGCCTAACGACTATATGCGTCGGCCATTAAAAGCTAAATACTGGGGTTATGGCAGCAGATAGCCCCCATAACCCCGGTATTTTTTGAAACGGCGGGCGGTCGGCTTTCAGATAAGGGTGGTCCCAGTGGCGGATTCGCCGCGGAATTACCCTTACGGTGCAGGGGAAGAGGTGCCCCCCCCCCTCCTGCCGCGTCCCAGACGTTTTCCCAGCTTACCGGACCCGCCGGCAGCGGGGAAAACTATCCGGTCCCGGATCCTCAGAGACAGGAAGTCGAGTGAGGGCAAGATGGCCCTCACTCAACTCTATGGTCTTGGAGGACCGGAGCTACGTCAAAAGACGTTGCCTAGCAACAGGTTTAAAGGGCCGCTTTTTTTTTTTGCTTTTTTTTTTTTTCCTCTTTCAACAATTTTTTTTTTTTTTTTTTGCTTTTTTAGTGTAGTTGTGAGGTGTGAGGTCTTTTTGACCCCAGATCTCACAATAAAGAGGACCTGTCATGCCTATTTCTATTACAAGGGATGTTTACATTCCTTGTAATAGGAATAAAAATGATCAAAACATTTTTTTTTTTTAAACTGTGTAAAAATAAAAAAATAATAAATAAAATAAATAGGAAAAAAAAAAAAAAAAAAAATTAAAGCGCCCTGTCCCCGTTAGCTCGCGCGCAGAAGCAAACGCATACGCAAGTCCCGCCCACATATGTAAACGGTGTTCAAACCATACATGTGAGGTATCGCCGCGATCGTTAGAGCGAGTGCAATAATTTGAGCCCTAGAACTCCTCTGTAACTCTAAGCTAGTAACCTGCAGAAATTTTTAAAATGTTGCCTATGGGGATTTTTAAGTACCAATGTTTGGCGCCATTCTGTGAGCATGCGCAATTTTGAAGCATGACATGTTGGGTATCTAATTACTCAGCGTAACATTATCTTTCACATTATGGAAAAAAAATTGGGCTAAATTTACTGTTTTCTTATTTTTTAGTTCAAAAAAGTGAATTTTTTTCAAAAAAATCGCATTTGGAAGACTGCTGCGCAAATATGGTGTGATAAAAAATATTGCAACGATCTCCATTTTATTCTCTAGGGTCTCTTCTAAAAAAAAATATATAATGTTTGGGGGTTCCAAGTAGTTTTCTAGCAAAAAAAATGATTTTAACTTGTAAACACCAAGTGTCAAAAATAGGCCCAGTCTTAAAGTGGATAAATGGACAACTTTGTGTAAAGCGCTACTTGGATGTGAGGCCTATGTATGTGGCCAGGCTGTGAAAAAGTGTTACACATGTGGTATCGCCATACTCAGGAGGAATAGCAGAATGTATTTTGGGGTGCAAGTTTTGCTATGTACATGCGATGTGTTAGAAATATTGCATAAATGGACAGCTTTGTGTAAAAAAAAATGTGTTTTCATTTTCTTTCCACATTTTCCAAAAACTTGTGGAAAAAAATGACATATTCAAAAGACTCATTATGCCTCAAAAATTATACGTTGGGCTGTTTGCTTTCCAAAATGGGGTCATTTTATGGGGGTTTCCATTGTCCTGGTGCTCCAGGGCCTTCAAAAGTGCGATAGGTTGTCAGGAAATTATATGTGTAATTTGTGCTCCTAGAATGCCGGACGCTGCTACTCGGATGTTAGGCCTCTGTATGTGGCCAGGCTGTGAAAAAGTCTCACACATGTGGTATCGCCATACTCAGGAGGAGTAGTAGAATGTGTTTTGGGGTGTAGTTGCAAGTATACATGTGCTGTGTGAGAGAAATAACCTGTTAATACGGCAATTTGTAAAAAATAAAAAATAAAAAAAAAAAAATCTTCATTTTGCAAAGCATTGTGGGAAAAAATTACAACTTCAAAAAACTCACCATGCCCCTTATTAAATACCTTGGAATGTCTACTTTCCAAAAAGGGGTCATTTGGGGGGTATTTGTACTTTCCTGACCTTTTAGTGTCTCAAGAAATGAGATAGGCCTTCAGTACATCAGGTGTGATCAAGTGTGATCAATTTTCAATGAATAGCACCATAACTTGTGGACTCTATAACTTTCACAAAGACCAAATAATATACACTTATTTGGTTTTTTTTTTACCAAAGATAAGTAGCAGTATAAATTTTGGCCAAAATTTGTGAAGAAAAATGACTAATTTGCAAAATTTTATGACAGAAACAAAGAAAAATGTGTTTTTTCACGATATTTTCAGTCTTTTTTTATTTATAGCACAAAAAATAAAAAACCCAGTATTGATCAAATACCATCAAAAGAAAGCTCTATTTGTGTGAAAAAAAGGACACAATTTTTGTATGGGTAAAGTGTTGCATGACTGAGTAATTCTCAGTCAAAGTGTGAGAGCGCTGAAAGCTGAAAATCGGTCTGGGCAGGAAGGGGGTGAAAGTGCACTGTAGGCAAGTGGTTAAATGACATTTTTTCCTGTAGAAATGTCAGTATTGCTGCAGTAGACTACAAACATTGCACAAATGCGCTACTTTGCAGGCACATTAAGGGGGGTCCCCGGGAATGATATTTAAAGGAATTTTTCTTTTTTATTGTTTTTTACTTTTAGCATTACTAAAATCACTGCTCTTGTAAAAACGATTGTTTTAAAAAAAAATTTTTTGCATTGATTCATGTCCCCCACGGCAGTATCCAGGTCCCCATATGCTTCTTTTTTGGCCAATAATCAATACCTACCAGTGCTGCCAATAAGTGATAATCAGTGCTGCCAATCAGCGCCCATCAGTGCTGCCAATCAGTGCCTCCTTATCAGTGTCACCTATCAGTGCTGCCTATAATGCCCATTAGTGCCACTCATCAGAGCCCATCAATTCCTCTTAGTACTGCCTATCAGTTCTGCCTATCAGTGTCCTTTATTGCCACCTCTTCAGTGCTGCCTCATCAGTGCCCTTCAGTGCAGCCTATTAGTGCCCATCAGTGCAGCCTCATCAGCGCACATCGGGGAAGGAAAAAAATTACCTGTTTGCAAAATGTTATAGGAACTATGAAAAAAGTTTTTTGGGGTTTTTTAATTTCAAATTTTTTTTTTATTGAGTTTTTATAAAGAGAGGTACAAACAAATAACATAGGTGGAATACTCCGGATCCATAGGAACGTATAACAAAAGATTGTTTATGTGGACTTAAAGTCGAGTAAAAGTAATTAAAATTTGAATTCTGAAAGTAATACCAGTGTTAATCTTATGGTAGGGGTGCTGCTTCCTATCCCGGACACCCCATTTGGGAGCAAAACTGTGTCCTGTGGAAAGTAACAACGCGGCCAACCGTGGTTTATTGCCAAAGTTTGAATTCAGTGTATCTTTAAAAGTAAGTATCTTAAATTGAATAGTATTGATGCCCAATCGTGAAATAGTAAGAATTATGATAGGTGCCCATCATTTGCCTCTTGGGTTCAGGAAGGCATAGCATCTCTTAGACCTATAAGGCTAATGCATGTTCCAGAGGCAGGTGAGGGTATTGATACACAAGAATGGGGATAGTGGTCATGCAGATATGTATATATATTATGTCTAAGTGATCATGTCTGCTATTCAGACTCGAGGAACAAGGTTTTTGGGTTTTTTTTTTCCCAAAAAGTTGGTGTTTTTTGGTTTATTTATCAAAAAAATAAAAAACCCAGTGGTGATTAAATACCACTAAAAGAAAGCTCTATTTGTGTGAAAAAATGATAAAAATCTCATATGAGTACAGTGCTGAATAACCGTGCAATTTTCAGTCAAAGTGTGACAATGCTAAAAGCTGAAAATTGGCCTGGGCAAGAAGAGGGTAAACGTGCCCAATAGGCAAGTGGTTAAATCTTTTTTGTTGCAGAGCTATTAGGCAAAAATGCATGTACATATAAAATAAAAATATATATTTTCCAACAAAAAACCTTTTGGGTGCTCATTAAGCATTTTCAATAGATTTCTTTGCTTGAATGAAGAGAAACAGTTACCTCCAATTATTAAGAATGTGGTTGCATAATAATTTTCATTATATTATTGTAAAGGGTTTCTTGAATATAGCCTTTATTTCCAAATGTGTGTTAAAGAGAAAGAAAACCTAAGAATTCCAAATTCTATCTGAAACTGAAAAAGAAAAGTTTATTTCCTATGCTTAATGTATCTAGTGGGGATTGTTTTTATTTCATATTTATGGAAGAAAATGCAAATGTATTTATTTTATGCATAATTTCAGCACCATCATAATATGCAACACTTCATAGAGTACACATCAAATTCACATTAATCGGTGACTCTGTATCAGTAAACTCACTTATGTTCCTAACATACTGATGCACACAGTAGGGCTATTAGCTAGTTAAATTACCAATATGTTTATGGTTTACAGGAGAAAAACCATGCACAATAAATGTACAAACTTAACACTGATGGTCCTTGAATAAATCTTAACTTAGAATCTTTAACAGGGAGGTAAGGGTGCTAACTACTCAGTCACAATGCTGTCCAGTTGATTTTAAACATTTTTTATCAGTTTATACTATTCTATGGCCACATGTACTTTGTAGCATTACCCTGATCATCTACAAATTAATTGCATGGGTACATTCTGTATGGGCATAGTCCACACAATGGGTAAGTTCTTTGTTTGAATTTTTTACTTGGAGGTTAGATACATGAGCCAATTACAGTCAGGTCCATAAATATTGGGACATCAACACAATTCTAATCTTTTTGGCTCTATACACCACCACAATGGATTTGAAATGAAACAAACAAGATGTGCTTTAACCACTTGCCGACCAGCTGCTGCAGATGTACGGCGGCAGGTTGGCTCTCCCAGGCAAAGTCCTGTACATGTACGGTGCTCACCTGGGAGAAGCTAGGGGGAGAACGCTCCCGCCCCCGCTCGTCAGCGGGAAAGCCAGTGCATGTGTCAGGTGGCTCCGATGGCCGCTTGACACCGGCGATCTCTCCCCGCTTACAGAAAAGGATGGATGGCTGATGTAAACACAACCGTCCGTCATTCTCCCTGAAGTGATCACAGATGTCGTGTGATCCTGCTATATAGGATCGCATGTCTCTGTGATGACTTCACAAGTCCAACCGCCGTACAGTTAGAATCAGGCCCCTAGGGTCACATTTAACCCCTTGATCACCAATACTGTTAACCCCTTCCCTGCCAGTGTCATTATTACATAAAAGTGCATATTTTTAGCACTGATTACTGTAGTAATGTCACTGGTACCCCCAAAAGTGTCAAAAATGTCAGTTAGGAGTCCGATCTGTCCGCCAAAATGTCGCAGTGCCACAAAAAATTGCAGATTGCCGCCATTGCTAATAAAAAAAAAACAATAAAAATGACATAAATCTTTCTCGTAGTTAGTAAATGCAATAACTTTTGCGCAAACCAATCAAAATACCCTTATTGTGATTGTTTAACAAAAAATATGTAGCAGAAAATAAATTGGCCTACAATGTTAAAAAAATTTAGATTTTTACATTTTTTTGGGGAATGTTATATAGTAGATAGTGAAAAAAATATTTTTTTTTTTTCAAAATTGTTGCTATTTTTTTGTTTATAGCGCAAAAAATAAAAATTGCGCAGGTGATCTAATACCACTAAAAGAAAACTCTATTTGTGGGAAAAAAAGATGTCAATTTTGTTTGGGTACAGCGTCGCACAACAGCGCAATTGTCCGTTAAAGTAACGCAGTGCCGAATCGCAAAATAGGGCCTGGTTATTAAGCAGCAAAATCTTCCGGTCTTAAAGTGGTTAACTGCAGACTTTCAGCTTTAATTTGAGGGTATTTACATCCAAATCAGGTGGAAGGTGTAGGAATTACAACAGTTTGTATATGTGCCTCCCACTTTTTAAGGGACCAAAAGTAATGGGACAATTGGCTGCTCAGCTGTTCCATGGCCAGGTGTGTGTTATTCACTCATTATAACATTTACAAGGAGCAGATAAAAGGTCCAGAGTTAATTTCAAGTGTGCTATTTGCATTTGGAATCTGTTGCTGTCAACTCTCAGTATGAGATCCAAAAGCTGTCACTATCAGTGAAGCAAGCCATCATTAGGCTGAAAAAACAAAACAAACTCATCAGAGAGATAGCAAAAACATTAGGTGTGGCCAAATAAACAGTTTGGAACATCCTTAAAAAAGAAAGAACGCACCGGTGAGCTCAGCAAAACCAAAACCTCCGGAAGACCACAGAAAACAACTGTGGTGGATGACCGAAGAATTCTTTCCCTGGTGAAGAAAACACCCTTCACAACAGTTGGCCAGATCAAGAACACTCTCCAGGAGGTAGGTGTATGTGTGTCAAAGTCAACAATCAAGAGAAGACTTTGCCAGAGTGAATACAGAGGGTTCACCACAAGATGTAAACCATTGGTGAGCCTCAAAAACAGGAAGGCCAGATTAGAGTTTGCCAAACAACATCTAAAAATCACATTTCTGGAACAAATTCTTACGGACAGATGAGACCAAGGTCAACTTGTACCAGAGTGATGGGAAGAGAAGAGTAAGGAGAAGGAAAGGAACTGCTCATGATCCAAAGCATACCACCTCATCAGTGAAGCATGGTGGTGGTAGTGTCATGGCGTGGGCATGTATGGCTGCCAATGGAACTGGTTCTCTTGCATTTATTGATGATGTGACTGCTGACAAATGCAGCAGGATGAATTCTGAAGTGTTTCGGGCAATATTATCTGCTCATATTCAGCCAAATGCTTCAGAACTCATTGGATGGCGCTTCACAGTGCAGATGGACAATGACCCGAAGCATACTGCGAAAGCAACCAAAGAGTCTTTTAAGGGAAAGAAGCGGAATGTTATGCAATGACCAAGTCAATCACCTGACCTGAATCCGATTGAGCATGCATTTAATTTGCTGAAGACAAAACTGAAGGGAAAATGCCCCAAGAACAAGCAGGAATTGAAGACAGTTGCAGTAGAGGCCTGGCAGAGCATCCCCAGGGAAGAAACCCAGCGTCTGGTGATGTCTATGCGTTCCAAACTTCAGGCTGTAAATTGACTGCAAAGGATTTGCAACCAAGTATTAAAAAGTCAAAGTTTGATTTATGATTGTTAATCTGTCCCATTACTTTTGGTCCCTTAAAAAGTGGGAGGCACATACAGGGGGTACGGAAATTATTCAGACCCCCTTAAATTTTTCACTCTTTGTTACATTGCAGCCATTTGCTAAAATCATTTAAGTTCATTCTTCTTCCTCATGAATGTACACATAGCACCCCATACTGACAGAAAAACACAGAATTGTTGACATTGTTGAAGATTTATTAAAAAAGAAAAACTGAAATATCACATGGTCCTAAGTATTCAGACCCTTTGCTGTGACACTCATATATTTAACTCAGGTGCTTTCCATTTCTTCTGATCATCCTTGAGATGGTTCTACACCTTCATTTGAGTCCAGCTGTGTTTGATTATACTGATTGGACTTGATTAGGAAAGCTACACACCTGTCTATATAAGACCTTCCAGATCACAATGCATGTCAGAGCAAATGAGAATCATGAGGTCAAAGGAACTGCCTGAAGAGCTCAGAGACAGAATTGTGGCAAGGCACAGATCTGGCCAAGGTTACAAAAAGATTTCTGCTGCACTTAAGGTTCCTAAGAGCACAGTGGCCTCCATAATCCTCAAATGGAAGACGTTTGGGAATGACCAGAACCCTTCCTAGAGCTGGCCGTCCGGCCAAACTGAGCTATCGGGGGAGAAGAGCCTTGGTGAGAGAGGTAAAGAAGAACCCAAAGATCACTGTGGCTGAGCTCCAGAGATGCAGTCAGGAGATGGGAGAAAGTTGTAGAAAGTCAACCATCACTGCAGCCCTCCACCAGTCGGGGCTTTATGGCAGAGTGGCCCGACGGAAGCCTCTCCTCAGTGTAAGACACATGAAAGCCCGCATGGAGTTTGCTAAAAAACACCTGAAGGACTCCAAGATGGTGAGAAATAAGATTCTCTGGTCTGATGAGACCAAAATAGAACTTTTTGGCCTTAATTCTAAGCGGTATGTGTGGAGAAAACCAGGCACTGCTTATCACCTGTCCAATACAGTCCCAACAGTGAAGCATGGTAGTGGCAGCATCATGCTGTGGGGGTGTTTTTCAGCTGCAGGGACAGGACGACTGGTTGCAATCGAGGGAAAGATGAATGTGGCCAAGTACAGGGATATCCTGGACAAAAACCTTCTCCAGAGTGCTCTGGACCTCAGACTGGGCCGAAGGTTTACCTTCCAACAAGACAATGACCCTAAGCACACAGCTAAAATAACGAAGGAGTGGCTTCACAACAACACCGTGACTGTTCTTGAATGGCCCAGCCAGAGCCCTGACTTAAACCCAATTGAGCATCTCTGGAGAGACCTAAAAATGGCTGTCCACCAACGTTTACCATCCAACCTGACAGAACTGGAGAGGATCTGCAAGGAGGAATGGCAGAGGATCCCCAAATCCAGGTGTGAAAGACTTGTTGAATCTTTCCCAAAAAGACTCCTGGCTGTATTAGATCAAAAGGGGGCTTCTACTAAATACTGAGCAAAGGGTCTGAATACTTAGGACCATGTGATATTTCAGTTTTTCTTTTTTAAAAAATCTGCAACAATGTCAACAATTCTGTATTTTTCTGTCAGTATGGGGTGCTATGTGTACATTCATGAGGAAGAAGAATGAACTTAAATGATTTTAGCAAATGGCTGCAATATAACAAAGAGTGAAAAATTTAAGGGGGTCTGAATACTTTCCGTACCCACTGTATACAAACTGTTGTAATTCCTACACCGTTCACCTGATTTGGATGTAAATACCCTCAAATCAAAGCTGAAAGTCTGCAGTTAAAGCACATCTTGTTTGTTTCATTTTAAATTAATTGTGGTGGTGTATAGAGCCAAAAAGATTAGAATTGCGTTGATGTCCCAATATTTATGGACCTGACTGTATGCAATGGACTAAAGAAGCCCATAAATGACTTGATTCCCCATCCACACATTTTGAGGTGGATTTGGGAGTCCTTCCCCTATGTCCAGGGGTGGACTGACCATTTGGGCACTGCCGGGCCAGTAGGGGGCCCCATTATGACGAGCGGCTGAGGTGTGATAGTGACAGATCCTCCTCCTCTGGTCGGTGTTGATATAGGGGCTCTCCCTAGCCTGCACTGAAAAGCTCAGGCTCAGTGAGTGGGACAATGGGATGTATCGGCTCTCCTTCCACCTGCTGACAGCCAGATAAAGCATGCGGAGCCCTGGCCAGCGCAGCCACCTACATCCGGCCACCTGGGACATGAGCAGTTGCGGCGATAGTAGAGGAGCTCAGGGAGAGAGGAAGGGGAGGAGGAGCCAGCGGGCACACATCATACACAGTGATGTTCTCCCTCCTGATGCAGAAGTTACAGGTGAGGCTCTGTATGACTCCTACTATAGCAGCACCTTTCACCTGCAACTTTATTTCCCCTCTCTCCGTGTAGTGCAAGTCTCTACATCTTCCGGGTAAGATGAGATAATCACACCCATCCTCGCCCACTCCTCTTCACTTTCTCCTGTTTGTTTGCTCTTCCCTCAAATGTGACCTTTGCCAGCACTGACTGACACCCTTTCCATCCCAGATTACTTGTTATCTCTTCCAACTGTTCAGCAGCTCAGTTCATTATCTGCAGTAATTTAAAGTGGCTGTAGTAGGAATGAAATAAAAATGTATCATCTATTCTACAGCCACCTTGATGACTGCAGATAATGAACTGAACTGCTGAACAGTTGGAAGAGATAACAAGTAATCTGGGATGGAAAGGGTGTCAGGCAGGCGGTCAGTGTGTGGACCCCTAGAGAGGAATGTCCAGCTCTGAGACCACACTTGTAAAGAAGACCTTAGGAGCTCATTCACACAGCTACATGGGGCAGTACAAGCAGACAGTTGAGCTGAAGTTTTACCAGCCCCGACCACCCCATCTGAAAAAGGGGATGCAGCCACTCAGTGCTGTTCAATGGCGCAAATTAAATGGTATATCACCATTAATGGGATGCACCAAAACTACCCTGCAAGTGCCTTCGATGAACATGGCTGGGACATTGTGGGTCTGCATTTTTACAGCAAAAACAGGCGGTGAGTAAATGACATATTGCCCCCTCACTGCTTGTCAAACACCACAATAGCCACCCATCCAAATAACCCCTAAAGTCCTTTTAGCCCCCCTTTCTTCCTTCGAGTTCCCCTAGAGCCCCTTAGTTTCATGCATTCCAACAGATCCAAGTTCCCCTCCTTCATCCCACTGACATACAGTAGATGCCAAATGAGTCCTCCTCAGATTGACATAAGTGAGGCAGTATGATTATCATTGAAGGACAGTTAAATGCATCCTTAGGTCCCTATCACACAAGGGGAACTCCACTTTGCTCAGCGGGGTATCTGTCCACTGATTCCCCATTGATCAGAGCAGAGCAGAGCGGACGGATGACAGGTCAGTGTCCACTAGGATCAAGCCAACTCTGCTTTATGGGCAGTTAGATGTAAATGGACTCTGATGTCTGTTTACATTCAACCACCCTCAAATCCGCCTAGACGTAGGACATATCTCCTTCCGTGTTTTTTTTTGCAGATCGCATTGGAGGTAGGCAAATGAGCAGGATCAGGGGGTGGGGTTAGGGCCCCAACAGGTAGGCTGTATTGGGCCCTATGATGTCTAACAGCAGGCGTGCCATCAGTACTGAGTGTTGCGTGTGCTGTCCTTCATAACTTGGTCTCAGTCATATTGTAATATTATACAGCACACTAATAACTTTAACACCCAAGCGCTCACTCCAATGGGAATAACAGGCGTGCTTCTCTCCTCAGGCGGGAAACTCCAATCTGAAGTGCATAAAAAGAGAGAAAAGGAGGCGCAAACACCTGGTGCATTACCCTTGGACACTTTTAAAACTTTTATTAAAAAGCCAAAAACATACTCACAGACATGAAGAACATATATCGCATAGAATGAGTCCACACATGTGGAGGTAGTCGTCCATATAGTTGGACCGCTGATGCGTTTCAGGAGACACGCTCCCTTCTTCAGTGCACTAAACGCATCAGCGGTCCAACGATATGGATGACTACCTCCACATGTGTGGACTCATTCTATGCAATATATGTTCTTCATGTCTGTGAGTATGTTTTTGGCTTTTTAATAAAAGTTTTAAAGGTGTCCAATGGTAATGCACCAGGTGTTTGCACCTCCTTTTCTCTCTTTTTTACAGCACACTAATAGTTGATGGAGACCCCCTCCCTGTTCCTCCTCCTCTTCTTGACCTCCCTACCATGCTATAATACTGCTCCCAGTGTCACCTGACCAGTTCCTTTCTCCTCCCCACTCTGGGCCCAGCCTTTCTTTTTCCCTTGAGCTACGCTACGATCGTCGCAACTGCTCATGTCCCAGGTAGCGGGAGGTAGGTGGCTGTGATGGCTGTGGCTCAGCGCTGCGTTCCTCTGGTTGTCAGCAGGGAGGAGGAGAGCCCATCTTTCCCATCCTCCCACTCATGAGCTGTTAGGGCAGGTTAGGGAGAGCCCCGGGATCTACATCAACAGGGGGAGGAGGGAGATCTGTCACTACCAAACCTCAGCTGCTGTGTCCATGCGCAGCGCCATTTTCTTTCATGGGGCCCCTGGTTGATCCCGCCCCTGGTTGACACCCGCACTACAGCCCATTCCCTGTACAACACTAGGAAGGAGCTGGGTTTACTTTGCTGCCATTGATTGGCTCCAGGAAAGAAAACATTTTTATGCCACGGACATGGCAGCTGACGTTCGGTAGACCCAGGGGCGGACTAACCATTCAGGCACTTGGATACTGCCTGAGGGCCCGGTGCCAGTAGGAAACCCAATGATGTAATTGACACTGACAGGCAATCTAGCTGTTTTTTTATTCCCTGCAAAGTAGGGAAATAAAAACAGCAAGATCGTTTAGTAAAACACAGCATAACACACACATTACACATTGTTAGGAACACATTTAACCCTTTGATCACCCCTAGATGTGAACTCCTTCCAAGCCAGTGTCATTAGTACAGTGACAGTCTATAGTATTAGCACAGATCACTCTATTAGTGTCCCTATTGATGTCAGTGGCATTTAGTCAGTTAGCGTACCCCCCAGCCAGCACCAGTTAGTGTCAGATTGCTCACTGCACTATCACAGTCGCACTATAAGTTGCTGATCACCGGCCATTGCTAGTATAAAAAAATAAATAAATAAAAAATTCCAGTATCTATACAAAACGCTATAACTTTCATGCAAATCAAATAATATATACGCTTATTGGGTTTTTTATTTTTTTACCAAAGACATGTGCCAGAATACATATTGGTCTAAATTCATGAAGAAATGTACCTTTAATATTTTATTGGATATGATTTATAGCAGAAAAAAAATATTGTTTTTTTTTTTCAAAATTGTCCGTCTTTTTTATTTATTTACCAAAAATAAGAAACCGAGTGGTAATCAAATACCACCAAAATAAAGCTTTATTTGTGCAAAAAGTAATGACATAAATGACAGTTGGGTACAGTTTTGCATGACCACGTAATTACCAGTTAGAGTAGTGCAGTGCTGAATAGCAAAAAATGCCCTAGTCATGAAGGGGGTAAAATCTTCAGGAGGTCGAGTGGTTAAGGTAATTTGGTTTATATTTTTCTAATGCTTCGGACATTGGAATATAGTTTTGCAGATTGAAAAGACTTAGATGTGTTTTTTTTTTGCTCTTTTAAAATCTGCAATTTAAATTTTCCCCAAATATTTATTTTTGTTCCTAATTTGCTCTAAATTGTGTTCAGTTTTTTAATACAGTATCCTATGGATCACTCAGATTTTTTTCTTTTTGGTACATTTTGGAAATGTACCATAGTTGCACTTTCTGTAATGCAAGTGTATTTTTCTTTATTTTCTTTTTTGTTTATAAAATATTTTATTGGAAAGTCATACAAGAATAACAAAACGATCAATACAACAGTATGGAGATCAATGTAGTAACAGTACAATATATATAAGCAAATTTGCATAGATTGTACAGAGAACAAAGGACATTAGGTAGTCATATAGATGAAAAAAGACAAGTCAAGCATGCTGGATTATCTCCGTTCAAATTGTTAACCATCCAAAGGATGAAAAATAAAATAAACTTGTGGACGTAGATAGCAGTTAAATTTATCCCATATATCCCATTTAGTGTGGAAAACTGACATGCTACCCTGAATTGAATGCAGCACCTTTTCTGACATTTTGATGTTTTCCATTCTGGAGACTACCTGCTTCCAGGAAATCAGATCAGACCTCCAGTTGGAAGCCACCATCCATTGAACAGAAGACAAAAGGGTGTAGAATAATTTGTTTTTTTGGGATGGGGCTCCCCTGATGTTGGTATACAGAATGCACATGCTTGGCGTGAGGGAAATAACAGAATCAGCTATGATTGATAATAGTCGGCTTACATTTTTCCAGATAGGCTGGAGATGGTTACACCCCCAAAATATGTGCAAAAGAGTGCCCTCCTCAGAACATCCTCTAAAACACCTAGCGGAGACTGAGTCATAATATGAATGGAGCAGAGCGGGAGTAAGATACCACCTGGTAATCAGTTTGATTGGTGATTCTCTGCTTGTAGATGATCTGGTACCGGCTCTCATGTTTTTTTATCATACACCTCCAGTCCAAAATGGAGAAGGAGGTATTCAATTCCTCCTCCCATCTAAGCATGTACTTGTGCTTCTCTGGTAAAGAAGAGTTATTGATATGATTATATAACAGGGAGATTAGGCCTTTACCTTTAGGGAATGAGCAACATATGTTTTCAAAAGAAGTAAAGGGAGGGAGTAATGTTAAGGAATGGTTTGAGTTGAAGAAATCTCTAATGACCTCATAGTGGGCGCGTTCGGATTCTGGTAATTTATGTATCGCTAGGATTTGGTCAAAGGAATAGAATACATTTCCCGTGGAAAGAGTCTTTAGGGAGACTAGACCCTTCCGAATCCACGGTCCAAGAAGGTCCCTGTCTATGGGGAAAGACAGTGAGTCTACCTCTGACATAAAGGTTGCCAATGGGGAAATTTGTGAGAGCATAGAGCATGTATCTTTATATTTATGCCATAATTGAAGGAGGTTATGCACGAGTTTATTAGATTGAAGGCGGTTTTTAAGTATATTATATGTTGACCAGAGGCAAGCTGGCAAAGAATATGGCGCAACAGAGGACCTTTCAAATGAAACCAGGGTATATCATTCCCATCATAGTGCCAATGTGCAATCTGTATATACTTTGTTGCCAGGTAGTAGGACCACAGGTCAGGAAGACCCAACCCCCCCCCATATCCTGTGGTGCATGCGAAACCTGTCTACCAAGCCTAGGTTTCCTTCCGTTCCACACAAACCTGGACAACTCCCTCTGGAATCTCAAAATGTGCGATTTAGGCACCAAAACCGGGAGTGCTCTAAAAAAAAAAAGGATTTTCGGGAGAATCACCATCTTCACCGCCGCCACTGCCCAGTAGCGAGATATGGTGAGAGGACCAAAATTGAAGCAGAGCTCCTAGTTTCTTAAACACAGGGGGAATATTAGTAATGTATAGGGATTCAAAGTGGGGGGTAATCAGTACGCCCAAGTATTTAAAGGATCCAGAACACCACGAGAAAGAAAAGCTCTCTCTAATGGATGTCTGCATCCAGGGAGGCATGTGCAGTGGCATCAGTGAGCATTTAGAGATGTTGACACCCAAACCAGAGAACGTCTGAAATTCCGCTAATTCAATTAGAACATGTGTAGAGAGATGTGAGGGTCTGACAGATATAAAAGAACATCATCCGCATATAGACTAAGTTTATACTCATTATTTTCTTTATTATAACCTTTAATCTTTTGATTCCCTCTAATTGCGCATGCCAAGGGCTCAATGGCAAGAGCAAACAACAGGGGGGAGAGGGGGCACCCCTGCCGCGTGCCCCTGTTAATAGAAAAAAAGTCAGAATTACATCCCGGTATGCGGACTCTTGTTTGGGGAGAATCATATAAAGCCTTGAAACCATGAACAAAATTTTCACCCAGTCCATATTTTGGCATGAGGTTTTCCATATATTCCCAGCTGACATTATCAAAGGCTTTGTGAATATCCAAACAAACTGACCATGCAGGTCGGTGATTTTTTTCGATTCGCATCTTGTATAATGTTAGCCGTGAGCCTTATATTATCTGTCAGATGCCTTCCCGGTATGAAACCGGTTTGGTCTGGGGCAATCAATTTAGTTATGTGTTCTGCCAGCCGGTTAGCCAAGAGTCTACCAAACAGTTTGAGGTCATTATTCATGACCGATATGGGTCGGAAGTTCTGTGGCAGTGTATGATCCTTTTCTGGTTTTGGGATAAGGGACATGTTCGCTAGAAGCATCTCATTTGGAAAGCTACCACCCCGAAGGACATCATTAAAAAGTTTAGTTAGCCTGGGGATGAGAGTTTGGGCAAAGGTTTTATAATAAGTGGCTGAAAAACCGTCTGGACCTGGGGCAGTTGAGGTTTTAAGGGATTTGATGATATGTAATATCTCCTTCTCTGAACAAGGAGCATCAATCTTTTCCCTGTCTGTCTGGGAAAGGGCTGGGAGATGTAGTTTATTGATCCAGGTATCAAATTTATTTGCTGGGAATGATGAAGGTTTGGATAAGAGGTCTTTGTAAAATTTGGTGAAGATATTAAGTACCTGTTTGGGATGAGAAACTACTTTGCCGTCTGGTCTCCTTTGTTAAACTACTTTGCCGTCTGGTCTCCTTAGTTTGTAAACATGTGTGGGCCTAATGTTCTGAGCTAGTTTTCTGGCGAACATGGATGAAGGGGAATTGCTATGTAAAATGAATCTGGCCTTGGACCATCTGAGAGATTTCTCTGTGTCACTAGTTAGGATCATATTTAAAGCAAAAACTGGAAACAAGTAGAGCCAAATCGTTCCAACCTAGTTAGATCAAACAGATGGATCCCTGAAAGGGTTGCGACTCCGGCGACTGTCTCTTCTGGAGGCAGGGGTAGACCAAATAGGAGAGGGCCTGGGAGTGATGTGCTGGTGTGACACAGGCTCAGCCATGATGAGGCCCAATTTAATGAGAAGCTCTTTTCCCTCTGCAAGATTAAAGACCACATAAGTCGTGCCATTGTGTGGGACTGATAATTTAAAGGGAAACCCCCATGTAAAGCGGATCCTGGCAGCCTGCAGGACCGAAGTGACCTCTTTCATTCTGCGCCTTTTATCCAGGGTAGCTTGGGAAATGTCCGGGTATATCTGGATCCTTGTGCCCTCGTAGATAATATTAGGGGTATTCCTAGAGGCTCGGAGGATATCTTCCTTGATGAGAAAGTCCTTAAGGCATAGGACAACGTCCCTCGGTGGCTTATCTGGGGGGGGTTTAGGGCTCAAAGCCCTGTGGATCATATCGCATGTAAATGCTGAGGCTGGTCTGTCTGGTAAAAGGTCCCCAAACAGTTTGAGCACTGCAGGAGTTAAATCTGCTATGGTTTCAGGGAGACCTCTAAGGCGCAGATTATTTCTGCGATTTCGGTTATCTAGATCTTCAACTTGGGATTGTAAGATCGATTAATTATCGGAAAGTTGTTCAAAATCCTTTCGCAGATCATTGTGGGCTATGGCAAGCTCATCATGTTTGGCCTTGAGCAAGTCAGTGCGCCCCCCCAGAGCCGCAATTTCGGCCGTTAAGGTGTTAGTGGATTTGTCAATCACTGTTTGGAACTTATCTGCTAACTTCTCGTACACTGCAGCGAAGCCAGCATCCAAGTCGGCTTTCTGACCAACTGAGAATACTCACGATTAGCCGTGTGTGTCGCTGGCGTGGCCGGCGTGACTGGTGGAGAAGCAGGATCCGGCTCTGGCGCGTGGGAGCTGGTGCGGCGCCATCTTGAGGCATCCTGGATGATTCTTTGGCCCGGAGCAGGTATGTGGTCAAGGAGCGCTTAGGAGGGCGGCCTCGCTGTCCTTTCTTGGCTGACGGCATGCCCAATAGTCTCCTACAGGGGTGTGGAGTATTTTCAGTTTAAAATTTGGTGTTGAAAGCCCAGAGGAAGCAGCCTCTCTCTGTCCCCTCTGGCGGAGCTAAGTTCCTAGCTTCCGTCCAGCATTGCGCCGCGCATGCGCCCCTCTTTCTTTATTTTCTTAACTCATTAAACATTTATTTTGTACATACTGTAGGAAAATTCTGTGATGAACACATGTAATGTGGGCAATGCAATATGTAGGTGGGGCTTTGTGTGGTTGGGGCTTGAGTATAGGCGGGGACACAGGGGGCCCCATGATCTCCTATTGCCCAGGGCGCTATGAGTTGTCAGTCCGCCCCCGGCTGTGTCTTTGTATTCTAACAGTTGGGAGACTTCCCCACCATCTGAATACAATGATCAGCACTGCTGGCTGTAGCTAGCCGTGCTGATCTAGCAGCAAAAATCCAACCGAACAGTTGTACAGAAGTCAGTTGATAGATTGAAATCTATACAACCACCCTTCCCATACATGGATTGAAATTTGACCAGTCCCTACTGAACCAGCTGAATTTTGATCCATGTATGGGTGGATTAGGACAATGGTTCTTTTTGAGTCAAGAATACCTTTAAGAATCTGATGACAGCTTTGGACCCCATCCCCAGAAATATTCACATAAACACAACTTTGCATGCAATAAATATATGTACATTCATTTGCTGAAATTTGGCTATCTCATACATGTACTGTATGACATACACAATGTTTGAATAAAGTAAAAAACCTTAAAAAAAAAAAAAAAGGAGTGTAAAAAACTGGATGTGCTGCTATGTAAAAAACAACCTTAGTACTCCAAACTACCTTATTAGTGAACTGCTGCAACCATTTCTAAAGTGAATTCATACACTGTAAATCGCGAAATATATTGTATTTGAATTGTGCACTTGAATACTGCAATTGTGCAAATAATACTACCTAATATTTATACATGGCAATTCTTATAAAGGCATAAAGTACATAAATTCAAACTGGATATGAAAATACACAAATCCTTAATTAGTCCATAATGTGCCCACATCCAATATAGTGATTAAAAAAGGGAAAATCAAAAACAGTCCAAATAGGCACATAAAGTCTGCCGCAAGTATGCAAATAATCCTCTAAGACCAACAACATCCACTTCTATAATAAAAGTGCTGTAGTGATCCTTCATGCAGAAAAAACATCCACCACCAGCCACCATTGAGTAAATTGGCAACTTACCTTTTAAATATGACCATATGACTAAAGAAGTCACGTGACAAATGACGTAATGCATCAGGCGGGTCTGTGACATCACGTCCGGTGTCTCCGGTACCAGTCAGTAAGGCAGCGTTCTGCCAAGCTCTCTGTCTTATACATATGCTATTTTCAAGTGTTTTTATTGTGAGTGCATAGTTTTATCTCATTAAAAAAGGATATATATTTTAACAATATTGCGCTATGAGTTCTTTCTTTCATTTGAGTAAACTAGAGGTGAGTGGAGTGGATGCAGGCAAACTCAGCAGAGGGATTATTATTAGTGGAAAAAAATGAAGGGCAGGTCAAAATGTACCTGACATTCATTTATGGGGACGTAGCATGACGGTTAAAAAAAAAAAAAAAAAAAAGAGAGAAGGTGCTATTGGTTGTAAAATGCACTATTTAATTGGTTATTATAGTACAATAACAATTGGTTATTAAGCCTAGTATTTAATTGGTCTGTGCAATTCCATACATGGGATTGGTCCAATTTCAAGTGGTGAATCATATTGGGATGTAAAATTTCCCTATACTGTATAAGGAAGGGAAATAACCGTTGGTATCCAGTCAGCGGGAGCAGCATACAGAAGTAAGAAGATTGCTTTAAGAAAAAGGGTCCGCCTTCTGTCCCTTCTACCAAGGAACAGCTTTTTCAGAAGAGCGGCAAGTCCGGTGAGCTGGGAAAAAATGCTCCCATGGCTCCTGGAGTACCCAGATGATCGCAAGGCCATTACTTTATATAATGGCTTTAGGTTTGGTTTTTCTTTGCCTGCTTTTTCAGGTTCAGGTTGCCTTGTTGTTGACAATTTGCCCTCGGTAGCTGAATTTCCTGAGGTGGTTCATGAAAAAATTCTAAAGGAAATAGCTGCTGATAGGGTTGCAGGCCCATTTTCTTCCCCCCCCTTTTTTAGCATTTTGGATTTCTCCATTGGGTCTTATCCCTAAAAAGGAGGCCGGAGAATTTCGCCTTATACATCATTTATCTTACCCGGATGGGCTATCTCTGAATGATGAGATTGACCCTTCTCTTTGTTCGGTGTCTTATTCTACGTTTGAGGACGCCTTGGTGAAGATTAGGGGTGTAGGGGCTTCTGCTTTGTTGGCTAAGTCTGATGTGAAGTCTGCGTTTAGGCTGTTGCCTATACACCCCACCGCATTTAATTCTTTAGGCTTTTTCTTTCGTGGTCAATTTTTCTTTGACAAGTGTTTGCCGATGGGGTGTTCGTTGTCCTGCTCTTATTTTGAACTTTTTTCTTGTTTCTTAGAATGGGTTGTATCTTGTAGAACATCCTCCAGTAATATTTTGCACTACCTGGATGATTTTTTGTTCGTCGGTAGTGCTGATTCTATGGATTGCCTGACAATTTTTAACGAGTTCAGGAATCTTTGTGGTGAATTTGGAATCCCTTTGGCTGCTGAGAAGACTGTCTACCCTACCACTACTCTTGAGATTTTAGGTATTGAGATTGACACGGTATTGATGGTGTTCCGTCTACCCGCTGCCAAGGTTTCCAAGATTACATTTTTGTTGGAGTTTATTTTGAGCAAGAAAAAAGTTAAATTGAGGACTATTCAGTCACTTTTGGGTCTTCTGAATTTTGCCTCTCGGGTTCTTCCTATGGGCAGAGCTTTTTGTAAGCGTTTGTACAGGGCCATCTCTGGGGTTTCTTCTCCTCTTCACTTTGTTAGGATTTTTTCTGCAATTGCTGAGGATTTAGTGGTTTGGTTGAAATTTTTGGATGGTTTTAATGGGTCTTCTGTTTGGCAGGAGGAATTCTGTTCTGCTTCTGCTCTTAATCTGTTTACAGATGCGTCTGCTGCGAATGGTTTTGGTGCTTACTGGGAAGGGCACTGGTCGGCTGATTCATGGCCTCTTGATTGGATTAGTAGGGGTTTAACATCTAGCATTGTGCTATTGGAATTGTTTCCTGTGATTGTGGCCTTGGAATTGTGGGGTCATCATTTTGCTAATAAAAGGATTGTTTTGCATTCAGATAATAAAGGCGTTGTCTTTGCTGTTAACTGCCTGTCTTCCCGTTCACTGCCTGTCATTTCTGTCTTGCGTTTTTTAGTTCTGCAGTGTTTACGTCTGAATATTTGGTTGAAGGCGAAATGTATTCCTGGTTTTGCTAACGATATAGCCGACTCTTTATCTCGCCTTCAGTTCGACAGATTTTGTATGCTGGCGCCGGATGCAGATCCCAGTGGCCTGTCCTGCCCGAGCCATTTATGGACCTTGGTTTGAATAGTGTTGCTTCAGCTGTTAAGGCTTCTTTGGCTCCTTCGACTTGGACGTCCTATGTGTCCGCATTGGGGGATGTGGTCCTCTTTTTGGTTATCCAGAGATAGGGCTGTTCTTCCCATTGATGAAGTTTCCATTCTTTTGTTTTTGGATGGCTTATTTGCTAAACAATTTTCATATGCCCATGTATCTAAATCTTTGGCCGGCATCTCTTTTTTTTTTGCACAGTTGAGTGGTTATCCATCCTGTGCTAATCATTTTTCGGTGAAAGTTGCTTTGCGTGGATATCGTAAGACTCATGTCCTTCCTGATAGAAGGTTTGCCATTTCTTTGTCTCTTCTGCTGGATTTGTGTGCTGCAACTTCTTCGGTCTGTTTTACCGATTTTGAATCATTGTTGTTCAGGGTTGCTTTTTGTACATGTTACTTTGGGGCATTTAGAGTCTCCGAATTGTTTGCATCTTCTTCTTCAGCTGCTAATGGTTTGTATTTTGCTGATGTATCTTTAGTTGGTGATTCCTTGAGAATCTGCTTGAGACGCAGTAAAACTGACCAGGAGGGTAGGGGTTTTTTAATTTCTTTGGGGCGTCAAGCTGATTCAACTTTCTGTGTTGTGCGGTTGGCAGAACAGTATTTAAGAGTTAGGCCTGAGTTTTATTCTCAATTTTTTATACATCAGACTGGTCTCCCTCTTACAAGTTTTTAGTTCACTGCTGTTTTGAAAAAATGTTTAGTGTATTTGCATTTGGACCATTTGCCAATCACGTCCCATTCTTTTAGGATTGAAGCTGCCACTTCTGCCGCTCAGGCGGGTTTTTCTGGCAGCACAATTCGGAATATTGGCAGATGGCGTTCTGATGCATTTCGGTCCTATGTCAGACCTAACCTTTGTGTTTAATTTTCAGGTAGTGCTAAGATAATATGGATCTTTGGGCATTCCTTTATTTTTTGGGCCCACAGAAGAGCTGTATTGAGGAATTATGGAAGTAATCTAGGATTTTCTTCAGCTACCCTGAAATTTTTTTGGTTTGGTTTAAGAGGTCTTCCATGGACTGATGTTCATTCAGTTTTTTCAGATCTTTGTACAAAATGGCCTGTTCCTGATGTTATTATTGTTCATGCAGGTGGAAATGATCTTGGGTTTAGGAAAAACATTGATATAATTTTACAAGTCAGGGCTGATTTCTTACATTTTCAGTCTGTTTTCCCCTCCTGTAGGCTTGTTTTTTTGGAGATTATTTCTCGTTTGCTATGGTTCTCCGAAAAGCGTGTTTTTTTGGAGAAGAATCGCAAACGAATTAATAGGTCCATCGCTAAATTTATGCCTTCTATTGGCGGAATGTCTTTCAGGCACTCCGACCTTGAAGGTCTATTGGATGGTTTTTATAGGAGTGATTTAGTTCATTTGTCTGATATAGCAAATTATATTTTTAATTTAGGACTTCAGACTTGCACTGAAATGGCCTTAGGCCTGGTGGTGGTGCCATGCTCTTGTTGAGCATGGCTTGTGGGATGTTTTCAAATATTTGGTGTAGTCTGAGCTTTTGGGCTGGACTATAGTATTTATAAATATATATGTTTTAGTAAAGTGGTTAGTTTGGGCTCTATGGCCAAGCTATACTATGTTATGTTGTCATTCCCACAAACATCTTTATATAATTTAATAAAAAGGCCGTGGCCATTTTCATCAATGCAAGTGTAGTGTCAATTTATTTAATAATTTAAATTACTTAATTATTTAAGTTAGTATTTTATACATTTTCTTGAGTTCTGCTTACGGCACCAAAAAAATGAAGGGCAGATCAAAATGTACCTGACATTCATTTATGGGGACGTGGCATGACGGTTAAAAAAAAAAAAAAAAGAGAGAAAAGGTGCTATTGGTTGTAAAATGCACTATTTAATTGGTTATTATAGTACAATAACAATTGGTTATTAAGCCTAGTATTTAATTGGTCTGTGCAATTCCATACATGGGAGTGGTCCAATTTCAAGTGGTGAATCATATTGGGATGTAAAATTTCCCTATATAAGGAAGGGAAATAACCATTGGTATCCAGTCAGCGGGAGCAGCATACAGAAGTAAGAAGATTCGTCCCTCCCGCCCTCCCTCTGTAGGTGTTTGTCACAGTCTTTATTTGTGTGGGATGTTTTCAAATATTTGGTGTAGTCTGAGCTTTTGGGCTGGACTATAGTATTTATATATATATATATATATATGTTTTAGTAAAGTGGTTAGTTTGGGCTCTATGGCCAAGCTATACTATGTTATGTTGTCATTGCCACAAACATCTTTATATAATTTAATAAAAAGGCTGTGGCCGTTTTCATCAATGCAAGTGTAGTGTCAATTTATTTAATAATTTAAATTACTTAATTATTTAAGTTAGTATTTTATACATTTTCTTGAGTTCTGCTTACGGCACCATACATTGATCCAAATGGATATTAAACCCTGGAGAATAATATATTGTGAAAGTAGGACCATTTGGTCATATCTGAAAGGTGAGCGGACAATTTACTCACTGATGGCTGGTAGTATTATTTGCACAACAAGCGCACCATTCATATACAATAGAAATCTTTAAAAAAAACGAACTACTTTTCATGCAAAAAGTAATGGCCACTCATTACAAAAATGAAATATAATCATTGTGTGCAAATTGAACAAAACAGTTATAATTCTGCTAAAATCGACTACTGCTATTACTATTATTACTGTTAGAAAATGAGAATTAATACTTGCTATTATGGAAAACAAACAAAGGATATACAGCGCAAACCCCCTCACTTTATTGTGGATGATAAACAACAATTTTAGATTTGAAATTAGACTCAATGAAAATAACAATAGCAGTACATCCATGTAAGAGAGTCCATATCTGTAAGTGGAAACGATGGGATACATTAAAAGTTGTCAGGGAGCTCAGAGGAGCTATTACAACCTGTTTTGGAACTTGTATGGAGTCATACAGTGCACAATAGTCTGTGTATATAGCTGAAAACAGGATGGATCAAATTATTAGTAAAAAAAAACATTTTTTGTCCACTTACATGAACATTAAGTTGTATGTGTCTGGGGAGGAGGTCCCAAATGGATGGTGAGCAATCCCACAACTCTACTCTTGGCCAGGGAGAGGGAGAGGAACCAAAGCCAGACTGTAAAGAAGATGCACAGCCAAAGGGAAACACAGAGACTGCCATCTATTAGTGTGTCCCATAGTTTCCACCTACAGATATGAACTCTCTTACATGGATGTACTGCTATTGTTATTGTCATTACATCTGAATACACATCTACAATAGTTATTTATCATCCACAATATAGTGTGAGGGTTTGTGCTGTATATCCTTTGATTGTTTTCTACAACTTATACCGGGCTCTATTTGTTGTCTTTTACAGCTGCATTTGCTTTAGTGGTTGTCACATGGGTTTCAGTTTGTGGTGCTGTGACTATACTTTTTTTTTTTACTGGGTATTATGGGGTGGAGTGAGATGGCATTTGTGCTGAGAATGATGGCACAATTTAAGTGGTAAACATGGGCCAACAACAAGACAAGAGGTGCTTAGCAGTCGGCTCTATAAGCAGTGGCAGGGTGTGTTTTGTTTCATTTCTTTCAATGGGAAACCATGTCGTTTCTCACCTTTTATGTGGTCTTGTAACATTTTTCATATCTTCTGATCTTGCTATATACCTATAAGGATGACATTAGACATCAGTTCTATATAAAGGTGTTGCTGGAGTACATTTGCAATAGCATATTTGAAGCTGGATATGTCTTATTGGTGCATACACCCTTTATCAAATGCATATTACAGTGTCCATTGGGAGTGCCTTGGTCTCATTCATCATCATGTTAACCCCAGTCACACACAATGCAATACAGTGTTCAATAGGGCAGCTGTCACTTTGCCATACAGTCCCAATGCTCTTTACTAGCTGTTGCAGACTTTTGACTTTTCTGTACTTCTTCTAGTTATGGTTGATGACATGGCCATTGTAAAACAAACCACAGGCACTAAATAATAAACAAGATCAGCTGTGAGTTATGGGTTATCCATATGAGTTATGGGTTATCCAAAGTTTACAGCAAGGCTCAAAACAAAATGTATATGTTTATGAGTTATGAGATTCGGGGCCAGTTTCATGCTTTTGTGTGGTTCAGTTGAGCATGGAAGAATCCAATATCTAAAGATTGTTTTTTGAAAGACTGACTGACATCAATGCACACATTTTCTAATTTGTGCTCTTGTTGGCTGGCAGATGATGATCACATTCATTTTTTCTGAATGTTGAAAAAAAAACATATTGCATTTTACTTATAAACTGAAACTTTTAGGCTTCAGTGAATAAAACCTGTTTTCTTGCAGTGTCTAAATCAGAAACACACTTTGGAATTGATTTACTAAACCTGGAGAGTGCAAAACCTGGTGCAACTCTGGATTGAAACCAATCAGCTTCCAGGTTTCTTTTTTGCCAAAGCTTAACTGAGCAAACCTAAAGTGATACTAAACACACACTGTTTTATTTACATTGTCCTTTCTATTTCTGTATGTGGATAATGGTATTGTAATTATTAAATACATAAATTATTATTAAAATTATAATTATTATTAAAAATAATTATTTAAAACATAAAGAAAATATCTAAGTACCTTTTTTCTAATTGATATACAGCTGTCACATGACCCAGCTCTTTCCTAGCCTGTCTGCAGGGAAGCATAAACAGGAGGATCTTCTAGCCTTCTCCTGCTGGTCACATGTTCAAAATAAAAATAGCCTTTAGAATACAGAGTAAAAATAAATAATATCAATAAACTGTTTTACACTGGCATATATGTATATATATATACATATATTTAAAATCAAATCTTTATTACTTTGTGAAAATACCATGGTGTAAGCAGATTTCTGCCAGTTACAGGCTGCGTTACTTCTCTCCAGCCTGTGTCTTAGAATAACAGGGGGTGAAGCCTCCATTAATCTACATGTAATATTCCCTATTGTGTTTAGCTAGTTAATGGGCACGTAGGAGGAGGAAGGAAGTGGGCTGTCAATTACCGGTGTGTATATGCCCACATGTGTGATTCTATAGTCACATGGGCTGCTCAGATGGGATAAGGAAGAAATGCTCATCATAGAAACTCACTGAAAGCTGAGCATATGCTGAGTTGCCACCACAGCTGCAAAATCTGTAGTAGCCACATGACTCCTGGCTCACAAGTATGGTTGAAGTTTGGGTTCACATCTACCACAGGTAGCTATGCCTCTGCCTATTAGTAACAACTACAATGCAGTGCATAGCCTTTTCCCCACTCCGATAAATAACAAAAGCCAAGAAATTGAAGGAAATTATACTCCATTCCTCAGTGGGATCATAACTGCCTTATTGTCTGTGTATGTTCAAGCTGTTAAGCTGACAGTTCTTTGTATACAGAGATACTGTTTTTTTTTCCTACTTTTGGTTTTGGAACATGTTCCTCATGGCAGTGCCCAACTTACCCAGACAAATGTGGTCATTGCTACTAACAATTAACGAATTGAGCACTGCTTAGTCTGAGAGAAAGGACCGCTCACTGTCACTGCCAAGAAAAGAGGAAAGACCCATCACATCACTGAACCAAATATTATGTCCCTGGTAGAGAGTGGAAAGTTGAGGGGGCTTACCTTGCACTTCCTAACCAACAATCCTGCCAGTGGAGACAGAGAGTGTGAGAGCTGGATTGGCTGGCTGGCAGAATCCACATGGTAGATGAGTAGAATCTGGACCCACAGACCTCGGGATGGGACACATCAACAGCTTGGTAAAAGGGCAGGAGCAGAAAAAGAAACCACAGAACAAGCCAAGGTCAGCAACAGCCTGGCAACTTGTGACCAATTCAGCAAACAGGGCAAATTCTACGAAGCAGGCCAAGGTAGGTAGCAGCTAGGCAATGCAGTACAATTTAGAAGGTAGAGGCAAGTCCAAAAAACAGGCTTAGGTCAGTAGAAATGAGATAAGCAGAAATGAGACAAGAGGCAGAGGCAAAGCCCATGGGGAAAGCTGGGTCATACAGATAAGCAGATACAGGGGTCAGGTCTCAGGAAACACAGGAACAAGCTGAAGACCATTTAGCAACATCTCTTAGTGACACATCAGTTTAAATAGGGCATTGAGCACCAAGTGTGCATACCCATTGTTAAGTACAAGTGTTCGCCAACCTGTCACAGTATGTATGGCATTGCCCTATTGCCCAAAAGTATGGGCAGCTCAGTGCCCACATGCATGTGCATATATCTGTATTGGTTTCTTGTTCTTGGGAATCCTGTTTACCTTGACTAAAGACTGAAGAAGAAACTATGTATTTGTTTTGTTTTTTAAAGGGGGGGGGGGGTTGGGGGCTTGTGGCAGCAATATTGGCCTCCTCTTAAAAGAGGTACTTGATTGTTTTGTAGTTGACACAATGCTTCAAGGGGTTTTCACTCTGTTTTATTTTAAGTTTTCACACTTCTATAAATGCCAAAGGGGTAGGAGTGAGGTATAGTGGGGGGGGGGGGGGGTATGTGCAGGCAAACCTCAGACCAAACAAGAATATAAACAGGAAAAAGAATAAGCACCATTTACTACCAACTTCCACAAATCTAAGAGGGGTATATGCAAATGCCAGGAGCCTAGCCAATAGAATGGATGAATTGGAAATGTTAGTACATGAAGAGGACATTGACCTTGTGGGAATAACAGAAACTTGGTTCGACCCCTCACATGACTGGCTGGCCAATATCCAAGGGTATTCTGTGTACCGGAAGGACAGGGTAGGAAAAAGAGGGGGAGGGGTATGTCTCTATGTCAAGAATAATGTAAGGGTGATAGAGAGGAATGATATTATGGAGGGGATGATTACGGAGTTAGAATCTGTGTGGGTAGAACTCCATAGGGAAGAAGTAAAGGGAAAAGTAATTGTGGGGATTTGTTATAGGCCACCCAATCAAGGGGAGGAGGTGGAGCTGGAATTTATATCACTGTTGGGTAAAGCGGCAAAGCTGGGATCAGTCATCATATTAGGGGACTTTAATTATCCTGACATTGACTGGGAAGAGGGGACTACACACTCACAGAAGGCCCTTCTCTTCATGAAAACCTTACAGGACAACTACATATCTCAGTTGATGGATTCTCCTACTAGAGATAATGCAGTGCTGCATCTATTGATCACTAATGACCCAAACCTAATCTCGGAGGTAGGAGTCCAGTACAACCTAGGAGGATCACAGGATGATCACATTTTGCGTAAATAACAATATAACAAGGCAAGAGGGGAGCATAAGAACCCTAAACTTCAGAAGGGCAAACTTTCCCAAATTGTGCTCAATGATGGAAAGGGTAAACTGGGACCAAACCCTAGGAACACTGACCACGGAGGAAAAATGGGAATGCTTTAGGAACATATTAAACAAATGCATCTCGCAGTGCTTTCCTATGGGAAATACATTTAGAAGAGACAAAGCCAAACCTGGCTGGCTAAACCGTAATGTTAAAAAACTTATGAGGGGAAAAAAAAATGGCCTTCAAGAAATATAAATCAGAGAGCACATTATCGGCTTTCCAGCAATACAAGGAGGCAAATAAGAAAAGAAAATATGAAATCAAAATGGCTAAAATCAACTTCGAGAGACAAATAGTGGAGGATAGTAAAAAGAACCCTAAGAAATTCTTTAAATACTGTATATCAACAGCAAAAAAACAAGGGCAGAGCATGTTGCACACATAATTAACGATGAAGGGAGGATGGTTACAGAGGACACTGAAAAGGCAACCGTGCCTAATGCTTTTTTCTCCTCAGTCTTTACCACAGGAAAAGGAGGGGTACACTTACCATGACTGTATGGTTAGCAGTAATTCACAGGACTTGCCGCTATGGCTAAGAAAGGGTGAAATCATGGAAAGGCTGGATAAAATTAACACAAATAAATCACCAGGCCCAGATGGCGTACATCTGAGATTACTCAAAGAACTTTGTAAAACTATATCTAGATCACTGTTCCTGATCTTTGCTGACAGTATTATGACAGGAAATGTACTGGGGGATTGGAGGAAAGCTAAGCTGATACTGATATTCAAAAAAGGGCAGAGGCATGAAATGAAAATGAAATGAATGAAAATTATAGGCCAGTCAGTCTGACATCGATAGTATGTAAACTTCTGGAGGGGATGATAAGGGACTATATTGTAGAGTTTGCTAAAGACAACAACATCATCAGCAGAAATCAGCACGGGTTTACTAAAGAGCATTCTTGTCAAACCAATCTGTTAACATTCTACGAGGAGGTGAGCTGTGAGCTAGATAGGGGGAGACCAGTGGGTGTGGTGTACCTGGTTTTCGCTAAGGCGTTTGATACAGTTCCCCACAAGCGCTTAATTTATAAAATAAGGTCTGCAGGCATCGACCGCAAGGTTTGCTCTTGGATACGGAACTGGCTAAAAGGGCGTGCCCAAAGGGTGGTAATAAATAGCGCATACTCAGACTGGTCTGGGGTGGTAAGTGGGGTCCCCCAAGGCTCAGTTCTGGGACCGACCCTGTTCAATTTATTCATAAATAACATTGAGGACAAGATCAGTAGTTCTATATCAGTTTTTGCAGATGACACAAAATTGGGCAGGGCAATAACTGCACAGCATGAGGCAGATATCCTACAGAATGACCTGAACAAAATAACAGAGTGGGCAACGACATGGCAAATGAGGTTGCATGTAGAGAAGTGTAAGGTTTTGCACTTGGAGCCTAAAAACATAAAAGCACAATACACTTTAGGGGGGGAACCTTTGGGGGAATCAAAAATGGAGAAAGACCTGGGAGTCTTGGTAGAAGAAAGACTAAGCAATAGCATGCAATGTCAAGCGACAGCTGCCAAAGCTGGCAGAATATTAGCATGCATAAAGAAAGGGATGTATTCCAGAGATAAAACTATAATCCTACCACTTTACAAAACTCTGGTCCGACCGCATCTGGAGTATTCTGTCCAGTTCTGGTCACCAGTCCTCAGGAGGGATGTGTTGGAGCTGGAGAATGTCCAGAGAAGGGCAACTAAACTAATTAGGGGATTGGAGGACCTTAACTATGAGGAGCATTTACAATCGCTTAATTTATTCTCCCTGGAGAAGAGACGCCTGAGAGGAGACATGATAGCAATTTATAAATGCCCTAATGGTGATCAGTTGCAAGGATTGCATGAGGACTCAAAGACATACAATGCAATTAGAGGAGAAGCGTTTTGACCTCAGGCAACACAGGGGGTTCTTTACTGTTAGGGCTACAAGAGTGTGGAATTCTCTACCACAAGAGGTAGTTTCTGTGGGGAGTATGGCTACTTCCAAAAGACTCTTGGACGTACATCTCAAGGATCAGAACATTAAGGGGTATGAGAGATGATTACGGCCACGCGTGCCTACACAGGTTGAACTGGATGGACTATTGTCTTTATTCAACCTCAACTACTATGTAACTATGTAACTATAGTGGCAGGGAGAATATGTACTGAACAAAAATTATAAACGTAACACTTGTTTTTGCCCCCATTTTTCATGAGCAGAACTCAAAGATCTAAGAAAACTGGGATTCATTCATGAAGAGAACACCTCTCCAAAGTGGCAGAGGCCATCAAATGTGAACATTTGCCCACTCAAGTCGGATACAACAACGAACTGCAGTCAGGTCGAGGCCCCGATAAGGATGGCGAGCATGCAGATGAGCTTCCCTAAGATGGTTTCTGACAGTTTGTGCAGAAATTCTTTGGTTATGCAAACTGATTTTTGCAGCAGCTGTTGGGGTGGCTGGTCTCAGACGATCTTGGAGGTGAAGATGCTGGATGTGGAAGTCCTTGGCTGGTGTGGTTACACGTGGTCTGCGGTTGTGAGGTGGGTTGGATGTACTGCTAAATTCTCTAAAACACCTTTGGAGACGGCTTATGGTTGTAATGTTCTGGTACCTCTGGTACCCTTATTCCACTTTCCATTCCGTGTATGCGTCCCACCATTCTCTTCTGGTAGGTGCGCATACACCTTTAAGACCGATGCTGTCATCACTGAGCGCCGCAGAGCGGCTATTTCAACCGCCGGCGTTCTCACTCACATGTTCGTTCAACCTGCCTTGCATCTATGCTTACAAGCGTGTCTCGCTGTGGAACCTCGCTACAGATCCCTGTATCTCGCTACCAGGATCACTTCCTCAGACCCGAACCTCGCTACTGATCCCTGTATCTCGCTACTGGATCACTTCCTCATCACCGGACCCTTCTACTACTATACTATAGTGATAAGTACCCCGCAGGGGAAACCTCCATAACTTACACTACTACTATTGCATTAAGGACTGTTACTACCTATCCATACTATCCTATCATCTGCACTGTTACATAGATTGCTAGCTCTTGAGACTACTACCATCTATCATCTGCACTGCTGCATAGATTGCTAGCTCTCCTGTCTACTACCATCTATCATCTGCACTGCTGCATAGATTGCTAGCTCTCCTGTCTACTACTATCTATCCTTGCACTGGGTTAGTCTATCCTGTATTTGTCATCTGCTGTCCTCACCACCTGTTAGCATACTCGATACTAACCTATCTGCATTCCTAAATACCATCTTGAACTCTCCTGTACAAACCTATCAAGTGCTTACCATCCTTGTCACTGTTCACACCTGTCCCTTCAGCACATCACCTTCATACTATCATATACATCCTATCACTCCAGGAACATCTCATTGAGTGTGTATATATCTGTATGTTGAAGCTGACAGGCCCACGGTGATGAGTCCTGGAGAGTTGGATCTGGTATTCAACACATCTCTACATGACTACTGAGTGGAGATTTTGCAGCTGCAAATCCAGCCTATAACAAAAACGCAGGAGCGTTACAATGGTAGAGAAATTAACATGCAATTTACAGGCAACAACAGCTCTGGTGAACTTTCCTGGAGTCAGCATGCCAATTGCACGTTCCCTCTAAACTTCAGACATCTGTGGCATTGTGCTGTGTGAGAAAAATGCACGTTTTAGAGTAGCCTTTTATTGTGGCCATCTTAAGGCACACCTGTGCAATAATCATGCTGTCTAATCAGCATCTTGATATGCCACACCTGTGAGGTGGATGGATTATCTCGGCAAAGGAGAAGTGCTCACTAACACAGCTTTAGACAGATTTGTGGACAATATTTGAGAAAAATAGGCCTTTTGTGTACATAGAAAAAGTATTAGATCTTTGAGTTCAGCTCATGAAAAATGGGGGCAAAAACAAAAGTGTTGCATTTATAATTTTGTTCAGTGTAATATCAGTAGAGATGTCCCGAACTGTTCGCCGGCGAACAGTTCCCGGCGAACTTCGCATGTTCGCGTTCGCCTCGGTGGGCGAACATATGCGATGTTCGGTCCGCCTCCTATACATCATCATTGAGGCAAACTTTGACCCTGAACCTCACAGTCAGCAGACACATTCCAGGCCAATCAGCATACCTCCCTCCCACACCCTCCCACCTGCTATAAATAAGCAAGGGCAGCATCCATCTTAGATCATTCTGAAGCAGTGTGTTAGTGAGAGCAGGGAAAGTGCTGCTGCTGCTGCTGTTAATAGCTAGGGACAGTTGTTAGTCAGTGTTCCCGGTCTTGTTAGTCAGTGTTCTTACACTCCTTACACTCCTGCTGTAAGGACAGCACCCCAAAAAAACCCTTCTTAGGGATGGTATTTGAGGTTTTCTTTTATATATATATATATTTATATATATATATATATTGTCCCCGAAAAGCCCTTTTTAGTGCTGGTATTTGTGTAATTTTTTTTATATATATATATATATATATATATATATATATATATATATATATTGTCCCCAAAAGCCCTTTTTAGGGCTGGTATTTGAGTATTTTTTTTATATATATTTATCAGGCATTTTTGGAGGCAGGCATGACTTTTTTGGGATTAGTGTCGGGGGGGGGGGTCTAAAAAGTGTACCTGGGAAGTTTCAGCTCTGTAGCATGCCCAGAACCAGAAAAAAAAGATCATATAGGTGTAAAAGGAGGGTTCCCACCATCCCTGCTCTAGAGCTGAAACTTCACAGGTACACTTTTTAGACCCCACAGACACTAAATCACACACAAAAAAAAGTTCTTAAAAATTGTCATTTTTGATAGAGAGCCAATTATTGGAAAAATTAAAAAAAAATTTAAAAAAAAATGTATTTGGATTTATTGTCTGGGGGTCTAAAAAGTGTACCTGTGAAGTTTCAGCTCTGTAGCATGTCCAGAACCAGAAAAAAAAAATAGAATTAGGGCTAGGGTTAGGGTTAGGGTTAGGGCTAGGGCTAGGGTTAGGGTCAGGGCTAAGGTTAGGGTTATTTTTAGTGCTTAGGGTTAGAGGGTTAGGGTTAGAGGGGTAGGGTTACTAACTCTAACCCTAAGTATCTCACCGTAACCCTAACCCTATCCCCTAACACTAAACCTAACCCTAACCCTCTAACCATAACCCTAACCCTCTAACCTTAACCCTAACCATCTAAGCCTAGCCATAAAAATAACCCTAACCCTAAACCTAGCCCTAATCCTAAACCTAACCCTCTAACCTTAAACTTAACCCCCTAACCCTAGCACTAACCCTAACCCTAATTCGTAATTTTTTTCTAGTTCTGGGCATGCTACAGAGCTGAAACTTCACAGGTACACTTTTTAGACCACTCAGACACGAAATCCAAAGACATTTTTTTTATTTTTTTTATTTTTCCAATAATTGGCTCTCTATCAAAAATGACAATTTTTAAGAACTTTTTTTGTATGATTTGGTGTCTGGGGGGGGTCTAAAAAGTGTACCTGTGAAGTTTCAGCTCTGTAGCATGTCCAGAACCAGAAAAAAAATTTGAATTAGGGTTAGGGCTAGGGTTAGGATTAGGGCTAGGGTTAGGGCTAGGGTTAGGGTTATTTTTAGTGCTTAGGGTTAGAGGGTTAGGGTTAGAGGCATAGGGGTAGGGTTACTAACTCTAACCCTAAGTATCTCACCATAACCCTAACCCTATCCCCTAACACTAAACCTAACCCAAACCCTAACCCTTAAAGCCCAGTTCCTGTCCCATTTTGGTCGGTTGTGGTCTGTTTGCGGATGTTTGCGGTGCGTTAAACGGGGAGTTTGGTCTGTCACTGTGAAGCGGGCGTAACCCTTACACTACCTGATCGATACAACATCATACCTGATTGTATACACACACTGGATGTTTTAAAGCATGTTATTCCAAACAATTTAGGAATGTTAGGTGATTTATGCCCTTTATGGATTAAAACCCGACTCTGCGTCAACTACGTAATTTTCCATGGGAGTTTTGCCATGGATCCCCCTCCAGCATGCCACAGTCCAGGTGTTAGTCCCCTTGAAACAACTTTTCCATCACTATTGTGGCCAGAAAGAGTCCCTGTGGGTTTTAAAATTCGCCTGCCTATTGAAGTCTATGGCGGTTCGCAATGTTCGCCGGTTCGCGAACATTTGCCGATGTTCGCGTTCACCGTTCGCGAACATTAAATTTTATGTTCGCGACATCACTAAATATCAGGATAGAAATTATATGTGGAGGTGCAGGACAGTGGTAGCAGTCTGGTAGAAATAGAGTAGAAGTCCTCTTTTTAACTTGGGCCCTACATGTGGTTCTCACACCTTGATACCCATTACTGCTGCATTAAAAGAACAAAACCTAGCATTTGTAGAGTTTGTATGAGAGTCACATTTCTACAAAAGAACCTAAAAATTATAATTATGAAAATGTCCCTTGCCTAAAATGTCTTTTTCCCATGAGTTTTAGATTAAGAATGCATATCCTTTCAAAAAATGTTCATGAAGTCAAATTATTCAGTCTGAGCCACATTTACACAGCATTTCCTTTTTTAACCCACCATAAATTACTATTCAGTGTCAAATACATATATCTGAAGGCTACTCCTCCACAAGTGGTCAACAGTAAATAATGAATTATCCTGCATGGGTAAGCTACCTACTAATAAAATGGGCAATTACTTCTTTATTGATCGGCTCTTCTGCTGAGGCCAGAAAGAAAACTCCTGGACAGCATGTTGTACAAGTCATACTCTAGAACAGAAATAACTATTATTTTCCAACTTTTACATCTATGGAGACTTTCCACAAACACTGATAGTAATCTTAAATCTTATTCTTGCTATCCCATCTAACAGTATCTGTGAATAAATGGTAGTAGCAGTTGGGAAACTAAAAGAAATAGACTGGGGGGGGGGGGGGTTACTGAACTGTTGAACTGTAGAGGTGAGTGTTCTGCAATGCCCAGAGAATTGATTCAGGTATAGTGTACATTTTTTTAATGGTGACAATAAGAAGGAATTGATATCAGGTGTGGGTGGTAAGCTACAGCCATCTGCATACCCCACTTTGCAGCACTGGGGATCCAATGCTGCAAAGTGGGGAAAGGGTGGCTACTGCTACTGCAATTGCAAGGCATTTAGTTGAGGCCAGTACTTTCATATGTCAAGCACAACATGTGGTGTTACCTAAAACCATAAAGAGCACCTTCGTCTCTTTAGGTGCATTTATTGCCCCCTTTCTCTTAGCACTTGTAGGAATTCTTCGGCATTTATCTTTTTTTTTTTTTTATCAGTTTTTATGGGATTATACCAGCACTAGCAATATCCTTTCTATAGTAGCTGTATCTTGGCTTGTTTGGATTGTAAAGCATCCAGAATGGCAACAATGATCCTCCTGCGCATTCTAAACTTAATATTTAGCATACATCATGCCCGACACATACTCATTTTTAAGGTAAAGTCCACTTAGTATTCAGCCTATACAGGCAGAGAATTAAAATTGTTCCCAGATGACAGCCCTTATCAGAATAATCAAGGAGAATCTCATGACCATTTGGGCTTCTTTCCCTTACCTGGTGATCCAACACTAAGATATTCTTCCTACGTGTTACTAAAAATGGGTCAGGGATTCTTGAGTCTAAAGTCAAAATAGATCTGCTAACCTTAATTTTGTACACTAACATGGAGTGGCTGGTGATCGAGTAGACCTGGAAAGGCCAGAATATCTAGGAGCTTGACTGGACATGTTTAAACTGATGTTTTGTGACTCTTTTGAGCTGGTTGTTGCAGTTAGGGAGTCAGCCTGTCAATAGTGGTGTCCCTTTGCTGATTGAGGTGGCAAATGGCTGGCAGAGTGATTTGGTAAAAGAAAGAAATAGATTTGGCAGAAACTCATAGTTCACATAATTCTGTATTAGAAAGGGTCTATTAATAATCTATTTTAATGCTTACAATTGTAGTGCTACCCGCGTAGGAGCCACTGGATAGGTCCCCTGTTCTTTGCTTTAACCTTCTTAAGAGCCTCAGCCCCTCTGACACATCAGGTTGAGTGTACAAACATACAATATCAGGACATCACTGATGTTGGGTTCACACCTAATTTGGACGTGGCTGACAAATATTTGCCTGAATTCGGACCTGAAATGGAGCCACAAATGCACAGGACCCCTGTGCAATTTGCTCCACAGCTGCCCCGCAGATGTGTGAACCAGCTCCATTGAGAGCTGGTCACAATCTCCTGTCATGCTAATTGGATGCGGAGAAAACCGCATCCAATTTGCATAAGGTTGAACCCAGCCTTAAAGTAATACTTAGTACCTAATGGAACTGCTATGTCAAAGAAAACAAATACCTAACCAGGTATTATAGGCAGTAGTATAATAAAAACAAGCACCAAATCAGGCAGTTTAGGCAAACTTAATATACTGTCACCTAATATGGTTGGTAACTAGGCAAATATAAAATGGCATAAAAATGGTAATAACACTATCTAGCATAAAAATTGATTAACACTAGGGACTAGGCATAGGATGACATTTTGCATCCAGATGAGCATAAACAGTAGTAAGGCCACCTCAAGTACAGCAGTAGTACAGTTTAATCTACCGAGTGTTGGAACTATACTGCCAGAGAACATTTTTGGCATTGATGCTGATCCTAGACTGAATGGGCAGAGGAGGGGGCAGGGGAATAAGGGGGCTTGCAGAATATTTATTATGGGAAAGGCAGTACTTTAAGATGTTTTTCTGCCAGTTATTGCTGTGGCCCTTTAAGAGTGTTGTTGCACTTGATGACAGTCCCAGTTAACCTGCATGCAACATAAGCACATAGGTATGATATAGTCTCAGTACAGGTGCAAGGTAGATGTGGATCAAATGCATTAAAGGTTCAGTATGATGTGTTATAGGATTTTATAGGTGCAGTATAGGTGGAATAAGTGCTGTATACAGTGCATATTAGGGATGTCGGCAATTTTCCATCAAGACACCATCGCCCGAGCATAATCTATATTTACCTTATTAGGGTAATAAATACCCACTCCACGCTGCTGCTCAGACTTTGCTGTCAATTCTTCACTATACTCTATTTATCCATTAAGGATATGCACTAATGTCCATTTAAATATATATATATATTTTTTTTGAATATTTTCTCACCTTTATATTAATATATATTGTTTGAACCGCAATCATGTTTAGGGGTATTGGCTTTGACAATTTGATGCTAACCTATAGGGAACATACCAAAAGGGAAGCACAGGACACAGAGATGGAATCTCTTTTCTTCCAACTTAGAAGAGCGGTGGAAAGAAAAACCAATCTCTATCTACATATTGAAAATTTTGAAACCTACAATAGAGAGAATTTGAACCCTCTAGGACTGAGAGTTAAAATTTTTCCTACTTTGGAGGATATTGACGGCTCATTCAAAAACAAATGGGAAGCCAATTTACAGTTATGTTCTAAGAACATGATGCTCCTCCTAACAGAGGAGTATCAAAAAAGAATAAAGGCTCTAGATGTTACAATTGACAAAATATATGAACAACTCACTCCATTTCAGGAGTCACCTAAATGTAAAACTTTGGAAAATAACATCAAAAGTTATCATGACAAAAATATCAGAGAGACCATCAGTAAAAAGAACACAAATTATGCCGCGACAGGATTGCTTTTAGGGACAAAAAAGCATATAAGTGGCAGCAGCCCCGTAGTAGAATCCAACAGAGGGCATTTCAAGGAGCAGAATCATCATTGGGTTCCAGCTCCTCTCTAAACTTTTCACTGTCTTCTTCTTCACAGCAGGTTGATGGACGACCCAAATCTTATAAAACAAAACACACACCCCCATCAGAGGGCTTTAACAGTTCTAAAAAAATGACCTTCCATCACAAATAGACCAGTACCCATACTTCCGACCCCCAACAAAACACGTCGAATGGTAAGCACAAACACTTACAATAAAAAAACATCAGATGGCAAACACACCAATATCACTGACACCACACATGCTATGGCCCCTGAGGAGACAACTCGTGATGATCCCTCATGAACTGACCATTCTTTTGCACACCAACCCACTATGCCATGTGAAGACACTGACAGTGATATCATTAATCTTTCGACATACCGATTAACACCGTACAAAAAATCACTTTTATGCAAGGGCCTGAGTTTCTGCCCCGCTACGAATTTCAACAAATTTGAAGTAAAAAAAGACCTGAACCTCTTTGCGTGCAAGTTGCTCCTTCAGAGCCAGCACACACAGAGGTTCAATCCCAGCGCTCTTCAACCAAAATCCAAACGCTTGGAATAAAAAGCGTTGGACTCTTTAATTTCCTTACTAGAGGAACAGGAAAACTTGGACCTCATTGACAAAATTGATCTAGAGGCCTTGCTCAACAAACAGGAAAATATTGATTCTACCACACCTCTAGGAATAGGCACCACCTTTCATAAAAAATCTGATAAATTTCCTGCTCTTAATCAAAATTCCAACTTAGTCGCTTTTGTAATGCTGACCTCTGCTGAAATTGAAAGATTAAAACCCTTGTGGTCCCTCTCGAACCTTAATTTCCAAGAGAAACTTGCCCTTGATACCCTATCCAAACAGTTTCACCTTACTATCAAGCCTTCGGACAAGGGGGGAAATATTGTGGTGATGTCTAATGATTAGTATAAAAACATGCTGGTACAAAAACATTTCCAGACAGACAATTGACAAGTTCTACACCGAATTGTATACCTTGGTTGACAATGCCTATGTGGCTAACATCCTGGACAAACCCACTTGGGAATTTATCAGGATTAAATACCCTAAGGTTTCTACCTTCTATAGCCTCCCCAAGGTACATAAAAACACCCATGACCCCCCCCCCCGGGAGACCTATAGTGTCCGGAAAAGGCAACATCACTGAAAATTTGAGTAAATACTTCGACAATAAACTGTCCCCTTTTGTCCAAAGTTTACCCTCCTACATAAAGGACACCATCCACCTCCTTCAGATACTTGAGGACTTGTACGTACCCCCGGATGCCCTGCTGGTGGCCATTTATGTGGAAGCTCTATATAGCTATATTCCCCACCAGCAGGGCATCTGGGCTGCCAAGGACAGCCAAGTCCTATTACAATCCAACCACGACTCACCACCAATACACAACTTCAACCTACAGACCTTAGAGTATATACTGACACATAATGTCTTTTCTTATGATGGCTCCCACTTCCTCCAGGTACAGGGCATTGCAATGGGGACTTGCTGTGCCCCATCATACGCCAATCTGTACCTGGGGGAGTGGGAGCATTAATTTTTGTCGGATGAACATCTGTCCCAATTCACATGCCACATACTTTCTTGGCATCGTTACATTGACGATGCACTGATGGTTTGGACGGGTACTAAACAAACACTGCTGAATTGCATTAAACATATGAATATTACTGCATACAACTTAAGCTTTACTATGACCTATGACACACATTGCATAAACTTCTTGGATGTCACAATCAAGAAGGACAATGAGGGCCATATCTCGACTACCCTTTTCCGCAAACCTACGGCAGCTAACACCATATTACATGCCACAAGCTCGCACCCCACACCTCTAATTAGGTCAATACCGTATGGCCAATACCTGCGTCTTCGCAGAAACTGCTCTAATGAGTCCTCTTTTAAGACTGAAGCGGATGGCCTCAGAAATAGACTCCTACAACGTGGTTACTCCAATTCATGTCTTAAAAAAGCTTACCGTGGAGCGATCCTACCAACTAGACAGGACCTCATCTTCAAAACAAAAAAAGGAATCTGACTCCCAAACTCCAACTCCTCATCCTACATGCATCATTACTAAGTACACCAAACAACATAAACAGATAAACAAAATCATTAACAAGTACTGGCATCTTCTTACAGTAGATCCAAATTTGAACCCCTTCATTGCAGACAGACCGCAGATTACCTACCGCAAGGCGCGATCCCTCAAAGACCATCTAGTCACCAGTGAATTTGAAGGTGGATACAGATGTGACCCCTGCAAAAGACCGGGCACCTTTAGATGTGGGGGATGTCATTTATGTCGGTACATGAATACCAACAACAATATCATGTTACCTAATGGGAAACAATACAGACCAACGCATACTGCCAACTGTAGGACCATAGGTGTCGTCTATCTCCTCCTCTGCTCCTGTGGGTGCTTTTACATCGGTAAGACGAAACAAGAATTCATCAAAAGATCTCAGCGCCATATCTCAAATATGCGGATGTGTAACCCGGATCTCCCTCTTGGGAGACATGTCCGTGATATTCATGATGGAATTTTTCCATATATTAATTTCACAATTTTGGACAGAGTGCACCCCAGTAGTGGAGGAGGAGATTGGGACAAGACCCTTCTTCAAAGGGAATCCAAATGGATTGACTATCTACAGGCCACTATACCACCATGCCTTAATGACAGCATCAGTTTCAAACCATTCCTAGAGGGTTTCTCCTCAGGAAGTTGGGAACCTTAAAACTCCTACCTGTCATGGTCTTACCTTCTTGCTGTTCTCCTTCGTTTGACATGTGCTGGCGGCCATCTTGGTTTCTGGGTTTCTTGTAGCCTCCCACTCTGCGGCTCCTCCTTCCCACTGGGAGGAGCTGGATGCCTAGCTCATATATATAGGAGGTCTGTGGCTTCAGTTCCTTGCTTGGTCCTCCTGTGTTCACATGCTTCTAAGACTGCTGCTGCTTCTGGTTCCTGATCCTGGCTTCGTCTGATTACCCTGCTGGTTCCTGATCCTGGCTTCGTCTGACTACCCTGCTGGTTCCTGATCCTGGCTTCGTCTGACTACCCTGCTGGTTCCTGATCCCGGCTTCGTCTGACTACCCTCCTGGCTCCTGACCTCTGGCTTCGCAAAGACTCTGCTTCGGTTTTGCCATCCGTTTGGACTTTTGCTTTACAGCTTGATTTTCAATAAAGCCTTCTTATTTTCACTTATCTGTTGTTGTACGTCTGGTTCATGGTTCTGTGACATTAGGACCAAGCCATGAATTCTGACGGTACAGGGCCATCCTCGCTACCCACGCTGGTTGCCAGACTTGATCAGCAGGATCACCTGTTGGGTCAGTTCGCCGTGGCGTTGCAAATCCTGCTTGAACGCACGGCTCATTTCGCTCCCATTGCCGATGGGTCGGTTGTCGCTACTGGGCCCGCTCCTACTGCCGCTCCGGTTGTTGCGCCAGAGTCTACCCCGACACCTGTTGTTGCGCCTGCGGTGTTTCGGGGTATGACCGGTTCTGCCCCCCTTCCACAGCGCTTTGGGGGAGAGCCAACTCAGTGCCGAGGTTTCCTCAACCAGGTGGGCATTTATTTCGAGTTGCTGCCACATGCCTTTCCTACTGAGAGATCAAAGGTGGGCTTCTTAATTTCGCTGCTCTCGGACAAGGCCTTGGCCTGGGCCAGCCCTTTATGGGAGAACAACAATCCGGTGGTTGCCGAGTTTTCCGGTTTTGTTGCTTCTCTTCGGAGGGTATTCGATGTGCCGGCTCGTGCTGCCTCTGCTGCGAAGCTCCTTATGTCCATCAGACAGGGTTCACGATCCGTAGCTGAATACGCCATTGAGTTTTGGTTGCCGAGTTTTCCGGTTTTGTTGCTTCTCTTCGGAGGGTATTCGATGTGCCGGCTCGTGCTGCCTCTGCTGCGAAGCTCCTTATGTCCATCAGACAGGGTTCACGATCCGTAGCTGAATACGCCATTGAGTTTCGTACCCTGGCAGCAGAGGTGGGCTGGAATAATGAGGCTCTGGTCGCTGCTTTCTCTCATGGTCTCTCGGATGCCTTGAAGGATGAGGTTGCAGCTAAGGACCTACCAGTGGAGCTCGAGTCTCTTATTTCTTTCCTGATTTTGATTGACACCAGACTCAGGGAGAGACCTTCCTTTAAGGAGAGTCTGCGGAGGCCTCCTAACAGATTGGCGCCTACCTTTGCTGTCCCACCCGTGCCTCCCTCTCCTCCCACGCCTCCTGGGGATGACTTGGCTGGGGATGAACCCATGCAGCTGGGCTTTGCTCGCCTGTCCGAGGGGGAGAGGGTACTCCGGAGACGCGAGGGCCGATGCATGTACTGTGGTCTCGGTGGGCATTTTCGGTTGGCATGTCCGAACCGTCCGGGAAACGCTCGCACCTGAGATCCTGTCGGGGCAGATCTTGGGTGGAGTCTCCTCGTCCCCGGTTTCCCGTGTTGACAAACCACTGATCACTGTTGTCCTCTCCTGGGTCGGGGGCTCAGTGACGACCCAGGCGTTGGTGGACTCTGGTGCTGGTGGTTTGTTCATTGATAGTGTGTTCGCTGCCGCCAATTCCATTCCTCTGCAGGCCCGAGGTTCTCCACTGGCTCTTGAGGCGATAGACGGCAGACCCCTTCTGCCGCCACACGTGACTCATAAGACCCTTCCAGTGGGGATAGCCATTGGTGCAGTTCACAGAGAGTCGGTCTGCTTCCAGGTTATTTCGTCTCCACACTACTCGGTGGTCTTGGGGTACCCCTGGCTCCAGAAGCATAATCCGACTTTCGATTGGAGATCGACCGAGATCCTCTCGTGGTCACCACAGTGTGGGGCTAGTTGCATCCATGGGCCTGTCAAGTTGCTGTGTACTTCCTCGGACTCTCTGTTGCCTCCTGAATACGAGGAGTACCGGGATGTATTCGATAAGGTGCGCGCGGTTGCCCTACCTCCGCACCGCCCATACGATTGTGCCATCGAGTTACAACCTGGTGCCGTTCCTCCTCGTGGCAAGGTCTATCCACTGTCGGTAGCGGAGAATGAGGCCATGGAGGAGTACGTGAAGGAGGCGCTTTCACGCGGACACATTCGCAAATCCTCGTCCCCGGCAGGGGCTGGATTTTTCTTTGTGAAAAAGAAGGGCGGTGAGTTGAGGCCTTGCATCGATTACAGGGGTCTCAATCGCATCACGATCAAGAACGCTTACCCGATACCCTTGATTTCCGAGCTGTTCGATCGCCTTAAAGGGGCCACGGTCTTTACTAAACTCGACCTGAGGGTGGCATATAACCTCGTAAGGATCAAGGCGGGCGATGAGTGGAAGACCGCGTTTAACACCAGGACCGGTCATTATGAATCCTTGGTTATGCCCTTTGGGTTGTGCAATGCGCCCGCAGTCTTTCAGGAATTCATCAACGATGTTTTCCGTGACCTGTTGCAGCAGTGTGTGGTGGTCTATTTGGATGACATCTTGGTATATTCTGAATCCATGGAGACCCACATTCTGGATGTCAGACGAGTGTTGCAACGGTTACGAGAGAACAAGCTGTTCGGTAAGCTTGAGAAATGCGAATTTCACCGATTCCAGGTAACCTTCTTAGGTTACATCATTTCCGCTGAGGGGTTCTCCATGGATCCTGAGAAGGTTTCAGCTGTCTTATGTAGCGGCATGCTCCGTTTGTGCCCAGAGTAAGTCCCCTCGGCACCTTCCGTTGGGCCTTCTGCAACCCATAGCCACCGGGGAGCGCCCATGGTCACACCTGGGGATGGATTTCATTGTGGACCTCCCTGCATCCCGAGGCCATACGGTCATTCTCATGATTGTGGATCGGTTTTCCAAAATGTGCCACTGTGTTCCTCTCAAGAAGTTACCCTCTGCACAGGAGTTGGCCACGATTTTTGCCAGGGAGGTTTTCCGGTTGCACGGTTTGCCCAAGGAGATTGTGCCGGATCGGGGGATTCAGTTTGTGTCCAGGTTCTGGCGCGCCTTTTGCTCCCAGTTGGGGATTCATCTCTCCTTCTCCTCTGCCTACCACCCTCAGTCCAATGGGGCCGCAGAACGATCCAATCAGGCCTTGGAGCAATTCCTTCGTTGCTATGTCTCCGATCACCAAGACAATTGGGTTGACCTCCTGCCTTGGGCTGAGTTTGCCAGGAACACGGCGGTGAACTCTTCCTCTGGGACGTCTCCCTTCATGGCCAATTATGGGTTCCAACCTGCCGTGTTACCGGAGGTATTCTCTCCCCAGGATATTCCGGCTGTGGAGGATCACCTTTCCGTCCTACGTGCTTCTTGGGTACAGATCCAGAAGTCCCTTGAGGTCTCTGCGCAGCGCCAGAAACTCCAGGCTGATCGCAGACGAGCGCCTGCTCCTTCCTACCAGGCCGGAGACCGTGTATGGTTGTCCACCCGCAACCTCAACCTTCGAGTGCCCACTCCCAAGCTGGCGCCTCGCTTTGTTGGTCCCTTCTGAGTGCTTCGCAGGGTAAACCCGGTAGCCTATGCCCTTGCGCTTCCTCCTGGCATGCGGATCTCCAACGTGTTTCATGTCTCCCTGTTGAAGCCACTGGTGTGTAATCGTTTCACTTCCTCGGTTCCTCGGCCTCGTCCGGTCCAAGTGGGCAATCGTGAGGAGTATGAGGTGAGCAATATCCTGGACTCACGCCTGGTCCGTGGTCGGGTGCAGTTTTTGGTTCATTGGCGTGGTTATGGTCCAGAGGAGCGTTCCTGGGTTCCCTCCGCAGATGTCCATGCTCCTGCCTTGCTCCGTGCCTTCCACGCACGCTTCCCTCAGAAACCGTTCTTTACTCCGCGGAGGAGGGGCCCTTGATGGGGAGGTACTGTCATGGTCTTACCTTCTTGCTGTTCTCCTTCGTTTGACATGTGCTGGCGGCCATCTTGGTTTCTGGGTTTCTTGTAGCCTCCCACTCTGCGGCTCCTCCTTCCCACTGGGAGGAGCTGGATGCCTAGCTCATATATATAGGAGGTCTGTGGCTTCAGTTCCTTGCTTGGTCCTCCTGTGTTCACATGCTTCTAAGACTGCTGCTGCTTCTGGTTCCTGATCCTGGCTTCGTCTGATTACCCTGCTGGTTCCTGATCCTGGCTTCGTCTGACTACCCTGCTGGTTCCTGATCCTGGCTTCGTCTGACTACCCTGCTGGTTCCTGATCCCGGCTTCGTCTGACTACCCTCCTGGCTCCTGACCTCTGGCTTCGCAAAGACTCTGCTTCGGTTTTGCCATCCGTTTGGACTTTTGCTTTACAGCTTGATTTTCAATAAAGCCTTCTTATTTTCACTTATCTGTTGTTGTACGTCTGGTTCATGGTTCCGTGACACTACCATAATATCCATACCTGAAATTTCCCCCATCCCCTCTTTAATTTTACATTTTTATTTTTTAATTTGTACCTACATGACGCATATAATCTCTGTGGTATCTGTTGAAATGTGTTTCACACAATTTGATAAGAGACATTTTTTGGTGTTGAAGTATTTGAGGCTCTTGGTACTAAGTTAGAGTTTAGAGTATGGTAGGTGGACCGTAGCATACGATATATATAAAGTTCCAAAATATATCAAATATCAAATTTCCACCAGCCTCACTATTTCCCGTGGCCTTCCGTTATAGTGTAGGTCGGTATACATTATTATTTCTCTAATATCAACTTTCTGTGTGGACTCTATTCTCACATCACACCACCCTTGCACTTTTCATTGGATTATCCCTCCGTTTTTGCACTCTTTCACATATTATTATTATTATTAATAAGGATTTCTATAGCACCAGCAATTTACTCAGCGCTTTACAATATTAGAGGGAGACAGTACATATACAATACAATAAAATACAAGAGGATTTAGAGGGCCCTGCTCAGAAGAGCTTACAATCATATGGTGGCGGTTTCTCCACATTCATGGTCTCTATCTTGAATTGTCATTTTATCTGCTGCCTCTTCCCCCACACTTTCCCCTTCCGTACTCCCTTTGTCTGCCTTCCCCCCTTTCCCCCCCCTTCCCTTTTCCTTTCTCTTTCTCTTTATCCCCCCCCCCCCCGTCATTCTCTTTTTTCTCTTTTTCCTCTCCTCTTTTTTCCTCCCCAATGTTCCCCTTTCCACTTAGCCACCACTCCTTGTCATCACCTCCTTCCTACCATTCTGGCACCACCTTACACACACACCTTTTACCATTCCCTGCTTCTTCATTCCTTTCCTACACACCCCTTTCTCATCTGCCGCTTTTTCCATCCACACCCTCCCTTTCTCCCCCCCTCCCCTTCCTTCTTTCCGCCCCCCCCCCCTGTTTTCCTCCCTTTCCCCCTTTTTCACTCTTTTTACCCCCCCTCCCCTTTCTCATCACTAACCAACCTCCCCCTTCCCCTCTTCTTTCTCAGCTTCTCAGCTCTCCCCCTTTTTATTTTTTATTTTTCTTCTCTCCTTTTCTCACTTACATTTCAATACACGTTTACTTTTCCTCATGTATATCTAACAACATTCTTCAATGTTATATAATTTTTACTCAGATACTCTTTTGTGGCTCGACCTTTGCCTTTTGAGATCCTCGCGGGATAGGCCACGGAGGACCCAAACATAATAAAACTAACAAATAAGCTACAACATGACTTTTACCTGATCTATTTGCTGCTGGTTCTCTTACTTCCCTCTCCCCCTTGGTTTTTTCGCCTCCCTCTGACTGGTGCGCTTCTATTCAGCGCTGCAGACTCTTTGGACTGCTGCAGTCTTTTGTATGCGGTTGCAATCATCTGGAAACTCGGCGAGCAGTGCGTATATATACATACCCTTTTCCATTATCTATCATTGATTTAAATAACTCAATACTGATAATAAGCACTGTACTATGAGATAGAACTAATTTGTTTTTTCCATCCATACATAGAATTGTATCCCAATTGGCCTTCGGATAAAGGGTTCTGCCCGAAACGCATCTAGTTTTGGGAGACTCCATATACTCTCGCCTTACATGTTTCCCCAGTGATGTATTCTCACCGCACTGTTTTTTATTCCTGTATGTTCTTTCCAACTTGTATGTCTTCAATAAATCTATATATTTTTAGATTTGTGCATATACTTTTACTTTCACGATGGTCAATTGCCTTTAAAGTCCCGACCCCAGAAGAACTTTTTCTTTTCCATATAGAGTGCAGTATGGGTGAGGTATGGATTGGGTGCACTTGGTGTCCTGCTCTCAGTGGCTCAGTCCCTGGTAGCAGAATCAGCAATGGGCAAAGAACCCTCTCACCAGTCTCTAAGATGCTGTGGTGACATTTCGCTGTAGATTGGGGGGGGGGAGGAGCCCTCAGGCTGTCTCCAAAAGCCTTCAGTGATCAGTGGTGGGAAGTCAAGGATGAGTGGATGCTCCAGTTTCCCTGCAGTGATGATCTTGCTGTGACATGAGCAGTGTGGCCTATCCCCTGGGTATCCTCACTCCCAGTATCAGACTCGATCTCTGATGGTGTGGTCTCCCGCTGGTTAGTGAATATTTAGACAGAGGTGCTCTCTCTCTAACTCCCACAGTTCCAAAAAGAAGAACTTTTCTGAGCAGTTTAAAATAATCATCTGTCTACTTCTACTGCACAGTGCCTATTGGGATGTATAGTGTAACTATTATAGTGTAGCCATTATATGGCTTCCATCTCAAACTACAACTCCTAGGATTCTCAGCACTGTGCATAGAAGTCTATGGACTGGGCAGCATAACATTAATATCACAGTAGAGGGAGAGCAGCAACCAAATAGCAATGTCTCATTCCCCACGTTGTTGTAGATTATGTATATCCTACATATGGGTGCTGAAACATATATTTATTCTAATATTCATTACGGCCAGTTCACAACTGAAATACACAGGAATTCAGTCCGCATTCCTATGCAATTCCTGTACGATCCATCGTGGTGCGATTTTGCAGCCCATTCATTTTAATGGGTTGAAACTGGATTGCACAATAAAGTAGTGCATGTACTGATTTTCAAAAATTCACTGCATTCTATGCATTAAGATAAAAAGCCTTCTGTGTTTAGTAGCCCCCCAACAGCCTCTAATACTTACCTGTGCCCTCTCTCTTTCCAGTGATGTCCACGAGTCCCTCAGCCGTCCTGGGACTTTCCGTCCCGATTGGCTGAGAAGCAGCCACGGCACCATTGGCTCCCACAGTTGTCAAAGTCTGTGAGCCAATCAGGAAAGAGAAGGGGCGGGGCTGAATGTATCTGAATGGACACATGTAGCTGCAGCTCGGCTCAGGTTACCCAGCTGCTTGCTGTGGGGGCACTCAATAGGAGGGAGGGGAATGGACAGGAGCAGGATTGAGGGACCCGAGAAGAGGAGGATCTGGGCTGCTCTGTGCAAAACCCACTGCACAGAGGAGGTAAGTATAACATGTATGTTATTTAAAAACAAATGAGTCTAAAGGATTTAAGCCTTATTATTAAACAATGGCTATTTTTAGGAAAAACTATTTGTAAAAAAAAAAAAAAAAAGTCATCGGGAGCTGGGCACTGCCATGGGAGTCTTTTCATGTGGCTTCAAAGACAACATTGAGAACATACAAAACCCTTAAATAAATATTTGGGATTTCCCTAAACTGTACTGTACATAGTGTTATGGAACAGTACGATTTTCACTGAGACAGGTTCAGAGACACTGTACACTGGCAATTAGTTTAGTCTACATACAGTAGCAGCATTACAATATGGTGCAGTGAACAAAGGCAGCTACAGCCTATCAGTAACAAATGAATGTTGTGCTTTGAGCACCCCAAAACTTAAACTAAAGACTAATAACATAAAATAAAAATAAAAATCTACCAAATAAAATGCAATTTCCAAAATAATACCTCCCGAAAAAGCCAGCTTTGTAAAGGGATATAAAAGCATTAAAAAAAAAAAAAAAGATTCCATCAACATCAGAACTTGAGAGCACAATATACCCCCCAAAATGTAAACCCAAAAATACCTACTAAAAAAAATGCCCATTTTTATTGGAAGCCTTGCTGCAAAAAATCAGTGTAAAATAAAGTTCCTTTTAACATTAAATACTAAATAATATAACCACAAAATAAATTAAACTCCCAAAATACCACCCCCGGAATAAAAAAAAAAAAGTTTCTATGGACAAAACAGAAGCTAAAAGTTACCACTTACCTAATATCAAGCACACAATAAAATAAAAGTAAAAAAACCCTTAATAATTAAAAAAAAAAAAAAAAAAGCAGCAAAGGGTTGATTGCTTAAAGAGATAGCAATCAGAACTAAAGTAGGTATTCCTACCTGACCCTTGCTGCTCCCTAAGCAGTTTGTCAGCTTTTCATATCCTTCCTCTAAACCTGCTATCCATAATCTAAAGGCCATGCAATGCAATATGGTTATGTTTTTTATGTTTATCAATTTTCAAACTGTTCTTAATATCTTTTTATTATGTGTGCACAATCTTTATTCTGCAAAAAATAAAAAATAAAGCTAAAATTTAGCTCAGAAATATTTTTTCTCCACAGCTTTGTTACAAGACTTGCCTATAATCAACTTTGTCCCGCAATTTGAAGGCTGCTGAATTCTGTAGGAATCTTCAATACAGGGCTACCCTGCCCTCTTTCTGCTGCTGAACTTTCAGTGCTGTGGGGGCCAACAGCTTTGAGTCTTCAAGCTCAGTTGCACTAAAAATTATCAAATGCGGACACGCCGCCTCCTGCCCTTTCCTCTACTTTGAAAAGTTCTTTCACTGATTTAACTGTCTGTAATAAAAATTGTGCATGGAGGTAAGTCTGATCAGTCACCAGATTCTCTCCTCCACCTACAGATTATGTTACAGGCAGGATTGTTCCCATTGGATCAACTTTACTATCTATTTATCTTGGATCTGTAAACAGTAGTCTTTTTTTAATGCAAGGAGTAAGGGAGAGCCTGTAATATACAATGCCTGTAATATACAATGGAAATACAAGGGATCCAATAACTCCACCAGCTAGTATTTGCTTCTATTTCTACCTTATGACAAACTATTTTTTTTTTTTCATTTTGGATAGAGTGGTGGGGGGTTAGAGCCCTTATGTAGTTTTTATTGTTGTCTGTGTCCCCAAAGGGAGATTTACTTTGTCCTGCTGACTACTGTAACAGGTACTGAAATTAAAAAGGATTACAAAGGAAATCTTCCAATGGGTTTCTGGTAACAACGATTTGATAGGAAGATTCCCACACTTTGAAGAAATGTCTTCTTCTTCCTGTTGTGTTTATAGAAGAAAATTTTCCCCAGTTGTACACCGATAAAAAAATAAGGCTCTGACAGTAAAGAACCCCTTACGTATTTTAAGGTTCAACCGTTTTCCTCTAGTTTTAGTGAGTGGCCACGTGTCTTATTGTATTCCCTTTCTCTGAAAAGTTTGTTCCTTATGCTAGGGTCATCACCAGTACAGTATTTGTACATTGATATCATATCCCCTCTCAAGCGTCTCTTCTCCAGAGAGAATAAGTTCAGTGCTTGTAGTCTTTCCTCATAGTTGATGTCCTCCATTCCCCTAATTATTTTTGTTGCCCTTCTCTGGACTCTCTCCAGTTCCAGCACATCCTTTCTGAGAACCGGTGCCCAGAACTGGACGGAATACTCTAGATGTGGCCAGACCAGAGTCTTGTAGAGTGGGAGAATAATCTCTTTATTTCTGGAGTGAATCCCCTTTTTTATACATGCCAGTATTTTGTTGGCTTTGTTTGCATTGGCTTGGCATTGCATGCCACTGTCAAGCCTGTTGTCCACTAGGACCCCCAGGTCCTTTTCCATCTTAGATTAACCCAGAGGTTGCCCCCATAGTGAGTAGCTTGCTTTCGTGTTTCTGACACCCAAGTGCATTACTTTACATTTTTCAACATTAAACCTCATCTTCCATGTAGTTGCCCACCCCATTATTTTGTTCAGGTCTGCTTGTAAGGTTTCCACTTCCTGCATAGAAGATTTTGCCCTGCTTAGTTTAATATCATCCGCAAATACTTTAAAATTGTATATATATATATATATATATATATATATATATATATAAAACAGTATATGGAAAACCACTATATGTTTCCATTATTCCATTAAGCTTTCCCCAACATAATTTAGTTTCAGTTTAACAAAATAAACGTTGTCTAGTGCGTCAAGGTATTGTGCTAGCAAAAAGATGTGTGTAAGATGAATCCTGCACCAGTCATGCATCATTGTCTACTGCGTGGCATGGCTTATAAGGGGATTGGTGCACATAGTTGACACTTACAGGTGACACTAGCATACGCATAGGCATCAGGAGCCACAGATCAAAGGCAGTAGACATGATTGTGCTAATAAATATGCCTATGTATACCATAATGAAAAATAGTTTAATAAATATTATCTCTAATGTACACTTCATATTGTTTTACAATTGTGTTGCATACTTTATAGCAAACCTGGAAAATGTCCATAACATCTATTATTCCTGCCAGTGTTTTATAGGTTTCATTACTTGGAAGAATTTAATTATTTATAACTTCATTAACAGCACTGTAAACAAGAAAGTATGGATTTAATTTCTCATGCTTACTGCATGTTTGCCTCTAAATTTTGGGAATTTGACATTAAAACTATATCCTTAGCTCATTAATCTCAGGTAATCATCACCTGGGGTGGATAAGTAATTTATAGCAGCTGGGCCTTAGGAAGTAAATTAAAAGCTAACATATTACCCAAAATTCATAAAAAACGTATACATGGGAATATGGCCTTAACTGAAACACTATAAATGCAAAACACTGCAGGATTTATTTTCATCTGACCCTTTCACAATAAGCATTCTCTGCTAATTCTGCAAAGTAAGCAAAATTGCCTTTCCATTCTTGCTTCCAATGGAACATCCAGCATGTTTGTATTAAGTCTGTGAATGTTTATTAACTAGTGTAGCCAGCTCAAAGATGTGGGTAAAAACTAGCAATTGTTTGGAGTCTTGTTCTATCCATTTTAAAGCCTTCCATAGAGTGGGAGGTGTTTTTAAAATGTTTGCTTTTATTTTATCATTAGGAAAATTGCCACTCGCTTCCTGTCTCTGCAACTTCAGAACTATAAATGTAGTGGTGGTGGTCACCAAGATTGGAAGTTATAACCTTGCCCGTCTTTTTTATTTTTTTCCCCCAACTTCCTAACAGGAAGTGTAGTGGCAACTTGATAAAAGGTAAACAGTTGATGAAAAAAAAATCTAAAAGAGGCTTTAACCTTTCGCCACTCTATCCAAAACTACCGTAATTAAAACATTTGGCTGGAGTTCTTGAGTTTTAGGCTCCATTCACACCTGTTTGTGGGCGGAATTGTCCAGTAAACTGTAACCATGCTTGGAGGTTGTAGAAGGGAGCACAGCAGCAGCTAACTACTGAATGCCAGCTATTGTAGATGGGGCTGTAGGATAATTTAGTATTTGTGTAATGCACAGATAGTGTTGTGTAAGTGGCAAGATTGAGCATTTCTGGGAAATGGTAGATGAAGAGTGGCTGTTATGTTTCAAAATTATTATTGATATGACTTAATTTTTATTCTGAGCTGGTTTACGCATTACTGTCAGATCTCTATGCAGACCTATTAACTCTTATACTCTACTTCTGTAGGGTAGGATAAAAGATCTGCCTGATAATGTTCCCATTTCTCATCACAAAATGGTGCCAGAGGTAGAATAGGATAGGCCCAAGACCATTTGGATTGATAGGAAGTGTAGGCATTGTAGGAGCCACTAGAGGTCCCCATTGGTAGGATGCCAGTGAAAGGAAGGGAGCAATTGGAGTTGACGCTAGCCCTGCCTCTATTAGCAGTGGTTCGCTTTGGATAGAGGGCTAAGTACACGTAAGGTAGGTGGGGAGTACCAGGTGTTCGTCATGAGAAGAGGTCCAGGCTACAGCAAGGATTAATTAATTTTGTGTATAAAATGTGCTGTGCTAATAGAATAAATTAACTTTCATTTGGATTGGTTGCATTATCAAAAAAAATGATTTGAATTAAACAACGGCAGTCTTTGATTTAACCCATAATGTTTTTTCACTGTCTTTGATGATAACATTTTTTTCACATATATTTTGTACGTTGTATAGACAGCATCCTATTCAGGTGCAGCTGATGAGCTCAGTGCATTTAGGGTACTCCCAAAGGTACTTTATTTAGGACTCTGGGTAACTCCTGTAAAGGTATGGGCTATTCCTGGAATTTCTCTCACTGTCTCTCTCTTTCACTATCAAATGCTTCTGTATGAAACTTAGCAATGTGTCATCACCTGGGACCAGGATGACTGTAAGCATGTTTATACTGTATACATTTGACTAATTGTCCAGTAAAGCATTGAAAAATGTCTTCCATTTCTGGACTCAGCAGACATCATGGTCACATGAAGACACGGGGTCTACTCACAGGTTATCCTGAAAGTTCTGTAGGTTATTCCGTCAGTCTCTAGTTGGTGAGCAAAACCCGCTCAATATAAACTGTTAGTAGTTCTCCTCACATGCTGCTTCCAGGTTGAACTGTGATGGGCTTCTCATTTCCTACTGTAAACTCCAGTAATAGCAACCAATACAAAGATAAGAGTGCCGCCCAAAGCTCCAATGTTTTCAATCTGGTGATTCCACACATGCCGACAGATGCAGCTTCAAAGGGGCCCATCTTGCCTGAACGGATAGACAACAAGCAGAAGATAGAAGTGCACACTGATGCTACCTAAATTCTATGACTTCAAAACAGGCCTCAGGTTTTCCTCCTCCTAGACCATGTCCCTCTTACATGTTTCACCCATCCCTGAGCTTAGTCGTAGAGCCCAGAAGTAGGTGAAATGTGATTGAGGAGTATGGTCAGAGAGGAGGAAAAGCTGAAGCCTGTTTTTACGCTTTGGAATCAGGGAGTTTTGGTGTGTGCACTATCTTCTGCTTGTTGGCTATTCAGCCATAGCAATATAGAAATTATTACATGGAAATATTGGTTGTGACACCAGTGAATAATCATCACTGCACAAGTATACAAATACAAATGCCACTGTTAATTTGCAGTGACTAGAAAATGCTGTTGTTTTAAAGTATGGTTACAGAACTGTTGAGGTCTTTGATATTAAGAGCCGGTTCACACTGGGGCGACCTGTCAGGCGACCTGGTCGCCTGACAGGTCGCCGTAGGTCGCCTGCCATAGAGAAGCTGTGGACCCGTTCTAATAGGAGCGACACAAGTCGCTCCGACTTAGAAAAAGGGTCCGGAGCTTCTTTGGGGCGACCCGGAGCGACCTGCATTGACTTCAATGTTATGAAGTCCGAGCCGGCCGCTCCGAGGTCGCAGTGCGAGCAGCGCACCGTGAATTGTGAGGTTGCCCCGGCAAGTCGGATCGCTCTAATGTGAACTGGCTCTAAGGGTCCATGTACACGGGACGCTGGAAATGGCCGTTTAGGAGCAGTTGGGCGTTTTTTTCAGAAGCCCCTGAACCCACCTACATTTTATCTTATCTTTCCATGTACACCAGGTCGTTTACAGTCACTTGCAGGCAGTTGCGTTCAGGGACTTTTTTTTTAGAACGCAATTATTTGCGTTCGAACGTGTGTTTCCCGGCGTTTCAAACGCACAAACGCATCTATACGCGTCTGAACGCGCACGAACGCGTCTGAACGCGATGACCCGCGTTTAGCGTTCGCGTTTTTCCATTTTAAAGGGGAATCATTTTTTTGACCTCTAGGAACGCTTCTAAACGCAAACGCCTGCAAACGCCGCTAAACGCCCGCTAAACGCGGGTACAAACGCGACCGAACGGACGTTTCAAACGTCCTAAAAATTCCAGCATTCAAAGGGACTTTTAACAACGTCCCGTGTACATGGAGCCTAAGGGCTTTATTTATAAAACAAATTGCCTTCCAAATGCCTCATCATATGTGCAAATGTAAACAATAAAACCCTTGATGTTTATAATGGGAACTTTAAGGGGGACCCCATGCAAAAATAAAAAAAAAATAAAAGCTTAGGGTTCCCCCCATACTAATCTCTAAGGATCGATTGTTAGGGAACTCATTTTCACCTAGTGAAAGGCATTGAGCTGGCATTACACGTATATTACAAACATTACAGGTATTATTCGTTACATTTGTGCACAAGAAAAAACATTCTTCTTTCAATTTTTTTAAACAGACCCCAAGATCTCTCACAAACTATTAGGGATTAGGAATTTTAAGATGCAACTTCACGCAAAAATCAAAAGAAAATTGCATTGGGGTTCTCCCCCAAACATTCATAGTATCCATAATAATCTCTTAGGATCAAATGTTGGTAATGTTACATTGACCCGAAAAAAAGCATCAAATAGAAACTGCCATTAGGCTCTGCTTACATATAGGTGTTTTTGGGCAATTTTCTGCTCTAAGACGCCCACCAAGACAAATTCCGTTCATTTCAATGACCCCTGTTCACATCTGAGCATTCTGCCGCCTTAAGCAAAATGCCCGTCACTCAAAAAAGTACATGAGCTTCTTTTTTGGCAGATTACAGGCATTTTTATTTTTTTTCATTGATCACTTGTTAACCTAAAAGCGCCTGCACAAAAACACCTGTAAAACGCCCGAAGAAACGCCTGCAAAAACACCTGCAAAACACCTGCAAAAATAGCAATGCCTAGATGTGAACATAGCCTTAAACACATATTACAAACATCATGGGTATTATTTATATTTGTGTGAATGATCAGACATTTACTTTTTAATACTAAATAGACCCCCAGTATCTGTGTATGTGTGTTGTGTCTGTGTGTGTGTATATATATATATAGGGTTCTAGGGAATGTGCTGTGACCAAGGTTGAGCTGTGCTGAAGTGCCATGTTGATTTATAACACACAGCAAAAGACAAGGGCAAAGGAGAATGAAGACATTGTAGCAAACTGAAAGATAGTAAATATATTTTTTACAGGTACATTTTACACAGTACATAAGCACCCTCTTGTTTTAAAATGTTTTAGTTCTCTCAACAGAACCTGTTTTAATATGATAAAAATAAACTGAAATTCCTATCATGTAGCAGTTTTCTTGGTTCAATAGAGAATGAGAAAACATATTATATTAGTGAAAATAGGGAAAGTTATTGATCCATTAGAGGCTATTGTTTTGGGTGTCAGGACAGACGGTTCATTTATATGTAAAATAAAATTGATATACTGGACACTGACACAGAGGAATTGACAATTACATTAAATGGCTTCCCAGTTTTATTCTTCTTATGTTCATACAGAAGGCACCATGTTTATCTGTCCTTCATTTTTATAGTAGTATTGATTTGTGATGTAACTTTTATTTATTTGCTTCATTCTGATAATGACATTAATGGTTTCTCAGTTTTATTCATCTTCTAATCAGACAGAAGGCCACATGTTTTGCTGTACTTCATTTTTATAGTGGTATCAATTGGTGATCTAACTTTTAATAATTTAATTGCATCATGTAAATCAGTTTTGTAAGGGATATTTTGGATATGATTGACTCACACCAAACAATAGTATTCATTTCTAACCATTTCTGCAATTTTATCCAAATTTGAGTCTGTCCCGTACACATCTAATGGCCTTTTTTTCTACAACATTTATAGTCTTTACATCTAAAAACATGTCTAAAAGCAAAACTAAAATAGGCCTGGGCTCCTTATTTAATGCATCGTATTACCCATAGAAAAAGAGTCTTGCCATTATTCATCAGAGCATGGCTGTTTATGCAGAACACATGAATAAAATAAGAGCACTTTGGTGTGGCATTCAATCATCATGTGGAACCTGGTATATCTTTATAGTACCTTATGAAGAGCTTAAGTTCCACAATGCTACTGGCCCATTTCAAATCATGCTTTCAGTTTTGTGTGGCCTAACATTTAATACCTCTGTTTTTTTTTTATTATTTCTGTTATCATGCTGAGGTCGTTTCACCTCATTTACTGTCCCTGTGACACCAGAAGAAAAAATGAGGGGAACAGCTGTCCCCAGTTGTCACAATGACCCAAAGATAAAGACAGTAATAATAAATTCATTCATTCATTATGGACTCTTGAAATATATCATGCACTTATTATCCAACATTTAAAGTTTGATTGTAATTTTATTTATTTAGGTTGGATTCATATATTTGTTTTAGCGCACCCCACTATTTTCAATAAATTGACAGAGGTTATACCCCTTCTTCACTTTACTAAAAAAGATTTATTTTGTTGCAGTCCCGACTGGAGAGATTTTTTATGACTTGCTGTCTTGACAGGAAGTGAGAAGACATTTTTCCAATTGAGCCAGAGATCAGGCCAGAATTTGGCAGGGATCTATCTCTTACCCTTAAAAAAATGTATTATTGATCAGCTTTCCACAAGGCTATTGAAAGATGACCTGTGATTGGTTGATATGGCTCAATACACACAAGTTTGATTTATATCAGTAAAGCTCTGTTTCTATTGCCATTGATATTGCCGAATATCAGGTGTAAATGTATATGGTAGCAAAATGTGTAGTCTTATGTTTTAGTTAAAGTGACTTATCGCCTTGAATTTAAGACATATCAGGGACAAGTAACATATCTGATGAATTCCTACGAACAGCTTAATGAACTGGAACCCAATTGCACTCACTAAAGTAGCTCTCTAGGGACCAGTCACATTCTCTGGTCAATCTTTAGCAGCAGCTCCATCAAAACTTTGGGCTGGATATCACTGTATTGGCAAACTGGAATGCTACCCAGTAATATAATATACAACTACATACCGGCAGTGATTTAAACCAAAGTGGCAGCACATATAAGATTCTCTTTCACTGATATATTCAAGCCCTTTCTAAAATATTACAGTTTTTTCCTGTAAAAATAGATATTTTCTAGAAAAAGATATTTAGAAAATAAAGCATTTAGTTAAAAAATGCATGGAGTGCAAAAAAAAAAAAGTAATACATTGAATATAGATGTGATCAAGACTTTATATATAAAAATTTACAGTTGAGCTGGTATTTCATCTGCTGTCATCAGAGAAAATTCTATCAGTTGCACTGACAAGGTCCATGACCCACAGCAGAGGACTGTGAAAGCAGACTTGTGGAAGGTTGCTTGAAATGACTGTTGTATGTGATAAAAATATGGCTAAGTAAAGAGGTTTTCTTCTTCACTGAGCCAACATTTAATAACATCACCAGTTTTAAAATTGACTTGAGCTCACACTTCATATTTGTATTAGCATGTCATGTTTGGATTGCATATTTACATTTTAATATGCTAACAAATAAGTTGGAAGTACAATATATGCTACTTCAATTTTAACTAGTATGATTTCTCCTTTTTCATTCTTGTATCAATGAGGGTATAATTATATTGGTACAGGTAAATGATGCTTAAACAGGATCAGGGGCACCCAGAATAGTTCAAGCAGGTTTGTCCTGTCTGCACTTTTGTTCAAAAAGTCAGCAAATAAATATATAGTCTATGCAGGAGGACATCCATAGCCTAAAACAGATAAAACATTTGCCTGTCTGAGCCACTAACCAAACACATGTCAGTTCCTGAATAGTAGGGTGCCCATGAAAGGGATTCCCAAAACAAACAGGCAGTTCTTCTATCTTAGTGTTCTGTCAGCAGTCAGCATTATCACTCAGCAGCAGGCTGTCACATCGGAGAGAGATATGGACCTAGGCATGGAGGCGCTCCCACCCAAAGCTCAACAATCCTCCAAGCTCTAGAAACAGAGCAAGACTTATTGAGAATTTAAAAAATGCAAGGAAACACATGATGTTAAAATGTTATCTAGTAGGAAGTTATCTACTAGAAGTCACAATGAAATATCATTGTCCATTTACCCCACTATCCACACAAAACAAAATTGGAGACAGAAAGAGAAAGGGCTCTGAGTAAAAAAAAAAAAAAAAGGCACATGGACAGCTAAAATTAATTAATGCAGTCTGAGTATAAGGTAAGGTATTATGTAAATAAAGGCATAAAAGATTTTTCCACCCCAAACTCTAAAAAGCTTCCAGGCTAAAGGGTTTTTGTTGCAAACACATACTGGATATGTTGTCTAGCTGCATGGCAATACACACACGGGTCGAAATTTTTTTTTCGGTATTAGCCAGTTCAATAGAAACCGTCCGACATTTGGCTCGTGTGTTTGGCAACCAGTCCAACAGAAGTCGGCCGTAAGGGGCATGGCGAACAAGGTCTGACAATTGGCATTCAGTCATTGATTCAGCGCTCTCAGCCAATGACCGACCGGCATGTTCTGGCAGGAGGGCTGCCCCCCTGTCAGAACACAATAGCTCAGCAGGGGAGATTGATGTACTAACATAGGATAATTAGTACAGCGGCTCCTCCTGAGCTCTTCAGATTATTTTTGTTCAGCCCGCTGAGTTGAACAAAAAAAATAAAAACTAATAGTGTGTACTAGGCTTAAGATGTCAAAAACGTTATCTAGAGATGAGATGGGATAACTCACCTAACCTGCCATCACAGTAAACAAATTGGGCATAGAAAAAACATTGATGCTAGAAGATGCAAGTATAAAGCTACAGATATAGTTGTATTGTTCCTAAAGCCCTGTACACACAAGCTGAATGTCGGGACACATCGGCCGGTTTAAAAAAACAGTGTGTATGTGCACCCCAGAGCATAAACACGCATGTATGTATATCAGCAGAGCAGTGGGCGGTGTCAGTAGAGCAGAGGTTGGTGTCAGTAGGGCAGTGGATGGTGTCAATAGTTTTAATTTTTATTATTTTTTACAATACTATTTTTTTATTAATTTTTTTATGATTTTCTTCGGAGCCCCATTGGGGAGGCTTTGGTGAAATATCAAGGGTCTAAACAGAGAACTGCACTGGACAGTGAACGAATGGGAAATGCTCTTTGCTAAGCGGCTTCCTGTTCATTCACAAACTGAAGCATAGTAAACACAGTTCACTACGCTTCAGTTAAGAATGAACACAGGAGCGATCGGTTCAGATCACTCACTGTGTTCATTCATTCATCCATCCTGGAAAATTCCCTGCAGCAGCCAGTGGGAGAGGAGAGGATGGAAGCTGGAAGCATTGCAGGGGAGAGACAGGGAATGCAGGAAGCAGGGGGAATCTGCACCACACAGGGTGATTAGGCACACCTAGCACACCTTGTGCACATGCCTACGGCCACGCTGTTTCGCCGGCTTCTGTCAAACAAACATGCTGGAAAACCAGCAGCCGACCAACTCCCGATCAGCCAATGGCAGAGAGCACTGATCGGAGTGTTCTAGAGGGGGGGGCTGTCCCCCTTTCAGAACACAACAGCTCAGCAGGGGAGATCACTATACTAACTTTGCATAGTTAGTACAGCTGCTCCGACCAGAGCTGACAATTTATTTATTTATTTTATTAAAATAAAATAGTGTGTACCAGGCTTAAAGCTGTACTAAACTGTCAATCCTGACTACATTGCTTATTTTGTTAACTGGTTGCCATGTTCATCTGGAAAATCATGATGATAATGAAAGTGATACGACCAAGTATTTGCTTAACCACTTGCCGACCGCTTACTTTATATATACGGCGGCATAGTGGCTCCTACAGGCAAAACCACTTATCGGTACGTTGGTCGCCTGGTGGCAGCTAGGGGGTGAGCGGGGGAAGCCCATGAGTGTGTCAGGCAGCTCCGGTTGCCGCCTGACACCCGCGATCACTCCCCGCTGAGAGAGAAGGGCAGTCGGCTGTTGTAAACACAGTCGCGTTTCGTCATCAAAAGACGTCACGCCCACGCCCAGACGACGTCTTTTGATGATGAAACACATTGGCGGTATCAGATGTAGTGTCTACATGCCCCCTTCCATGCCGGCTTGTGTCCTCTATCTGCTGTGAAGACGCGGGATGCCTCGATCGTAGCTCCAGCCTTTTACATGTTTGATGTGCCTGTTTGTCTCTACAATCTTGTAGCCTCTTTTAAATAACCTTGCGTGTGTCAACTTTACGGGATTACGCTATGGTCTTTGCTACGGAACAGGGCACCCCTGAGCAGGTACCTCCGTTGACAGATGCTCCTAGTGCTTCCCGAGGGCTCCAAGCACTCCACCAGACACCGTAAGCACTTCAGACTCCACGAACCGCCGCAGCTTGGTAAGGGTCTTGGCATCTCCTACCCACCCTGGACCAACGACAAGGCTCCAGGTTCCTGTGGGTGAACCTCTCTTTCCCCAGAGAGTGCAGCACGAACAAGCTCTTACACAAGCTCTTACAAGAGCTCAGTGATTCTCTAAGGGAGTATGGAAGACCATAGCAATCCCTGTAGCAGATTCCCCCAATAACGAGACAAAGCTCTGAGATGAGGGTAAAACAGGAACAACATTTATTGGAAGAACAGAGCACACTTTTATACAGAAATTGGAACATCCTTCCCCCAACAATCGCTTTCCCATTGGTCAATTGTAAAGTACTTGCAGTTCTCACTAAGGTCCTCTCCAGCATATGCAAATGAGGGCTTGAAAATGAGTCAACAGGGATTGGTCAGATAGCTTTGACCAATGCAAGAAGACAGAAGCCCCAGGGGGCAATCAATGTAAACTATAGTCAGACACAGAACAATGGTTCCCTAACGAGCCCTCAATACACATTACTCTGAGTGTCAATAGACCGCCCGTTTCCTCAGAACTTCCTGTAATGCCCATATTAGGAGTTGGCTTCCTGTTCCTTACAGTTTACAGGAATACGTTTTAGCTTCCAGGAGAGGCAAGGCTCCATTAGCCACATGTTTAAAGAAACACAAAAGACAAGAGAACGGTCGCCCAGGCGGGACTTTATATGAGGTTGCCACAATAGTCATGAAAAGTCAAAAAGTAAAATTTATTAGTAGAGTATAAGCATACAATCGATATAAATGTATAGTCATAAGCATAGTTACAAAACATGTACAGCATGTAGAAAACAATTGACAAAATAACAACATAGCAGCAAATTGCGCATGATGACAGCATTGCAGCATCCGTTTAGCATAGTATTGGGTATATCTGTATTGAAAACTCTACGCGTTTCGTGGGTCTAATATGCCCACTCATCAGGAGTATATAAGTAGATCTGTCTAAAAGTAAATGATAAAAAATAAAATATCAATATTTGCTGTGCGTTTATATTGGCCAACAACTGTGAAGTTTCAACAAATGTATGACCCAAGTGGGGAAACAACACTTACATTGGGCCAAATCAGATTGAGAAATGCTGCCATGAGGTGGGGTGCCAACGTCTGATCCGGGAGCTGAAGAGACAAGAGTACCCACAAGAAAATGGGGAGCCGGGCAAGGAAACATAAGTGATGGAAAATGTGATATGACACTGGCTGAAAATGCAAGAAATAATATATCAAAGTATTAGAATATGGGCTGTATCACATAGTGAAACATGAAAGTATTCAATGTACAAGGTATGTTCCAGCAGAGACAGTGTCAACATTAGAGAAGAGAAAAAAAAAAAAAAACGAAAGAAGGCACCGAAGAAAAATGCAGATCCCCAGAAAGAGTGCTGATCACAGTGTAACCAATGGCCAGGAATAGTGATGAGAAAGCTGTGATGAATAAAATAGAGTGAGGAAGATGAGCTCATATGGTTTCATAACACTGGTTGAGTAACCATAAATAGTGAAGCATAGTATCTCAGGATATTGAAAGTACAAAAAAGTATCAATATAGTAAATAAAGATGATACAAATAAAAATATATAGTAAAATTGAGACAGGTGTAGGAACCATAGAGTAATGAGCTCACTGGGTGGTGCCTGTTCTAAGGACAGCAATGCTGGGAGTAGTGAAAGACTGAAAGAGTGAAGTGTCTAAAAGAATGGGAGGTGGAGATGGTGAAGGAAGTGGTGGGAATTAGACAAGGTGTGTAATTATGTCCACATAGTAAACCCATTGGAGAGAGAAAATAGGATATCAGTGCATGAAAGAACAGAGGTGCATGAAAGTTGAGTTCCTCACCCGAATATCCACATAGGTTGCACGTAGATCTTGTCCCTAGCGCCATGTGTATGGTAGGACAAACCAAGCTTGTTCGTCAACATGGAAAAAGCCAGCACAAGCTGGCAACCATGACCATAGATGTTACAACCATAACCAGCACATGTAGACGCTGCAATTGCAGCGGTGCATGTGACCAGCAGGAACATGACGCCGATATATAGGTGGCTCCACCCTATAGGGGAGGAGGCAGCAGGGGAGGAAACCCTCCCCATAATATATCGCAGCTCCCGGAGCAGATCTGCACCTACCACCAGGGGGAAGCGCATAAGCCATTAAAATGCAGGTGCCGAAGTGTACCTGCAAAAACGCATGGTAAAATAAATAATTAATGCAATGTGTACAATGCTTACATGAATTGATGCTGTAATGTTACATCGGTTAGACTAAAGCAATGCGAGACCAAAGGCGGGCAATGGGTGTCTTCCACCCGGGAAATACTGGTAAAAGAAAACTGGTATAGCACTTGCAATTGTGTACATCTCCATCCCTAAAATTTTGTAAAGACAAGAGAACGGTCGCCCAGGCGGGACTTTATATGAGGTTGCCACAATAGTCATGAAAAGTCAAAAAGTAAAATTTATTAGTAGAGTATAAGCATACAATCGATATAAATGTATAGTCATAAGCATAGTTACAAAACATGTACAGCATGTAGAAAACAATTGACAAAATAACAACATAGCAGCAAATTGCGCATGATGACAGCATTGCAGCATCCGTGTAGCATAGTATTGGGTATATCTGTATTGAAAACTCTACGCATTTCGTGGGTCTAATATGCCCACTCATCAGGAGTATATAAGTAGATCTGTCTAAAAGTAAATGATAAAAAATAAAATATCAATATCAACACTGTGATGATCAATATCAATCAGATCTACTTATATACTCCTGATGAGTGGGCATATTAGACCCACGAAACGCGTAGAGTTTTCAATACAGATATACCCAATACTATGCTACACGGATGCTGCAATGCTGTCATCATGCAGCATCCGTGTAGCATAGTATTGGGTATATCCCAGGGGATGCCATATTTGCGAGTGGAGAGGTGATGGAGATGTACACAATTGCAAGTGCTAGACCAGTTTTCTTTTACAAAGAAACACAAAAAGACACAAAAATGCATAACTCCCAGTCTACTGAACAGAACCCCTACATTCAACCCATCCCCAGATAGCCTGGATCTGAGCGCTCAACATATCCAAACAGGGCTCAGATGCCACAAACACAGTCAAATTGCCATGGTGTTTATGTTTAGCATGGGCTGATGAGAGGGCCCATAGTCATATTGCAGGAGGCGAGCAACCAGGCTTCTCCAACGCCCAGTGGCGAGATTGGTCTCGTCACAGTCTTTTGTTATATATCCCCTATATACATTGCACCTATCTGGTTATCTGGATATATCGTGGAGACTGCACCTCCCAGGTACTGAGCTTGATAATTCTGGAACCCATAATCTTATCTACATGTTCGTGAGGCCATTTCATTAATTTGATTGGCGCTACTGGTCTGGTAAGCTGCTCCCTATAATATTCGCACAGTGGTGTCCCCTACTTACACTTCCCTGTGGTTGCCTCATGAGAAGTTTTGAAAATAAGTTTCTCTTTCCTAGATGAATATTCACAATTTTGTTTTATTGGGACTTTGTGGGCACTTTTTGGACTTTCTTTGGATTTTTTATCACTATTTGTGTTATATATTAATTAATTCATTTAATTTTTTTATATGACTTCACTAGAGGACACAGCACCTAGCTTAGGGTCTGTGTCGACAGGCTTTTGTACACTACAAACCTACAAGTTTATTAGAATGCAAAAGCCAGCTGAAGAAGATCAAATGCAGGTCATAAGGAGGCCTATTGCAATTCATATGCAGTCAATGAATTCTGAATGATCTCAATAGCATTTCAAACTGATGTCAAACTGATGCCATTGACACATCAAGCTCATTGACATAGACCCCAAAGGCTAAGTTCACACTGGCTTTGAAGCAGGCGTTTGAAGGATGTTTTTAACTCTCCTCAAATGCCTATGCAAATGATACTATGGAAAGCACATAGTGCTATTCACATTATAAACACATGAAGCGTTAGCTTTGCATTGCTTCATAATTAAAGCATCATGTCGAGTCTGGAGGAGTTTGAAGCCTTTTTAACTCCTTTCATTCAAGTCTATGGTAATGCTCCGCAAATACACTGTTAGGAATTTGTGGTGCGTTTGCAATGCTAAAATTAATGTAAAAAAAAAGAATTGTGCAGGAGGAATATAATGTCCCACACTGCCCTGTAATGATAAAAGAAAGCATAGAGTGTCCTGCAGTCACATCCTTCTATGCACTTCCCTTTTGTGCTGCTTGAAGATGGCTGACAGAAACTTCCGAGGGTAGGTGCATAAATAATGATACAGGACAGAGAAGCGTATGCGCGGCGGTTCCCGATATGGTTGCTTGATTTGGGATCTCTGTTTGGCCCCAGCTGACCGAAGCCTACTGCTGCTAACACCCTTCTACTGCACACAGTAGACATCATCAGCAGCCAGAAGCAGGGGAGCACCCCCTGGTCTCCCCATGTTAATGGTGACAGCACGCTGGGACCTCCTGGGACAGTTCACAGTGAGTGAGATCCAGGCGGCGAGTGCCCAGCCACACTCACAGCTCACCTCTCCACTCGCAAATATGGCATCCCCTGGGATGGACCTTGGCCCTGTTTCACTCGTGAGTACACCTCTGATAGGGCCAGTGTCTCTGGCCTCCACAGAGTCACTTATTCAGCAGACATCTCATGCTCCCCTATGGAAGCAGGCCCCATCCAGCCTTACTGTGTGGCTCAGGCTGCCGGTCATCTCCTGGATAACCAAGACCATATGTCAGCCATGGTTGCTAAATTTGCGGACTTACTTGATTGTGACCTCAAAAATACTGCCTCCAAAATCACAGGAGACATTAAAGCAGACTTACAAAACTTGGGGTCCCACATCCAAGAATCAAAGCTATTGAGCAGAAATTTGACCACACAGTGGCCAGAATCAACCAAAACTCAGAACGCATACAAGATCTCCAAAATCAACTGGACTCAGTCCTTTTGAACAGAAGCAGGAGGTACAAGTTTAGAATCAACTAAAGATATCGCTGACGCTGTATGCTCATTTATTAAGGAACTTATTCCTGGTTTACAACCACATAGACTGGAGCTTGATCATGCACACAGAGCTCTGAAGCCTTCGCGCCCAGATGGCTTGCCAAGGGATGTGATTGTTTAACCACACTTTTATGCTGTTAAAGAAGAAGTCGTGAGGAGAGACTGATCTCTACCTCAAATATCCTTTCAAGGGCAGCCTGTCTAAATTTTTTACTGACCTCTCTCCTTCCACGATCCAGAGGCAGAGGTCCCTTAAACCATTGTTTGTTGCACTTACCCAGAAGTATATATTGGTGGTTTTTCCCGTTCAGTCTGAAATTTGAATACAGGTATAAAACCTACACCTTTGCCACGCTCAAAGAAGACAAAAGATCTGTAGAAACCGAAGCGTATCTCCCAGGAACCTGCAACTCCCCCTCCTGGCTCTGCATATAACTCTGTTAGCTCGCTCAGTCCTTACCACGTGAAAGCTATTTTGTATTCTGTGACTCTGTTTGAAACTGCTCTCATAGTTATGGGCTCAACTTTCAAACAAACATATTTTGAATCACAGTTTTCTGAGTTTCATTCACTTGTTTTTTTGGGATTATTTATCAACAGTTCCATTGCACCAAGCACAGACCTAGACCCTTTCTTCCCTACAATGTCCTTTGTCTCTTAAAGATTGCTAATGTTTGAATCTAGGGAGCTAGACAAATTTATCCCCACCATGTCTATGCTATTTAGGGCATAATTGCTGTCCCCCCTTCTGCATCACAAGTGGTATTCCTTCTGCGCAGTGGTTTCCTTTTCTTATTTTTTGTGGCAAAGCAGCACTAATGCTATTTAGGGCATAAATAAATGTTCTTTGTTTATTCCTCCGTTAAGCTTGATGTAACAGTGTGTTCTGTGACATAGGGACTTTACTATGTCATTATTATGATGATTGGCCAAAGGCAGGGTGCATTTAGCCAATCATGGCTCAGGGGCCAAGTCCACGCCCCACACTATATAAGGCTGCTGCTTACATGGCAGCCATGTATAGAGTGGAACTTAGGCAGGTAGTTAGGGGATTGTGTGTGTTCATTCAGTTAAGTACAGTCAGTGTAGTGTAGTGCTGTGCTGATTCTTGTATAATAAAAAAAAAGTGTAGTGGTGCCACTGAAGTGTTCGTGTATACAACACGTCTGTGTCCCCCTACTGATCCCATTTTTTTTTTTGCAGCATCAGGTTCTGTTGCTGCATTATTAGTACTCCCCCTCCTGTGTGGCAGGCACTGTTCCTTCTGCGTTAGCAGTAATTTTTTTTTGTGGCGCAGCAGCACTAATAATATTTAAGGCATACTTGCTGCCCCCCCCCTTCTGCATAGCAGGTGATATTCCTACTGCGTCAGCAATGATTTTTTTTGTGGCACAGCAGCACTAATAATATTTAGGGCATAATTGCTGTCCCCCTTCTGTGTTGCGGGTGCTATACCTTCTGTGTCAGCAGGGGTTTTCTTTCTTTTTTTTGTGGCGCAGCAGCACTAATAATATTTTGGGCATAATTACTGTCTCCTCTTCTGCGTCACAGGGGCTATTCCTTCTACATCAGCAGTAATTTTTTTTGTCACGCAGCAGCACTAATAATATTTAGGGCATAATTGCTGTCCCCCCTTCTGCATCACAAGTGGTATTCCTTCTGCGCCAGCAGTGGTTTCCTTTTTTTATTTTTTGTGGCACAGCAGCACTAATGCTATTTAGGGCTTAATTGCTGTCCCCCCTTCTGCATCACAAGTGGTATTCCTTCTGCGCCAGCAGTGGTTTCCTTTTTTACTTTTTGTGGCAAAGCAGCACTAATGCTATTTAGGGCATAATTGCTGTCCCCTCCTTCTGCGTCACAGGTGCTATTCCATTGGCGTCAGCATATTCCCTTCCCACACTCTATAATAAAAAGCTATAAAAATCCCCCCAAAAATAAAAAACAATATTAAAACGATTTATAATGCACCAAGCACAAAAGTATTGCACCCAAGCACCATATTTCCAGCCCACACTATATAATTAAAAGTTATAAAAATCCCCATCATGCCCGGAAGGCCAACAAGGAGAGGCAGACACTCACAAGCCACTAAAAGAGGGCAAGCAGCCTCTGTATCCACAGTGAAAAGTGGTGGTCACGGACATTGTGCATCCTCTGCAGGCAGGGAACGCTTGTCCTTTTTTTTTCCAGTGCTGGCCGTTTTATTGAGCCACAACATGGAGAAGAGTTGGTGGAGTGGATAACTAAGCCATCCTCATCCTCTGTCACCCAGGCTCATGCAAGTTTGTCTTCCACCGCAGCTGCCAAAGCAGCCTATTCCACAGGCTCCTTGTCCACAGCTACTCCTTCAATAGCTCCACCACCATGCACCTGAATTATTCAATCATAGTGTCAGTTACATGCTGCTGGAAGATGTGCAACAATTTGAATGCTCTGATGTTGGTTCCCAGGTTGAGGAAGGGAGTACCATGAGCCTAGAGAGAGTGGGTGCCAATGACGGACAAGAAACTAGCAGTCATGTTCCCCCAGCTGCAGCATTCTGCCAAATTTGCTCCAGTAATGAGGGGGGAGGGGATGATGAGGTCACTGACTGTACTTGGGTACCTGAGAGAATAGAGGAGGAAAATGAGGAGGAGGCACAACTCCAACAAGGCAAGATGTCCTCCAGGGGACGAATTAAAGTCAGCCACCCTATTGCATCACACCCCAGAGCTCCAAAGGTGCAGGGCGCTGCTAACTCCCCCTTGACTTCCAAAAGTTCATTGGTGTGGGCCTTTTTCCAACACATGTGCAGCAGACCACAGCATTGCTGTTTTCAATCCCTGTCTGAAGGGGCTCAAGCGTGGCCTGAACACCAGCCGCTTGGGCACCACATGCTTGACAAGACATCAAGTCCTCAGCGCCCAGGGCTGTTAGGTTTAAGCAACCATCGGCAGCATCTGCATCATATGGTGCAAGATTATCTAGGGGCAAGAGCAGACTTGGAGACCTTTCCAACTGAGCATACACTGGGTTACTGGGTCTTGAGGATGGACCACTAGCCAGAGCTCAATATGCAATGGAGCTACTGGCCTGTCCTGCTTCCAGCATGCTTTCCGAAAGGACATTCAGTGCTGCTGGAGGTTTTGTGACAGATAAGAGTGCATCAGTCCACAGACTCCATTGACCGGCTGACATTTATCAAAATTAATCATTCCTGGATCAACAGCAGCTATCAAGCCCCTGATGCTGATGTAACTGATTGAATTTGCTAGGGATCTGGGATCCCTTGAAGACTTCTTATGCTGCCTATCCTATTCCTGAATCTTGATTATGATAGCTTCCAACAATGTTTTTGGTTTAGGGCACCACCAACACCCAAGGCCCAATTTTTCTGGACCTATTTGACTGATGCATGTCATTTGAATTTTTTTTCTAATTTTAAACAGCAGGGCCCATTCCTGCACCCAGCAAGAGTAACTGTGAGGGGTTACAGTGTTCAAATACCATCCACACCCAAGGCTCAATTTTTCTGCACATGTTTGACAAGTGCATGTATTTTCAATTTTTTTCCTAATTTTTAACAGCAGGGCCCATTCCTGCGCCCAGCAAGAGTAACTGTGAGGGGTTACAGTGTTCAGGCACCACTAACACCCAAAGCCCAATTTTTCTGCACATGTTTGACAGGTGCATGTGTTTTAACTTTTTTTTTCAATTTTTAACAGAAGGGCCCAGCAAGAGTAACTGTGAGGGGTTACGGTGTTCAGGCACCACAAACACCCAAGGCCCAATTTTTCTGCACCTGTATGACAGGTACATGTAATTTCAATTTTCTTTCTAATTTTTAACAGCAGGGCCCGTTCCTGCGCCCAGCAAGAGTAACTGGGAGGGGTTACAGTGTTCAGGCGCCACCAACACCCAAGGCCCAATTTTTCTGCACCTGTTTGACAGGTGCATGTATTTCAATTTTTCTTCTTATTTTTAACAGCAGGGCCTGTTCCTGCGCCCAGCAAGAGTAACTATGACGGGTTACGAGCACCACCAACACCCAAGGCCCAATTTTTCTGCACCTGTATGACAGGTGCATGTAATTTACATTTTTTAACAGCAGGGCCCGTTCCTGCACCTAGCAAGAATAACTGTGAGGAGTTACAGTGTTCAGGCACCACCAACACCCAAGACCCAATTTTTCTGCACCTGTTTGACAGGTGCATGTAATTTCAATTTTTTTTTTCTAATTTTTAACAGCAGGGCTCATTCCTGTGCCCAGCAAAAGTAACTGTGAGGGGTTACAGCGTTCAGGCACCACCAACACCCAAGGCCCAATTTTTCTGCACCTGTATGACAGGTGCATGTAATTTACATTTTTTAACAGCAGGGCCCGTTCCTGCACCTAGCAAGAATAACTGTGAGGAGTTACAGTGTTCAGGCACCACCAACACCCAAGGCCCAATTTTTCTGCACCTGTTTGACAGGTGCATGTCATTTCAATTTTTTTTTCAAATTTTTAACAGCAGGGCCATTCCTGTGCACAGCAAGAGTAACCTTAAGGGGTACAGTGTTCAAGCATCACTAGCGATGGGTGAACGGTTTGAGTCGAGCATAAGTTTGGCCTAAACATCACCCATTCAGGTATTTGCCTAACACCTTAACTTTCTCGGCACTTAGCGGGATGTTTGCTCACTGAGCGAATAGTCAACAGGTTGTTAAGGCTTCACTGCTGAGAGCTGAATTTAAAAAAATAAATTAAAAAAGAAAAAGTAAATAAAAAAAATTGGGGTAAAAACAACTGGGGGGGGGGGGGGGAAATGGCGTAGGTCCCCCCCCCCAAATCGATACCAGGCCTTTTGTAAATCCATCATCAATCACACCTCCGTCCGCACCTGAAAAAAGAAAGAAGAAAGTTTAAATTCATTTTTTTTCTTTAGAAATGTCAGTATTGCTGCAGCAGGCTCTGTAAGTCATACAGATGCACCACTTTACAGGCAGACTAAGGGGACTTTCCAGGCACTATATTTAAAATAATTTTTATTGTTTCACTTTAGGCATCATTAAAATCACTGGTCCTTTAAAAACAATTGTTTTAAAACATTTTTTTGCATTGATAAATGTCTCCCAGGGCAGTACCTAGGTCCCCATACCCTTTTTTGACAATAAGTTGCATATGAGCCTCTAAAATGAGGACTTTTGATTTTTCATATTCGTGTCCCATAGACCTCTATAGAGTTTGCCTGTTCGCTAGAACTTTTTTCCTGTTCGAGATGTTCTGGTGCGAACCGAACAGGGGGGTGTTTGGCCCATCCCTACTAGTCGCTACCCTTTAAGGACAATTCGGGTTCTCTTGGAGTAATACAATGACCCTTTTCTTGGGGATAAATCTTGCTCCCAGAATAGACCATTTATACGAGACTAACTATACCCCATTGTTTAAAAAATTAGAATTGGAACTCGCTCAATGGTCTCCACATCCTGTTTTGGCTGGGGCGGATAAATTTGTTCAAGATGACCTTACTCCCTCAAATTCTTTATTTCTTCAGGTCTTTTCCTATACCTGATTTACCTGCAAAACAAAATTATCAAATTAATTTGGGGATCGAAGAGTACCGCTAGTCTAGAGCAGTCCTTTTCTGCTCCTGTAAACAGGGAGTATTTGGTCTACCCAACATCTACTGGTATTATCAAGCAACCCAGCTAGCTCAAATCTCAGTAGTATATGCATGCTCAGGACTCCCTAACTGGTGTAAAAATAGAGAGGCAGGCAGTTACACACAACACCTTAGACTACTTATTTTGGTGTCCTACTAAACTCAGACCCTCTATCATTGCTCCAACCCTCTTCCACTCTTTTGCAGTATGGGATACTCTTAGAACTCACCCACAACTAATCTCCCCTCTTAGACCACTGGCCCATATTTTCAGAAATCCGCAATTCCCTCCAGGCCTAGAAATTCCAAGCTCTTAAATGGTGGTTGAATAAATGGCTATATAGAATCGGTCACTTTTCCCCCCCCATCTGGGCCAATATCTAAAGTGTATTGCGCTAGTAAATTATATATGCCGGACACCAAATTTTTTTTCCAAAGTTTAACCTGAACATGAAACCTGGACATCTAAACCAAACCCACCCTCTATCATGCCCTTTGAACAGTGGTGTGGACAAGCCACGGAGCAGAGGGGGGATTTCAATGATATACAGTGCCCTCTCCTCTGTCCAAACTAGGACTCCCTATATGTTAGCCTGAGAAAGGGATCTTGCTCAAGAATGGGGTATCAAGGAATGGCATAGGAATTCCCATAGGGCCACCTGTCAGGGTGCCAGGAAACCAGACAGCAGGAGGCAGATAAAATAAAGCAGATTATTGGAGAAAACAACAATAATTGCACAGCAAGAGTGAGGAAGAGGGAGCAGGAACAAGCCAGAGTCAAGTCCAGAAGCAGGTAGTCATCCAAGCTAGGGTGGGGTACAGAAGTGGGTAGTCTGCTGATGCTGGGTTGTCAGCCGATGCGGGGTCGAGAGCCAGGAGAGTCATCAGCCAAGCCAGGTCATACACGGAGAAACACAGAGAATAGAAGACTGCTAGCAGAGGTGCACCTTGGAGCACAAACACAAGGGCAGGGATTACAACCCAACAGGTGATAGATATAGTGAGGTGTGTAGCATCTTCAATGTGCGATGCCCAGGCAGCAGGAAGTGATGATGCAATCAGAGTCTTTAAGAGGCAGCAGTTTGCACATGTCCAAGATGGCTGCCAAAAGAAAGGCAAGGTAAGACCTTGACACCACCAAAGGCATACTGAACATAAGGTTAGCAGAAGCTAACTTAAAAGTTTTAATGCGGTGGTACCTGGTGCCTACAAGATTGGCTAAACTAAACCCTTCTTCCTCACCGGTTTGTTTCCGTGGATGTGAACATATAGGGGACATGCTACATGTCTGGTGGGATTGCCCCAAGATTAGAGCCTCAATGCCCTTCTCCTCTTCCTCTGCTCAGCCAATTACTCATACATCAGCACAATTTGCAGGCCAAACATGAGATGAAGCATTAAAAATGAATACATGCTGCTGCCTTTCCTGCTAATGGAGTATGCACAGGAAACATTCAACATGACAAGCCACACCTCAAGTTGTTTATTTCCTGTAATATTACTTCCCTTAAAATAAATAAATAGGTGTTTGTGGAGCAGTTTTAACATGCCTTAACATGCACCAAATGTGTCAAAACCGTGCATAGGGTGTTTGGGGAGCATTTTTAAAGCATCATTAACATTTGTAAAACACCAGTCTAACGCCCATACTAAAGCGCATTAACACAAATCCGTCGCCTTTATTAAAGCACAATAACACAAATCTAACACCTACACTAAAACGCATTAATAAGAGCCTAACACCCATACTAAAGCACATTAATACTATAGGAGCATTTGTTTAGAGTTAGACATTTAGTCAAGAGTGAACAAGCCCTAAGTGTGATTAGGGAATTAGGAATACATTGATTTTTAATTTAATTTTAAGTAGAAAAGAAGGAAATTAAAAGGGTTGTATTTCTTTGACACCCACAGTACAGTATGCCAAGATTGTACACTGAGGTGCAAAATCCAAAGTGCATTTGGGCAGTAAAAGGGACATACAGAGTCACTTCTGCACTAAAAGCCTTTTTAAATATCAAAGTTGAAATCTCGGAGAAGGTCAATATCTTTGCACTGTATGCTTTTTTTTAAACTCCCTAAAGGGCTCATTGAATACTGGAAACTGCCACAGATTAATTTTCCTTTTCCAAGCTCCTTGAAGCACATTGAATTTATTTTATGTAACAGCATTTTTTTTTTTTAAAGTAAGAGTATTAATCCTTTAGGTGGAACTCTGCAGCATTCACAAAAGCTTTGGATTCCAGTCCTTGTCAAGGCTGAAGAAAATGAGAAGCATGCAAATCTGTAACTAGAAATGGGTCTGTTCCAATAAACTGCTTCCTCAGAATGACAGAAGTAGCCTGGTCTCAAAAAGACATGGAATTGCACACTGTATTTCTTTTTACACTATTATGTACGTTTGTTCAAGAATATTTCCCCACAAAAGGTCCAAAATTGAGTAATGTGCTGTCACCTTGGCTTTCTTATTTTGTCTCCTTTCTCAGAAAGCCTTAACCACTTGCCTACAGTGCACTTTCACCCCCTTCCTGCCCAGACCGATTTTCAGCTTTCAGCGATCTCACACTTTGAATGACAATTACTCAGTCATGCAACACTGTACCCATAAAAAAATTGTGTCCTTTTTTTCCACACAAATAGTGCTTTCTTTTAATGGTATTTAATCACTACCAGGTTTTTTATTTTTTGTGCTATAAATAAAAAAAGACTGAAAATATTGTGAAAAAACGCATTTTTCTTTGTTTCTGTCATAAAATTTTGCAAATTAGTAATTTTTCTTCACAAATTTTAGCCAACATTTATACTGCTACTTATCTTTGGTAAAAAAATAACCCAAATAAGTGTATATTATTTGGTCTTTGTGAAAGTTATAGAGTCCACAAGCTATGGTGCTAATCATTGAAAATTGGTCACACTTGATCACACCTGATGTACTGAAGGCCTATCTCATTTCTTGAGACACTAAAAAGTCAGGAAAGTACAAATACCCCCCAAATGACCCCTTTTTGGAAAGCAGACATTCCAAGGTATTTAATAAGGGGCATGGTGAGTTTTTTGAAGTTGTAAATTACACATATAACTTCCTGACAACCTATCGCAAATTTGAAGGCCCTGGAGCACCAGGACAATGGAAACCCCCATAAAATGACCCCATTTTGGAAAGCAAACAGCCCAACGTATAATTTTTGAGGCATAATGGATTCTTTTGAATATGTCATTTTTTTTCCACAAGTTTTTGGAAAATGTGGAAAGAAAATGAAAACGCATTTTTTTTACACAAAGCTGTCCATGTATGCAATATTTCTAACACATAGCATGTACATAGCAAAAATTGCACCCCAAAATACATTGTGCTATTCCTCCCGAGTATGGTGATACCACACGTGTAACACTTTTACACAGCCTGGCCACATACAGAGGCCTAACATCCAAGTAGCACTTTACGCAAAGTTGTCCATTTATCAACTTTAAGACTGGGCCTATTTTTGACACTTGGTGTTTACAATCTAAAATCATTTTTTTTGCTAGAAAACTACTTAGAACCCCCAAACATTATATATATTTTTTAGCAGAGACCCTAGAGAATAAAATGGAGATTGTTGCAATATTTCTTATCACACCATATTTGCGAAGCAGTCTTCCAAATGCAATTTTTTTGAAAAAAAATCACTTTTTTGAATTAAAAAATATGAAAACAGTAAATGTATCCCAATTTTTTTCCATAATGTGAAAGATAATGTTACGCCGAGTAATTAGATACCAAACATGTCATGCTTCAAAATTGCGCACGCTCACAGAATGGCGCCAAACATTGGTACTTAAAAATCCCCATAGGCAACATTTTAAAAATTTCTACAGATTACCAGCTTAGAGCTACAGAGAAGGTCTAGGGCTCAAATTATTGCTCTCGCTCTAACGATCACGGTGGTACCTCATATGAGTGGTTTGAACACCGTTTACATATGTGGGCGGGACTTGCGTATGCGTTTGCTTCTGCGCGCGAGCTAACGGTGACAGGGCGCTTTAATTTTTTTTCCTATTTATTTTATTTATTCATTTTTTATTTTTACACAGTTTAAAAAAAAATGTTTTGATCATTTTTATTCCTATTACAAGGAATGTAAACATCCTTGTAATAGAAATAGGCATGACAGATCCTCTTTATTGTGAGATCTGGGGTCAAAAAGACCTCACACCTCACAACTACACTAAAACAGAAAAAAAAATTGTTGAAAAAGAACCCCCCCCAAAAAAAAAAAAAAAATGGCCCTTTAAACAGGTTGCTAGGCAACGACTTTTGATGTAGCTCCGGTCCTCCAAGACCATAGAGTCGAGTGAGGGCCATCTTGCCCTCACTCGACTTCCTGTCTCTGAGGATCGAGGACCGGATAGTTTTCCCCGCTGCCGGCGGGTCCGGTAAGCTGGGAAAACGTCTGGGACGCGGCGGGAGGGGCACCTCTTCCCCTGCACTGTAAGGGTAATTCCGCGGTGAATCCGCCACTGGGACCACCCTTATCTGAAAGCCGACCGCACGCCGTTTAAAAAAAATTTATTTAGGTTTAAATGGCCAACGTATATAGTCGTTAGGTGGTTGGTAAGTGGTTGCATGTATATAGCAAAAATTGCGGGGCGTGTCCTGGACATGGCAGAGTGAAGACGTGCTCTGAGTGAGCTCCGGCCATCTCCCTCAATTACAGCACAAATACTTACCTTTATCCAAGACTGGCATGAACTCTGGCCGCCAGACGATCCTGGAAGCCCCTGCGATCATCCCCGAGGTCTGATCTGCACCGGTTCTTCCCTGAGACACGATCGGCCTCAGCCCGTGCTCACGCGGCCGGCCGAGCACTGCTCTCTCCCCCTCCACTGTCATGGCGCAGGCACCGCCGTCACCTACTGCCTCGGTTCAGTCGGAACCGTGGGCGCTGTCGGGCACTCCTCTCCCTCTCTGCTCCCTGCTGGGACTCTCGAGGGCGACGCCGGAGCCTGGGATGGATGCGGACCTGCGGGCCCTGATCTGGGCCCTGCCGACCAAGCAAGACATGGAGGCTATGGTGCAGCGGGTGGAAGAGGCCCACAAGAGAGACTACCAGGCTGTTCGGGCTGACCTTCAGCAGCTGTCGGATCGAGTGACGGAGGGTGAGTCCTCGTTCACTGCCCTTGAAGCCCGGGTATCGCAACTGGAACAGATCCACACGCTGCACTCCCAGTATGTGACGACCTTACAGTTGAAAATGGAGGAGATGGAGGACCGTAGTAGGCGCAACAATCTCCGGTTGCAGGGTCTCCCTGAAGCCACTGAACCAGATTCGCTGCAGCCTACCCTGCTCTCCATTTGCCATACTCTGGTGCCAGATATCCCCCAGGCCGACTTGGAGTTTGACAGGGTTCACCGTGCCCTGGGCCCGCGCTCCATGGACGCTGCTAGCAGGGCCGGACTGGGAATAAAATTCAGCCCTGGAAATAATTTCATACCAGCCCCATAGAATTGTTATACCGGCCCAACAGCATAACGCCATTATTTTCTTGTTCATAATAGGGAAAACCATGAGTTTTAAAGCACATTTTAAAAGTGTATTATATATAGATAAGACAGACATGAAAGCACATAGGACTTTATAAATATAAGAGCAAACTTCTTTCCAGGCTCCCTCAGAGACTGCAGACACGATAAAATAAAAGAGATGGTCAGAGGCTGTGGACATGTTACAGGAGCTGGTCAGAGGCTGTGGATATGTTACAGGAGCTGGTCAGAGGCTGTGGATATGTTACAGGAGCTGGTCAGAGGCTGCGGACACAGTACAGGAGATGTCAGAGACCACGTACAGGATACAGGAGATGGTCAGAGGTTGAAGACATGGTACAGGAAATGCCATGGGCTGCGGACCTTGTACAGGAGATGCCATGGGCTGCGGACCTTGTACAGGAGATGCCATGGGCTGCGGACATTGTACAGGAGAGGTCATGGGCTGCAGACACGGTACAGGAGGGGTCATGGGCTGCGGACATGGTACAGGAGATGTCATGGGCTGCAGACATGGTACAGGAGATGTCAGGGGCAGTGCGGACATGGTACAGGAGATGTCAGGGGCAGTGCGGACATGGTACAGGAGATGTCATGGGCAGTGTGGACATGGTACAGGAGATGTCAGGGGCTGTGCAGACATGGTACAGGAGATGTCAGGGGCAGTGCGGACATGGTACAGGAGATGTCATGGGCAGTGTGGACATGGTACAGGACATGTCAGGGGCTGTGCAGACATGGTACAGGAGATGTCAGGGGCAGTGCGGACATGGTACAGGAGATGTCATGGGCAGTGTGGACATGGTACAGGAGATGTCAGGGGCAGTGCAGACATGGTACAGGAGATGTCATGGGCTGCAGACATGGTACAGGAGATGTCAGAGGCTGTGCGGACATGGTACAGGAGATGTCATGGGCAGTGCAGACATGGTACAGGAGATGTCATGGGCAGTGCAGACATGGTACAGGAGATGTCATGGGCAGTGCAGACATGGTACAGGAGATGTCATGGGCTGCAGACATGGTACAGGAGATGTCAGGGGCAGTGCGGAAATGGTACAGGAGATGTCAGGGGCAGTGCGGACATGGTACAGGAGATGTCAGGGGCAGTGCAGACATGGTACAGGAGATGTCAGGGGCAGTGCGGACATGGTACAGGAGATGTCATGGGCTGCAGACATGGTACAGGAGATGTCAGGGGCAGTGCGGAAATGGTACAGGAGATGTCAGGGGCAGTGTGGACATGGTACAGGAGATGTCAGGGGCTGTGCGGACATGGTACAGGAGTTGTCAGGGGCTGTGCGGACATGGTACAGGAGATGTCAGGGGCAGTGCGGACATGGTACAGGAGATGTCATGGGCAGTGCAGACGTGGTACAGGAGATGTCAGGGGCAGTGCAGACATGGTACAGGAGATGTCATGGGCTGCAGACATGGTACAGGAGATGTCAGGAGCAGTGCGGAAATGGTACCGGAGATGTCAGGGGCAGTGCTGACATTGTACAGGAGATGTCAGGGGCAGTGCAGACATGGTACAGGAGATGTCAGGGGCAGTGCGGAAATGGTACAGGAGATGTCAGGGGCAGTGCGGAAATGGTACAGGAGATGTCAGGGGCAGTGCGGACATGGTACAGGAGATGTCAGGGGCTGTGCGGACATGGTACAGGAGTTGTCAGGGGCAGTGCGGACATGGTACAGGAGATGTCATGGGCAGTGCTGACATGGTACAGGAGTTGTCAGGGGCAGTGCAGACATGGTACAGGAGATGTCATGGGCTGCAGACATGGTACAGGAGATGTCATGGGCTGTGCGGACATGGTACAGGAGATGTCAGGGGCAGTGCAGACATGGTACAGGAGATGTCATGGGCTGTGCGGACATGGTACAGGAGATGTCAGGGGCAGTGCGGACATGGTACAGGAGATGTCAGGGGCTGTGCGGACATGGTACAGGAGATGTCAGGGGCAGTGCGGACATGGTACAGGAGATGTCATGGGCTGTGCGGATCTGGGCCCTGCCGACCAAGCAAGACATGGAGGCTATGGTGCAGCGGGTGGAAGAGGCCCACAAGAGAGACTACCAGGCTGTTCGGGCTGACCTTCAGCAGCTGTCGGATCGAGTGACGGAGGGTGAGTCCTCGTTCACTGCCCTTGAAGCCCGGGTATCGCAACTGGAACAGATCCACATGCTGCACTCCCAGTATGTGACGACCTTACAGTTGAAAATGGAGGAGATGGAGGACCGTAGTAGGCGCAACAATCTCCGGTTGCAGGGTCTCCCTGAAGCCACTGAACCAGATTCGCTGCAGCCTACCCTGCTCTCCATTTGCCATACTCTGGTGCCAGATATCCCCCAGGCCGACTTGGAGTTTGACAGGGTTCACCGTGCCCTGGGCCCGCGCTCCATGGACGCTGCTAGCAGGGCCGGACTGGGAATAAAATTCAGCCCTGGAAATAATTTCATACCAGCCCCATAGAATTGTTATACCGGCCCAACAGCATAACGCCATTATTTTCTTGTTCATAATAGGGAAAACCATGAGTTTTAAAGCACATTTTAAAAGTGTATTATATATAGATAAGACAGACATGAAAGCACATAGGACTTTATAAATATAAGAGCAAACTTCTTTCCAGGCTCCCTCAGAGACTGCAGACACGATAAAATAAAAGAGATGGTCAGAGGCTGTGGACATGTTACAGGAGCTGGTCAGAGGCTGTGGATATGTTACAGGAGCTGGTCAGAGGCTGTGGATATGTTACAGGAGCTGGTCAGAGGCTGCGGACACAGTACAGGAGATGTCAGAGACCACGTACAGGATACAGGAGATGGTCAGAGGTTGAAGACATGGTACAGGAAATGCCATGGGCTGCGGACCTTGTACAGGAGATGCCATGGGCTGCGGACCTTGTACAGGAGATGCCATGGGCTGCGGACATTGTACAGGAGAGGTCATGGGCTGCAGACACGGTACAGGAGGGGTCATGGGCTGCGGACATGGTACAGGAGATGTCATGGGCTGCAGACATGGTACAGGAGATGTCAGGGGCAGTGCGGACATGGTACAGGAGATGTCAGGGGCAGTGCAGACATGGTACAGGAGATGTCAGAGGCAGTGTGGACATGGTACAGGAGATGTCAGGGGCAGTGCAGACATGGTACAGGAGATGTCATGGGCAGTGCGGACATGGTACAGGAGATGTCAGGGGCTGTGCGGACATGGTACAGGAGATGTCAGGGGCAGTGCAGACATGGTACAGGAGATGTCATGGGCTGCAGACATGGTATAGGAGATGGTATAGGCTGCGGACATGGTACAGGAGATGTCAGGGGCAGTGCGGACATGGTACAGGAGATGTCAGGGGCAGTGCAGACATGGTACAGGAGATGTCAGAGGCAGTGTGGACATGGTACAGGAGATGTCAGGGGCAGTGCAGACATGGTACAGGAGATGTCATGGGCAGTGCAGACATGGTACAGGAGATGTCAGAGGCTGTGCGGACATGGTACAGGAGATGTCAGAGGCAGTGTGGACATGGTACAGGAGATGTCAGGGGCAGTGCAGACATGGTACAGGAGATGTCATGGGCTGCAGACATGGTACAGGAGATGTCATGGGCTGTGCGGACATGGTACAGGAGATGTCAGGGGCAGTGCGGACATGGTACAGGAGATGTCATGGGCTGTGCGGACATGGTACAGGAGATGTCAGGGGCTGTGCGGACATGGTACAGGAGATGTCAGGGGCTGTGCGGACATGGTACAGGAGATGTCAGGGGCAGTGCAGACATGGTACAGGAGATGTCATGGGCTGCAGACATGGTACAGGAGATGTCAGAGGCTGTGCGGACATGGTACAGGAGATGTCAGGGGCAGTGCGGACATGGTACAGGAGATGTCAGGGGCAGTGCAGACATGGTACAGGAGATGTCAGAGGCAGTGTGGACATGGTACAGGAGATGTCAGGGGCAGTGCAGACATGGTACAGGAGATGTCATGGGCAGTGTGGACATGGTACAGGAGATGTCAGGGGCTGTGCAGACATGGTACAGGAGATGTCAGGGGCAGTGCGGACATGGTACAGGAGATGTCATGGGCAGTGTGGACATGGTACAGGACATGTCAGGGGCTGTGCAGACATGGTACAGGAGATGTCAGGGGCAGTGCGGACATGGTACAGGAGATGTCATGGGCAGTGTGGACATGGTACAGGAGATGTCAGGGGCAGTGCAGACATGGTACAGGAGATGTCATGGGCTGCAGACATGGTACAGGAGATGTCAGAGGCTGTGCGGACATGGTACATGAGATGTCATGGGCAGTGCAGACATGGTACAGGAGATGTCATGGGCAGTGCAGACATGGTACAGGAGATGTCATGGGCAGTGCAGACATGGTACAGGAGATGTCATGGGCTGCAGACATGGTACAGGAGATGTCAGGGGCAGTGCGGAAATGGTACAGGAGATGTCAGGGGCAGTGCGGACATGGTACAGGAGATGTCAGGGGCAGTGCAGACATGGTACAGGAGATGTCAGGGGCAGTGCAGACATGGTACAGGAGATGTCAGGGGCAGTGCGGACATGGTACAGGAGATGTCATGGGCTGCAGACATGGTACAGGAGATGTCAGGGGCAGTGCGGAAATGGTACAGGAGATGTCAGGGGCAGTGTGGACATGGTACAGGAGATGTCAGGGGCTGTGCGGACATGGTACAGGAGTTGTCAGGGGCTGTGCGGACATGGTACAGGAGATGTCAGGGGCAGTGCAGACGTGGTACAGGAGATGTCAGGGGCAGTGCAGACATGGTACAGGAGATGTCATGGGCTGCAGACATGGTACAGGAGATGTCAGGGGCAGTGCGGAAATGGTACAGGAGATGTCAGGGGCAGTGCGGACATGGTACAGGAGATGTCATGGGCTGTGCGGACATGGTACAGGAGATGTCAGGGGCAGTGCGGACATGGTACAGGAGATGTCATGGGCTGTGCGGACATGGTACAGGAGATGTCAGGGGCAGTGCGGACATGGTACAGGAGATGTCAGGGGCTGTGCGGACATGGTACAGGAGATGTCAGGGGCAGTGCAGACATGGTACAGGAGATGTCATGGGCTGTGCGGACATGGTACAGGAGATGTCAGGGGCTGTGCGGACATGGTACAGGAGTTGTCAGGGGCAGTGCAGACATGGTACAGGAGATGTCATGGGCTGCAGACATGGTACAGGAGATGTCATGGGCTGTGCGGACATGGTACAGGAGATGTCATGGGCTGTGCGGACATGGTACAGGAGATGTCAGGGGCAGTGCGGACATGGTACAGGAGATGTCAGGGGCTGTGCGGAAATGGTACAGGAGGTGATCAGAGGTTTGCGGACATGGTACAGGTGCCTGAGGAGAGGGGGCAACTAGAACATGTTACACCCTGAATACTGGGGGAGCTACACTCAGATTGAAATTCAGCTGTTACCTGCCGAACTAGACAAATCTCAATCTGTGTGTAGCCAGCTTTACCTTATTCCTTGCTCCTGTAGGCTTCCTCCAGTGCTGTAACTTTTCCCCTTCAGCTTCTATGTAAAGTACTGGCTGTGGTCACACTCCAGCCTCCCAATCATCCTATACAGGGTTAATGTCCCTGTATTATATGTGATGATGTCAGGACTTTGTGTGGAGGAAGAGAGCACTGGAGCTGTCTGCAACATGGAATAAGGTAAAAGAGGCTTTTCTCCCCCTCCCCCTCCCCACACCTACACTGCATGGGTGGACTTTTTTTTTTATTCTTTCCTGGAGTTGGCCCTGTTATGTATTTACATTCAGTGCTGTTTATACTTTGATTTTCTAATAGGTTAGGAATATGCTTAGACTTCTGAGGTGATACATAGATGTATTCCATATACATACTATAACTTATTATATAAGATGTGTGTTTGGAATACATCTATGTATCACCTCAGATGTCCCAGTATATTCCTAATCTGTTCAAGAAAGTGTCTCTCTGTCTGCAGGGAAGGTTTACACACAGCATAGTAGAGGGTGGAAGGCAGAGAAGGTTAGGACTCACGGGGAGAAGCTGAAGGCTGCCATCCATCTGTCCTCTCAGATCTTCATACAGGGAGAGATGTGTGCTGGGCAGGAAGCAATGATCGGGGCTGCTGTCTGTGTAACTTCTTCCAGCTCCGCCCACCTGTACTGGAGCTCAGTGAAAGCCCCGACTCAGCCAGCTGACCAAAAGAGGCGTGACTGCACAGCAAAGCAAATCACTCAACCAGGCACCAGTTCTAATGAAGTGGGCGGCACCCGGCCACTGCTCTTGTGAGAGGAAAAAAAAAAAAAAGCATCCCAGAGCAGCTGAGCTCAGCTCATAGCCGACAGCAGCCCCAGGGCAGCCGGCCTGGCGGGAATTTTCCCGCTATCCCGGCAAGCCAGTCCGGCCCTGGCTGCTAGACCCATGACGTCATATGCAGACTTCACCATTATTCTCATAAGGAATCGATCCTCAGACAAGCCTGGGAGACTGGGGACATAGACTTTGATGGTGCCAAGGTTAGAATCCTTCCGGACCTATCAAGAGCTACCTTACAGCGCCGAGCATTGCTGCGTCCTCTCTTGGATAAGATCTGCCACAAGGGCTGCACCTATCACTGGGGATTCCCCATCTCCCTCACGGTCCGCAGGGGTTCGGCGTCCTTCACTGTGTCCCACCCGGAGGACCTTCCGGCCCTTTTCACCTTCCTGGATGTGGAACCCATCAACGTACCGAACTGGCTCCAGCACCTGCCGAATCCACCTCGCCAGTCCCTGGGCTCCTCTAACCGTGGCAGAGGTCTATCGCCTCGTACACCTAGAATCCGGAGGAGGCTGGTTCCTGCGACACCACAGGCGGTAAGAGAGGACTGAGCTATCTACCCTTCTCTGCTTCCATTTCCTGACTGTTGCCACACCGCCCTAGTTGTTTGCTTTGCCATGGCCACACGGATATTAAGACATTTGCTTGCCATTGCTTCCCCAGTTCATGGCCGCCCAATCCCCCCCCCCCCTGGCGGGCTCTGTCCCCTGGTGCCTTACGAACACTTTACGACCCCCCCCCCAGAGCAGGGTGGTCTCCCCCGCACTGTCACCTTCAGCTCCGGAGCTCCTTCTGCCCCTGACTTCCTCCCCTTTTTCTGTGCCTGGATATCCCTTACGCCCGGCTCGGGGTGTCCGTGGCACACGTGGGTGTTTCCTGGCGTGGGCCGCACACTCTTGGCACTCTCTCCTAGACCTTTCCGCCCGCCGATGTTTGCTGTTTCCTAGTTGCTCGCTGGTGCTAGGACTTTAGGAACTGACTACCCCGGACTCTGCTGAGGTATACCGGACTTTCCTCCGATCTGGTCCGAGATGGACAGACAGCTGTCACCTGTTTCCCGATCTCCTCACTGGCTGTCTCTGCGAACTGTACATTACACTGGTATCCATGTCTTAGTTCACTCATGCTAAATACTTGGTAGGTGGGGATGGTACTGAGTGAGGTATGTTTTGGGTGAGAGGGGGGCACTCCCGGGGGACGCCTGGCTGATGGGCAGGACTTCCACCTGAGCCCTGGGGGGGGACGGGTCGTTTCTCCCTCTCTCCCTCCCTAGCTGCTCCATACCGGAGTCTGCGCCTCTATAGTTAGCCTTATGCTAGGTGCCAGCTGCCACATACGGGGGTTGCAGATTTATGCTACGGGGGGGGGGTGGTGTCCCGGTCTGAACGGGGGGTGGCCCCAAGCTGCTGGTTTTATACCCTACATGGGTGGTCACTAGGGGAGGCACCATGTTGCCTTTTACTCTTTTTGTCTATAAGCATTCTTGATTGATCCCCCTGTGTGGCTGGGCGAAGTGTGTTCTGTTTCTCAAGGTGGGGTGGGGTGTGGCACCTCTTTGTTACTCTGGGGTCGCCTGGAATAGTGGCTCTTGGGATCTCCATGGGGCGCGCCCTGAGTGATTTCCTCAGACTCACTCCGTGGACACCCTGGACCCTGGGCCCTAATGTAATGTAATGTAATGTGTTTATTTTTTACTTTGCTGCGATTCATGTTCTATTATGGTATGTTATGGTTTGTTATTTCATCTGACCTTTTTTCATACTGAGGGAGCTCTGGTATCGGAGCTCGACTCTCTTGCTGTGTTTAGTTCTACCCCCCACTTAGGCCTACACCCTAGAGGGTTTCTCCCCTTATTTGGGTGTCTTTGTTGTTTCTCTCCCATTGTCTCCCTTTTCCTATCCGCACTCCCGCTTCTCCCTTCCTTTTCCCCCCTGAAGAGTACCACAGCGCGTTACCTCTACGTACTTGCACCCCCCCTTCTATTTCTTTTCCTCTCTCTCCCCTCTCCCAACCCCCACCCCCACTGCTCCCACTTTTCGCCTCCCTTTCTCCTCTTGCCCCCCTCCACACCCCCCTTGTCTGCCCTTACTTTACTCCCTTCCCCGGCCACTATGGACCCCGTGCGAGTGTCTACCTGGAACGCCAGGGGCCTAAATGTGCCCGAAAAGCGGGAGACCACCGGCGTTCTCGCTCTGACATCACATTCATACAGGAGACCCATTTTCGGTCTGGAGGCCTCCCCTTCCTTCAGAACCGGTTCTTCCCTACTGCCTACCACGCTACCAATGATGTCTCTAAATCTAGAGGGGTGTCCATCCTTCTCTCGAGCAATATTCCCTGGTCGCTGCTTGATAAACGGACAGACCCGCACAGACATTTCCTTTTCCTTAAGGGCCGCGTTGGTGGCCGGACGGTGACGCTCGCTAATGTGTATGCACCCAACTCGCACCAGGACTCGTTCCTGCGGAAAACTTTGCTATCTCTGATGGATTTTTCTGAAGGGAAGCTGATTGTGGGCGGAGATTGGAACATCCCCTTGGACCCATCGGTGGACACGTCTTCCGGGGTTTCCTCCTTGCCCCGGGGCGCCCGGACGCAGGTTATCAAACTGCTTCGGGAACTCCAGCTGGTGGATGCTTGGCGCATCCTACATGCTGGGGAACGCGACTATTCGTTTTACTCTACCCCTCACAATGTATACTCTCGGATTGATTTTTTCCTGGTCCCACGCCGCCTGCTCTCCTCAGTAGAGAGCATTGAAATTGGTTCCATCACGTGGTCTGACCACGCTCCGGTGATTATGGAAGTACGCCTGGGAGGTCCGGGCAGGGAATCGGACTGGCATTGGAGGCTAAATGAGAGTCTGCTGCAGGACCCTGTGGTGCTGGCGGATGTCTCCCAACAGCTCCAGAGCTACTTCCAGCTGAATGGCACTCCAGATAGCGATCCCGGGGTGGTCTGGGAGGCCCATAAGGCCGTCATCAGGGGAGTGCTGATAGCTCACGGCGCCCGCATTAAGAGAGACAGGGAAAGGCAGTTGAACAACCTCCTGACAGACATCTCTCGCCTGGAGGAACGACACAAGCGGCGCATGGAGGCTGCGGAGGGTGCTGAATTGGCAAGTCTCCGCTCCCAGGTAGCGGAATTGCTGCAATACCGCGCTAAAGCGGCCTTGCAGCGTTGCAAGCGGTTCCACTACGAATCTGGCAATAAGTGTGGTCGTATGCTTGCCAGAGCCCTTAGAGACCAACGGGCGTCCTCTTATATCCCCTTTGTGACTGCTGCGGATGGCGGTAAGCTGCATATGCCCAGAGAGATTGCGCAGAGGTCTCACGACGCGGAGGTCACTTCTTATTTGGACTCCGTTGACCTACCCAGATTCTCCTCGCCGGACCGTGAAGCCTTAGAGGAGGAGTTCACAGCGGATGGACTCACCATGGCCCTCAAGTCAACAAAAAAGGGCAAGGCCCCGGGGCCGGATGGCCTGACGGTTCTTTACTACCAACTACTGCAGACGCACCTATTCCCTCCTATGCTTAGGGTATTCAATGAGATCGGGAAATCCTCCTCCTTCCATGCAGACTCCTTGCTGGCACACATTTCTGTGATCCCTAAGGAGGGGAAAGACCCTGCGGCCTGTGGGAACTACAGACCGATCTCCTTATTGAATACCGACCTTAAGCTCTTTACTAAAATGATGGCATCTTGGCTGCAACCTCTCCTCCCGGACCTGGTCCATTTGGACCAGGTTGGGTTCATCTCTACTAGGGAGGCCAGAGATAATACCATCAAGGCCTTGAATTTAATACATCATGCCAAGACCACCGGCGTTCTGACGGTGCTGCTGAGTACGGATGCCGAAAAAGCCTTCGACAGGGTGAGCTGGCCGTTTATGATTGGTGTACTGAAACGGTACGGTTTGGGCCCTCGTATGCTGGCCTGGATCATGAGTGTCTATGCATGCCCACGAGCGATGGTGAAAGCGAATGGGGTTTTCTCGACACCATTCGCCATCTAAAACGGCACCAGACAGGGGTGTCCCCTCTCGCCCCTGTTGTTTGCCCTCTCCCTGGAACCCTTCCTTTCCAGAGTTCGCCTCAATGCCGATATCTCTGGGCTTTCCGTGGGACCTGTCTCATATAAGATATCGGCCTATGCGGATGATCTCCTCTTTTCCTTGACCAACCCCTTGATCTCCCTGCCAAACCTGCTCCGCGAATTTGAACTCTACGGTGTGGTATCGCACTTTAAGATCAACTACCATAAATGGGAGGCAATGGGGATCTCTTTGCCGTCTCGAATGCTGGACTCTCTCAGCCACAGCTTTTCTTTCAGGTGGACCTCGCCAGCCTTGAAGTATTTGGGGACCCTACTGCCGCCCAACCCGGCTGACGTTTTCTGGCTAAACTTTCCGCCTCTTCTGGCTGCCACACGTGCCCTCCTGAGTAAGTGGTCCACCGGCCTACACTCATGGTTTTTTTCGCGCTGTAGTATCCTTAAAATGTCTATCCTGCCAAAATTTTTATTTTTATTTCAGACTCTCCCGGTTTTGATCCCTGCTGCCTTCTTTAAACAAGTGAACGCAGTCTTTACCGAGTTCATTTGGGCTGGTCGCCGCCCCAGGCTCCGAGGGACGATACTCACGATGCCGAAGTCGTATGGGGGTGTGGCGGCTCCCAATGTCAAAAGGTTTTACCAGGCGGCCCACCTAAATCGCCTGGTAGACTGGTGCAGGCACTCCCACCTGAAACTCTGGACGACCCTTGAGATGTCCCAGTGCTCGATACACCTCCCGGGCGCCCCGTGGCACGTTGCGTCAGTGCCGCTAGAAGTCCGGCGTCATCCTGTGATCGGCCCGACTCTCAGAGTCTGTGTCGCAGCCTTGGCGGTGGGTGATTCCCGGAGGATAACCTCGCCCATGTTCCTGGTTCTGGGTAATCGGGCCTTTCCGTCGGGCTGTGACAGCGGCCATTTCCACGCCTTGCTGGAGCTGGGGAGCTTCCGGGTGTCACACTTCGGCTCTGGAGGCGCTTGGCCTTAGCCTTATCCAGCTGACGGCGCCGGGTGGCCGCTTCGAGCTCACCCGTTGGCAAGCTCTCCAGCTGTTGCATTTCCTTCGGGACCTGGGTCCGCGGTCCGCCTTCGAGAAGCCTTTAACAGCTTTGGAGGCTCTCTTTACATGTGAAACTCCCCTTCCACATGCCTTGTCCCTAATCTATGCCTTACTCTCGGAACCCCGGGGCGACTTTGTTCTTCCCGGCATCGTGAAATGGGAGCAGGAGTTGCAGAAGACTTTTACGCTGTCTCAACGTCGAAATATCATCCGCTTTTCTCTGAAGTCCTCTATCTGTACCCGCCTCCAGGAGGTTAACTATAAGGTCCTGACACACTGGTACTATACTCCAACGAGGATAGCGGGTTTTTTCCCGGAAGCATCGGACAGGTGCTGGCGGTGCCGAGCGGACCGTGGGACGATGCTCCATAACTTCTGGAGCTGCCCCGTGCTCGGCGACTTCTGGAGACAGGTGAGGGAGATATCTCAGCGGATGACCGACTTTGTCCTCCGCAATGACCCAGCGCTTTTCCTCCTCCATTGTTCCTCCATCAAGCCTGATCATTATAAAAAATCCATCCTCCGCCACCTCTTCAACGCAGCGAAGGCTTGCATAGGTGCCTGCTGGAAATCCACCGCCCCGCTGTCCTTGCGGCTTTGGCTGTCTAAAATCAAGCAGATTAACGACTTTGAAAACCTGGTGCTGACCTCGCAGGGCAGGAGGGAACTCTACTCAGCTACGTGGGGGTGTTGGAATGTGTTTGTCCGGTCAGACGAGGGCAGAGCGCTTCTGGAAACCCACTGATCGCACTGGCTGGACCCCGCGGCCGGCACCTCGCACAGGGTCCATTGACCGTTGACCTTTGACCGTCTTCTCTCCTTTTCTGTCTCCTACCTGCATTATCCCACATTTTACCCTTGGGGCTCGGTGACGGGTGCTGAGCCGGCTCTACGTACCGGTTGCAACCGTCTCCTTCTGATCCCACCCCTGACCCTCCCTACCCCCCCTCTATCAGTATCCCTTCCTTTCTATCCCACTCCTTCCTCATCCCCTCTGTGTCAAGTATCCTCTCCCAATGTGTTGTAAGCCCCCTTCCCCTTTTTATTTTTTGGATCTCATAGTGAGAAATGTCTACTCTGGGTAGACCTCCAACCCACGGTTCCAGTTGCCAGCATTACTCTGGTGCACGATGTTATCCATTGTTCGCAAGCCTGCTGGAGCTCCACTGAATATCTGATGTTCTTAATAGTTTTCTACATGTTCTCATGCGCTACGAGTAGACCTGCTGTTTATCTACCCTTTATATCTGACTCTGTTTTATTGGTGCATTGCATTCACCTTTCTCACTCGGTTGATGTATTTTGACTCTGTACGCTGCAACACAACTATGTCTGCAAAATTGTATGTTACTTGTACTTTTTTCTTGTATTTTAATAAAGAAGAATTTGAAAAAATATAGCAAAAATTGCACCCCAAAATACATTCTATAAAGGAAAGTGTACAGGAATAGTCCGAGTCCATCTCCGATCCGCTACTATTAGTGATTTCAAATTCCGAATCAGATACGGAATTGGATTTGAATACTGATGAGAGCTTCCCGGTGCTCTCATCAGTCACAGAGAGGACCTGAAGGGCCTCCTCGCTGCTGTACATCCTTTTTGACATGCTGGCTGTGATGGGCTGTGCGATGGGTGACGGTTGACTGCGACGGCCAATGAATTATGGTTGAGACTGGTTTATCAGCTGTAGCCAATCACAGCAAAGAGTCCTGTGTTTACAAACACTCAGGTTTCTGTACAGATACAATATCAGAATCTGGCTGTTTATTCTCCCTGCAAAGTAGGGAGAAAAAAAAAGCCAGAACTGTTAGTAAAAGCAGCACACAATACACCTTGTTAGACACAAAGTAATTATTTTTACAGTGTCAGTGTACAATATTATCATTGATCACTGTATAAGTGTCAATAAATACTTTAGTGTCAGTTAGTGACCCTCCCAGACAGTGACTGTTAGTGCCAGATTGTCCACCACCCTATCACAGTCCCACTATAAGTTGCCACCATTACAGTATATCAACTTTCATTCAGGGGGAGCAGGGCCAGCGCCAGCATAAGGCGGGTTAGGCAGCTATCTTACAGTGCCAGCATGGAGGGGGCGATAAAATCTGAATCCCCAGCCACTTGCTTGGGATTCCATACTTGTCAACTTTCTCCTCTTTGCACTAGGCATCCCGCTTCTACTGTGTCCTACTTAGCTATGTCCCGGGAATAAGTTCGGCCAAACACATTGCCATACATGACAGGCAACACAGTGTGTAGCCCGGAACCTCCCTCTCCCAATACACTATAAAGTTTCCTGCCCCTCCCCCCACACAAGCTCATAGTGCAGGCACCAGGAGTACTGCATTCCCACCTCGGACCCCTCCCCTCTTCCTGCTGCAGTGTACATCTAGGGAGTGAGGGGGTGCATGATTCCTGGGCATTTATCAGCTTCTGAATAGATGCCAAGGGGTGCCTGTGCAAGGCAGTCACATGTGGGAGGGCTTAAATTTTCTAGGTCCACCCTCAGAGTGCACCGCAGCCTGATCCAGTATACACCAGGAAAGAAGATGGAAGATGATAATGCCACAGGTGTGCTGAATGGTAAATGGGTTATTGGAGCCACAGGTGTACTGAAATGGGGGGAGGGGTGAATGGAGCAATAGGTGTGCTGGTTGGCAGGAGGGGTGAATGGAGCCATAGGTGTGCCGGATGGGGGGGGGTGAATGAAACCACAGGTGTGCTGGATTGGGGGGGAGGGTGAATGGAGCTAAAGGTGTGCTGGATGGGGGGGAGGGATGAATGAAGCCATAGGTGTTCTGGATGGGTGAATGGAGCCCCATAGGTGTGCTGGATGAAGGGGAGGAAGGGGTGAATGGAGCAATATGTGTGCTGGATCGGGTGGTGATAAAAGGTATGGGTGTGCTGAATGGGGGAGAGGGTTGATTGAAGGCATTGGTGTGCTGGATGGAGAGGGGGGGGATTGGAGGCATAGGTATGCTGGATGGAGGGGGGTGCTAATTGGAGGCATAGGTAGGCTGGAGGAGGGAGGAGGGGATTAGAGGCATAGGTGGGCTGGATAGAGAGAGAGGAGTCCCATTGGAGGCATAGGTGTGCAGGATGGAGGTGGGGGATTGGAGGCATAGGTGTGCTGGAAGAGGGTGGGGAGATTGGAGGCATACGTGTGCTGGAAGAGAAGGAGATTGGAGGCATAGGTGTTCTGGGGGGCATTGGAGGAAAAGGTCTGCTGGGGGCATATTAGTGCCAGAATAGTACTTGGTGGGTACAGTTGTCTGAAGAGGGGGGCATCAGGGGAAGAGGTTTGCTAAGAGGGCATCTGTGAATGGGGAGAGATTCACAGAAGACCTAAAGACTATTAACCCCTGCAACAGAAGGTCAGAGAATAGAAGAAGATGGGGCATTCCTGCACAGAAGATTTCTCCAGGATCCAGGTGCTGGGGATAACATTCACTACTGGTAAGTAAGCTCACTAAAGCTAACAAGATTTTTTTTTTTTAATTCCCTCATTAAAGTGTTAGTAAAGTCCAGTATATTTTTTTATTTTAAGGAGCCCCCTGCAGGTACTGTAAATGCCATAATGTGTTAGTATGCACAGCATATTAGCACATTATGGCAGACTTACTCTGACATACCGCTCACTGATGCCCTGCTACACCCCTCACTGACTGCCCTGATATGCCGCTCACTGACTGCCCTGATATACCGTTCACTGACTGCCCTGACATATTGTTCACTGACTGCCCTGACATACCGCTTAATACAGTAACATACAGATAACATACAGTACAGTGTAAGTGTTCAGACTGGTCTGTACATAATGTACAGTATGGTCTCGGTAGGGTACAGACTGATCTTATACCCTGACACTGTGCTGTACATTATATACAGACCAGTATGCACCCTGCTGACACCAGACCAGTGTATATAACAGGGGTACAGACTGGTCTGTATATAATGTACAGCACAGTGTCAGGGGACGTACTTATCTGTAAATAATGTACGGTATGGTGTCAGCAGAGTACTGACTGGTCTTATACCCTGACACCCTACTGTAGGGTATTGACTGATATTATACCCTGACACCCTACTGTACATCATTTGCAGACAAGTCAGTACCCTGACCCCGTGCTGTACATCATCTACAGACCACTGTTTGACATATAGGCTGCAACAAATTTGTTTTGCATACAAATAAACTATAAATCAAACAGAGAAGGAACTGATTAAGTATACTGAATGACGTTTGGGCCCTACTTTATGTGGCCAACCTTGTAAAATAGTGTGCAGTAATGGCCTTGTATAATGTATGAAGGTGAAGTATGAATCTTACTCTTGTTTATGATTTAAAGAACATTTAAAAACATTTATTTTTTTACATTTTGGATAAAAACTCTTCTTGAGTTAAAACCCGTCAGCTTTCCCATCGAGGAGTTTCTTTCTACTTGCTGGACCCCACAAAGTGAGGGTCATTCCTTCTAAGATGGTTGTCACTGGAACAAGTGTTCCCAGTGGAACATTTCTCCTGTAACAGTTTAAAATTTTGTGTTTTACCTTTTTTAATTCTCATGATGATGGGTATGCATTAAAGTGTTATGCACTGTATAGCATGTGTTATGATGCATCAAAGCGCTTCCCAGGGCACCCCGTGTTTTCACCAGGTCTGGTTGATTTATATGTATTGTGTTGCAGAACATCATAAAAAAAGTTCAGGCATATTTTTTTATTCATCAACATGCACTGAGGGGCTCATAACAGTCAACGGGGGATATATAAAAATGCATGAAACATACATTTTCATATGTTGTAAACAAGTATTGTAACTTGAGATCCACCTCTGGCAACAAGCCATGTGGGTTTGGCCTAGCTACATTTGAAAAATGGCAGGCTCTTCTCACACCTCTCTAGACACTGTCAAATGCATGAAAATGTAAGTGCATCAGTGTAAAGCCACCCTAGAGGTTAGCAGGGATACAGACATAAAAAAAAAAAAAACTGACAGAGGTTCTAACCGTTCACAACTTCAAAATGGAAGAATGGTATGCCTTTAGATACACTTTAGCAATGCCATAACTAACAAACATAATTCACCGTTATTGATATGGCAATATCAACAAGAGGACACATTTCATTGTCCTAAGCTTTCTTTCAAAACTCTCTATGCCAAGAGCAGAGGGAGAAAGTAACCAGAATTGAGACCTTGTATGAACTGAACTGTTTCAATTAAAGCCGTTGTTGGCACTTTCATCCATAAGCAATAGCACACACTAAGTAGGATCTTGAGCTTGGGTAAGTACTTACAATGTCACAGGATACCTGGATGCCTCCTTCCAGTATCCACCAGACACTTTCCAGTGATGGGGAGGTTATTGCTCACAATGCCCCAGGACAGCTAAACTCCTTTCAACTTCCACCCGGCAGTCTTCAGGGAGTTCTCCAGACCAGATCCCCAGTCAGGAAAATATTTTGCAAGTAGGCCCCCCAGCTATGCCACAGCTGGGATCTCAACGATCATGCAGTAAATTCCAGCAATCTGCCCAGAGGGGCAGAGCCCCTCAGGCTGGGGACTTCTCTTCCAGGACAAGGCAAGCTGCTCCAGACCTCAGACTATTTATGTGCTCTTTAGCCACCTACTGGGCACACCTCTCCATAAATATTTAGACTGCTCATTTGACTTGATCTACTCCTATGTTCTAGAAACATCCAGAAGGCAGGGAGAAGTAATCAAACCTGCAGCCTGTATGACAAAGATAAGCCCAAAGCAATCAATAACTGTTCCACTGATTACAGATGAGCCAAAATCAACTAAATGTACCTAACATCCTAAAATCTAACTAGGAGGGTGCTACAAATAAATATATTTTAGCAGGATGTTGCAACAGGCCTGCATATACCACCAGAAACAGGACCTGTTCCTACTGAGTATTTGCAACATTATAAATGGTGTTGGTATACATACAATTTATAAAACTATATCATGTGTAAAATGTTTTTCTTCTTACAGTCATCAGCCAAATGCTCCAAATATATCTGATCTTTGTGCACGTTAACATCAAACACAGGCCTAAAATGTTAAGATTGTAATCATACATGATCAGGGCATCATTGCCCTGTCAAACAGTATCTCTCGCCTGTAGATCTAGTAAATGTCACTGCTTATGTGCTTTATGTTCTGTTTATTTTCTTATGCAGTGTACTCTCTGACTGCTCTGTCTTAAATCTGTTTCTAAGCCTTAAAGCATGTTGCTGCTGCTGGACTGTATTCTGAACACGTGCAGGGAAGTACATGGGGAAGGAGCCCATCTTTATAAATTTCTGGATGATATATCACCGGTTCGTCTCCATTCATTGCCTTGTGGGATTCAAGTAATTTTATGGCTGGGATGCAGTGTACATGGGCTGATTATTATTCATGCCATGCCATTTTACAATATCACAGTCATTGTAGAAAGAAAAAGGAAAACGGTTTTATTGAATGGCATCCCTGGACAGAAATTATATATTTGAAATACTTCTTCTTTATACAGAATCTGTATAGAACTTATCATTCTTCCTATATTAGTTTTTATTCTTTCGTAGAGGGCTTAAATGTTTTTGTATGCTGGGCAAGGTTAAATTACTAGCTATAAGTGTGACCTTTTTTAATGAAAAATTAAAATGGATTATCCTCTTAATGCTTTCCAGACCTTTTTAAATGGAACACAATAGTAATGCAGGGTCTACAAATAGCAAATAGTATATAATTTCCATACTATAATATATATACTGTATATATATATATATATATATATATATATATATATATATATATATATATATATACACATTAAGCCAAGAAACAATCCAGCTCTTAATGCAAAACTGCCTGTGAAGCTGGAGCAAGCAGCGAGAAGATGGGGTGCGGACATCCAGGAGGATGACCTCAGCGGTGGATGGGCTGCGTGACCTGCAAAATCATAAGGTAAATAAATAATTGTAAAAAAAAATATATATCTATATATGCGGTGAAGTTCATATAGTTTTATAAATTCATAAAGTAAATGCTCAATAGGATGATTCTTTTGGTGTAATATTTTGAACACTTTTTCTTTGCACAGTTTGGCACTATATTCACAGGTTTCATTGTATAGTTGACAGTGTTACACTATATGGCTTTTCTCTGAGTTCTAGATCATAAGATGACACTGTAGTAGTGCAAATGACTGAAAGAAGCAGAAGTGGTTCCCAGTGTTTCTGATCTTAGGCATTTATGCTGCTCTTAATTAAGCAGCCTGCATCTCTGGTGAGTTAGTAATCCTGTTGTCTGGAACACAGAAAGAATCATCCTATTGAGCACTCACTCTTTGAATTTATGAACTATATGAACTCCACCGCAAATATATATTTTTTACAATTATCTATTACTTTATGAACTTTAGCACATATTTTTATTTATTTTTTGTTATGGCAATATGTATTGGTTTAAACTATAGCACTGCATTTATATATTTTTGATGGAGCGAGAGTTGTGACATGGGAGGAGTTTTTTGGTAATAAAAAGTATGCAAGGTGCTGGGGTACTTGATTTGGTGGTGTCTTACAGGAACAGGTGGGGTTTCAGTGGTTGGATACAAGAAGGTCCTTGGAAAGTCTTCACTTGGATAAAAGCTTATGAGGAATTTTTAGCAGCTTCTTCCCTTTAAGGTATTTAGACCAAAGTAACAGCAGGGCAGCCAGGCAACTGGAGTAATAAACAATAGACAGTCTCTTTTTTCTTTGATGACATACAGTATATAATTAGTGAATGTTACTTATTCCTAGTAAGCATGAAATACAGTGTTTTTATTGTTAAAGGGGGCTTCCAGATTCTGATATACCCCCTTACTCTAAGAACCCCACAACCACCCTGCCAGGGTTAAGGCCTTGTCCTCATAAACATAGAGACAAGGTGCTTTGCCAAGGGTATTGAATAAGAGTTCAAATTCAGTATTGTCGGTCTCCCTTTATCACCCCCAGCACCTGGTCTGGCAAGCTTACACTACCCGGGGCAGTGCTTCTCCTTCTGGTGGATCCTGCAGGGCTGGGAGCCTGGGACCGGCCAGCAGTCAAGTACTGCTAGCAGTACTTTCTTCTGGGCACCAAGCTGGGAAACTGGAGCTGGTGGGAACTCAGCAGTGGGGGCATGGAGGTAGAGCAGGGACTCCCAAATTCTGTGCGCCAATGTAGCCTCTGCAGCTGTTTTTTTTATTTTCTTAAAACTTCCCAGGAGTAATTTGCAGCTGCGCATCTTACAATTAAGTCCCGGCCAACCCCGATGTAATTGTCAGGCGTGTTGCTGCAGATTACTCCAGTTAAACCTGACAGTGGTTAAATAGTCTGGTTTCTACCTCCCAGCCCCCATTAACTACATTGGGCCAAGGAAGTTTTTTTTTTTTTTTTTTTTTAAATAGCTGCAGAGCAGGGCACAGAATTTGGTGCAGAAGTTTGGTGCACAGAATTTGGGAGTCCCTGCTCTACCTCTGGGGCACCCCTTGCTAAGTTAGTACCAGTACAAGAGGGCTAGCGGTACCCCATCAGCAGCCCTGCCTACAAGGACTAGAAGACAAGATCATTGTGGAGAGAACTGCACAATTTGCCAGTAATGTCAGTTCTAAGACTCTGAACAGCATAAATAAATAACATAAAATTTTAATAAAAAACAAAAAGAGCAAAACATACAAATACATAGCTAATGAAAAAGCATGTTTTTTATTCTGTGGCCAAGCTTTAAATGGTGATTACCCATTGGCAAAAAAAAAAAAAAAAAAGTTTCTGCTCTGATATTTTCATTTACACCCTTTTATTGAGATACTTGCAGGTTCAAAACAGGCGCCTGGAATAAAGTAAAGTGATAGGAAGACCTTTTTACACATTTTTATATATATTTTTCAAATCTCACAAATGATCTGCAAATGTGTTCACCATAAAACAAATTGGTATCTTGATTCACACAACTCTTGGTAAGAGGGGTTTTTTCACATGATTTACTCATCACTAGTTGCTTTTTAGGTCTGTCATAATATTTTTGTGTTTGCATGCCACAAGGTATGATTTATTGATGATTCAGAATCATTCAGGTGATAGTTTCTACTACCTATGGAGAGAAGGGAGTCTAATTTTGCTCTGGGCCAAACTTAGGTAAATATTCTGAGTTACACGAACGGTGGAGCTTTACCCTAAACGACCATAATTAATCAGTAACTGTGTATATTGGTTGGATGGTTAATGCACCATTTCAGGCTATTAAAGCTAGCAAAAGTGGCCTGCTGAGTCCTTAATGAATATAAAAACTGATTCACTCCTCTATAATTGTTGAAATATGCTACATCACACAGTCACTGATTGTAGCAAAGTATTCTATATGATAGCTAATGTAGTCACAGCACACATTTTGATTTGTATCTTTTATGGAGAAAATTTTAAAAAAGAAGTATGGCCAAAACCTGGTTGGTCATACTTCTCATGTGGATCAAAGGAATGCATTTACGTATGTATGTTTGTTAACCACTTCGGAAAATTTATTACCCTCCATGACCATTGCGATACTGCAGTGTGCTACTTTACCTGACAATTGTGCGGTCATGCAATGCTGCACCCAAATGTATGTCATTTGATTTTTCCACAAATAGAGCTTTCTTTTGGTGGTATTTCATCACCACTGCTTTTTTATTTGCGCTACAAAAAAAAGTTTGACAATTTTGAAAAAAACAAACAAACAAACAAACAATAAAATAAAAAAAATGGTAAAACAAAAAATCCCAATAAGCTTATATTCATTGGTTTACATGAATGTTATATCGCCCACAAAGTATGGTATATATTTTTTTATTTTTATATTAGTAATAGCTACTTATAGCGGGGGCGATATTGTGGTGGACAATCGGACACTAACTGACACTTTTGACACTTTGCGGGAACCAGTGACTATAATACAATGATCAGTGCTAAAAATATGCACTGTCACTGTACTAATGACACTGGCTAAGAAGGGGTTAAACATCTAAGGCAATAAAAGGCTTGACTGTGAGCTAAGCCTGCATTTTTGTGTACTGTATGTACTGCTTTTACTAGAAGTGATGGATTTTATTCCCTGCTTAGCAGGGACACAAAATCCATCCCTTCTCCCCTGTCAGAATGGAGATCTGCCTTGTTGCATTCTGAGTCTCTGCCCAACGATTGGTGAATGCTGGTGGACATGCAGTCATTCATCACAGCAGAAGAAGCCCGCTGTTGGTGCATGTCTGCCCCCATGTAGGCAGAAGCGCAGAATTGCGTATATAAACATGATTTTGTACAGGAGGGCCGCCCTGTAGCAGTAAATATGTCTGGAAGTGGTTAAAGGTGAAAACAAGGTTTTACCCTTGTGATCAGTTCACCTACTACAGTGAATAAGGTGATACACTTCCCTTATTCCTTGCTTCCCTGACAGTCAGCACTCTCCTTCACTCTCTGATGATATGGAATGTTGGTTGGTCCTCTGTGTCCTGATCTTGCATTGCATGGGATTACATCAATCAGCTGTGACCTGTAACCTGGCAACAAAGGTATGAGACTTTGGGGGGCCTGTCCGCATGAAGAGGAGCAAGACTACGAAAGTGAGGTACATCACCTGATTTATGGTTCCCTAGACAAAAGGAGTAGTTAACACTTACAGTGGACAGGGGGACCCACTGGAAGGGTCATTTTTTTGTTTCCCTGGAATTCAGCCTTAAAGACAATGTGGTAAAAAAGTTTTCCTCTGATGTTTTTATAAAAATATCAGCACACTTCGGGCTATCAGAAACAATGCTAGCGCAACATTGTTTTATTTCTGCTTTACTGGAAAAAAGAAAACAAATGCCTTAGAGCAAAACAAGTAAAGCCTTCTTGCTGAAAAATAAAATAAAATAACATGTTTTTGTTTATATACAGTTTCACAGTTTAGAATATATTATTGAAACAAGTCACATTTCATCAAACTCAACATACAAGACGCGTTGTGGCGGGCATATTTTATTTAGAGTGTGACAAACTTAGCATGGGAGAAAGAGAGCTTTAAAGTGAGCATCTCAGCTTATTTAATAATAATATATAGGCTGGGATAATATACATTTACAGTCATTTATTGAAGCAGGTTAAAAAAATAAAATATTCTCTGGATTACTGGAAAATATAATCTTGCCATGCTAAACCCCCTCTGCCCTACAAGGGTTGAATGCCCTTTTGTCTAGGGGGTAAGAAATAAGCACAATATTTACTTTATTTCTCACTCTTCCAGAAACCTGCATTCTCCTTTCCTCTACGGCACTCCCAGGATGTGAGCAAGCTCTTAGCATCCTCATGTACAGTGCGGGTTTAATGTTTCTACATTGGATGTGACTACATCAGAGAGCTGTGATTAGTCAAGCATTGATGAAGAGCAGCTTCAGGGGATACATTGAATAAAGAGGAGGAAGTCCGCAGTAGTAAGGAATATAGTAAGTGTAGCATTTACCCCTGAAGAAGCAGCTGTTTTCTCCTGTCCCCTGTTTCCAGAGCCCAGGACTCTATAAGCAACATCACACTCTCTGACACATTTGAGGGGATATTTATTGCAACAATATATACAATACTACAATAAACAGAGAAATAGAAACATCTATAATCCCTTAAACAAATATTTAAAACAGAAGTAAAATAGGGTATACATTTGGTAATAATCAAACAGACCAGAGAATGACCCCTAAACCCTATAACAACAAAGAGCAGAGCCGCTCAGGTGTCAGTTCAATGGGTGGTGCTGGTCAGATCCGCCGTCCAAGCAATGAAGAATCCAAGAAAGTAGACCGCACTCAGAAAAAGTAAGATGAAAACAATCAAAACTCCTTTATTCTTCTTCGGTGCAGCAGACAGACAGTACAATGCACATAACAGACGTGCCGGGTTAACGCGTTTCACGAATTAGATCGCTTACTCATAACCATACACTGGTGTATGGTTATGAGTAAGCGATCTAATTCGTGAAACGCGTTAACCCGGCACGTCTGTTATGTGCATTGTACTGTCTGTCTGCTGCACCGAAGAAGAATAAAGGAGTTTTGATTGTTTTCATCTTACTTTTTCTGAGTGCGGTCTACTTTCTTGGATTCTTCCCTAAACCCTATACTTACGAAGATCCTATCTAAAGAGAATGCTACGATAATAACTAGGCAGTCTTTGTCAACATTGTTCCATACGGGCCAGTACATTAGGACCCATTTCTGGCATTAGAGCACTCAGATAAAACTTATTTGAACCAGGATTTAGGTACCTGCACTGTTTTCCGAGCAGACAATAGTGTTTCTCTTTAATAGAGGGTGGTAGGGTTTGGCTCCTTCCGTTTTCCATTGGCAGTTCAGTGAAGTCGATGGCAGCGGCATCCTCTCCAATGATCAGGTGGCAACACCAGTCAGCAACAGTGGCGTTCACATGTACCAGGAGAGAAATCGTTACTCCGCCTCTCTCTACACTCCCAATGCGGTGATAAAATATTCTCCACAATGTCCTAACCACATGTGCCCCGAGTCTGGAAACAGGCCTTCCTTTTCCTTTCCACTGAGCCCCAGTAATCCTGGGATATGTAGTTTGAATACCGTTCTGAAACACAGGCTCAGTCTGTCTGGAGACTATATCCCCCACAAATCATTGTTCTTCCCAGCAGGCTTCTATCACTTTCAGAATGCACAACTGTCCGAATTCCCCTCCTCTGTTTCTTGGGTGGTGGGCATGGCTTAAATGGACTGCACACAGTCTTGTAACAACAGTGTCCTCTTTGTTCTCTCTCTACTTCCGCACAGTGGCTTCTGTGCATGACAGCTTGAGAGGAGAAAAGGAAGTGCAGGGCAATAGCAGTGACAATAGCCCGATCCCTGCTGCTAGACAGAGAAATGCTGTAGACCAGGGGCTACATAGGGATCTAACCTTATTCCTTGCCCCCTAGCCCAAAAAAAAGCTTATACATATCTTTCCTTAAGCTGGCCATGCATTAGTAGAAGTTTTTCCAAAATTTTACATTTTAAAAGTTTGTTTTTCTTTTTTTTTTTTTTTTTCTAATCATTAGTAGGATCAAATCAACATTCATTTTCGACCATAGTGATAAGAAAATTTGAAGGAGCAGGAAGGCAGTGAATATAGTGTTTATTTGTTAAATGACAGTCATTCCAAAATCAAATGTTAAAAGCAAACAAAATGTTGAAGTATTTTCAAATGACATTAATCAAGTCATCAAATTGTTTTACCATAGTACATTATTCTTGCATGCTTCGAGACTAAACATAGTAATATCTCTAAAATCAGATATTATTTTGGTACCCAAACCTTTTGAAACGTTAAAAGGAACATGTATTGGTACCTGTAACATCAGATTGCTTGTTATAGCTTCTTCTTTGTAATTTTATGTTTTATTTTATTTTCTGTTTGCTTATATTACTCAATATTCTTTAAAAATAATAATAAAAAAAAACCATCAAATTGAATGTTCATATGGCTATTCAAACAAACAACTGTTTGAAAATCTGCTACTGTATGGCCAGCTTTTGTTTCATTGATCGGCTACTGGGAACCAGGAAAAATACCTAGTATGGATGTAACTTTCTTACATTTGACAGTGCTCATATTTGATGACTGGCTGCTCAAGCACTCAGCACTGCCACATGGGAGTTAGAAGACAGTCCTCTCATCTTGGAACTTACAGGACTTTTTCTCTTTGCTACCAGAGCCTGAAGGAATAAACAGGATCATGATAAGATAGTAACTATGTGCAGAGGGTGGGGTTAACATAAAAGTTGAACCCCAGGTAAAAAAAAAAAAAAAAAAATTTCTCCACCTGCTAGGTAAAATAAAATAACCTCTTATCATGGGTGTTCCATGTTTGGCCATTGTTCTGATTGTTAAAACTAAAATAAAACTTCCATTATTTAGCCATCATAGTAATGTAAGCACTAAAAATTTGGCACCAAGACTTGTAGTTTCGGCTGTAGTGCACTGATCATAGAAGGTCATTTTTTGTGATTGGGGGAGGGGCAGATGGACATCACTATCTCCCCTCTTCCAATCACAGAAGGCCTTCCACTAAAAGTCCTTATTGAGAGAAACCGTGTCTATTTTTATACTTTTAATACAAGGTTGCTCTCAATGACCACTTTTAGGATTGCTGAAGTGCTTCAAAGAAATCTCAATGAGAACTTTTAGGATTGCTGAAGTGCTTCAAAGAAATCTCAATGAGAACTTTTAGGATTGCTGAACTGCTTGAGAGAAATGCCAATGTGTTGTGGTATACAGTATAAATGTACCATATGCCTAATACTGTAGATCTTTAACATATACAGTCAGGTCCATAAATATTGGGACATCGACACAATTCTAATCTTTTTGGCTCTATACACCACCACAATGGATTTGAAATGAAACAAACAAGATGTGCAGACTTTCAGCTTTAATTTGAGGGCATTTACATCCAAATCAGGTGAACGGTGTAGGAATTACAACAGTTTGTATATGTGCCTCCCACTTTTTAAGGGACCAACAGTAATGGGACAGATTAACAATCATAAATCAAACTTTCACTTTTTAATACTTGGTTGCAAATCCTTTGCAGTCAATTACAGCCTGAAGTCTGGAATGCATAGACATCACCAGATGCTGGGTTTCTTCCCTGGTGATGCTCTGCCAGGCCTCTATTGCAACTGTCTTCAGTTCCTGCTTGTTCTTGGGCATTTTCCCCCTCAGTTTTCTCTTCAGCAAGTGAAATGCATGCTCAATCGGATTCAGGTCAGGTGATTAACATGGCCATTGCATAACATTCCACTTCTTTCCCTTAAAAAACTCTTTGGTTACTTTTGCAGTATGCTTTAGGTCATTGTCCATCTGCACTGTGAAGTGCCTTCCAATGAGTTCTGAAGCATTTGGCTGAATATGAGCAAATAATATTGCCCAAAACACTTCAGAATTCATCCTGCTGCTTTTATCAGCAGTCACATCATCAATAAATACAAGAGAACCAGTTCCATTGGCAGCCATACATGCCCACCTCATGACACTCCCACCACCATGCTTCACTGATGAGGTGGTATGCTTTGGATCATGAGCAGTTCCTTTCCTTCTCCATACTCTTCTCTTCCCATCACTCTGGTACAAGTTGATCTTGGTCTCATCTGTCCATAGGATGATGTTCCAGAACTGTGAAGGCTTTTTTAGATATTGTTTGGCAAACTTCCTGTTTTTGAGGCTCACCAATGGTTTACATCTTGTCGTGTACCCTCTGTATTCACTCTGGTGAAGTCTTCTCTTGATTGTTGACTTTGACACACATGCACCTACCTCCAGGAGAGTGTTCTTGATCTGGCCAACTGTTGTAAAGGGTGTTTTCTTCACCAGCCAAAGAATTCCTCGGTCATCCGCCACAGTTTTCCATGGTCTTCCGGGTCTTTTGGTGTTGCTGAGCTCACCAATGCGTTCTTTCTTTTTAAAGGTTGTTCCAAACAGTTGATTTGGCCACACCTAATGTTTTTGCTATCTCTCTGATGGGTTTGTTTTGTTTTTTCAGCCTAATGATGACTTGCTTCACTGATAGTGACAGCTCTTTGGATCTCATATTGAGAGTTGACAGCAACAGATTCAAAATGCAAATAGCATACTTGAAATTAACTCTGGACCTTTTATCTGCTCCTTGTAAATGGGATAATGAGGGAATAACACACACCTGGCCAATGAACAGCTGAGCAGCCAAATTGTCCCATTACTTTTGGTCCCATAAAAAGTGGGAGGCACATATACAAACTGTTTTAATTCCTACACCTTTCACCTGATTTGGATGTAACTACCCTCGAATTAAAGCTGAAAGTCTGCAGTTAAAGCACATCTTGTTTGTTTCATTTCATACCCATTGTGGTGGTGTATAGAGCCAAAAAGATTAGAATTGTGTTGATGTCCCAATATTTATGGACCTGACTGTATGCACTATATTGTGAATAATTGTAGGATTTTGGACTGGGCAATTGAGGAATTGCATGGTTTAAGATCTGAAACTATTAACCCTTGAGGTCTCACTAAGGGAGAGAGAGAGCACTGATTACAGTGATATTTAGAGATATAACTTTTTTTCTACATGCTGCTTTTTTTACAAAAATTAGAGGTTATGCATGAAGGCTTAAACTGTAACTAAACCAAAAAATAAAAATCAAATAAATAACACTGTCCTTGTTAACCAAGTAGCACTAGTATGGGAATCAGCTTCAAATCCTTCTCCTCTCTTCTGCCATGTGCCTCTAATTTTACCCCTGTAGAGCCTACTTTCATGTTGAAAAATGTAAAGTAATGCACTTGGGGGCCAGAAACCAGAAAGCAAGCTACTCGCTAGGGGGGGAACCTCTGGGTGAGTCTAGGATGGAAAAGGACTTAGGGGTACTGGTAGACAACAGGCTTGGCAGTGGCATGCAATGCCAGGCCGCAGCAAGCAAAGCCAACAGAATACTGGGATGTATAAAAAAGGGGATTCACTCCAGAAATAAAGAGATTATTCTCCCGCTCTACAAGACTCTGGTCCGGCCACATCTGGAGTATGCTGTCCAGTTCTGGGCACCGGTCCTCAGGAAGGATGTGCTGGAACTGGAGAAAGTCCAGAGAAGGGCAACAAAAATAATTAGGGGGATGGAGGACATCAGCTATGAAGAAAGACTACAAGCCCTGAACTTATTCTCTCTGGAGAAGAGACGATTGAGGGGGGATATGATATCAATGTACAAATACTGTACTGGCGACCCGAGCATAAGGAACAAACTATTCAGAGAAAGGAGATACAATAAGACTCGTGGCCACTCACTAAAACTAGAGGAAAGGCGGTTTAACCTTAAAGTGCGTAAGGGGTTCTTCACTGTAAGAGCGGTAAGGATGTGGAATTCTCTTCCACAAGCAGTCGTATCAGCAGGGAGCATTGATAGTTTCAAAAAACTGTTAGATGGACACCTTAAAGACCACAACATACAGGGGTATACAATGTACGGCTAAAAGCAAACACACACACACATCATAGGTTGAACTGGATGGACTGATGTCTTTTTTCAACCTCACTAACTATGTAACTATGTAACTATGTAAGGTTTATATGCATCATCAGCCAGGAACTGAAGAAAAACATAATTCCTACAGTGCTGTAAAAACTGTGGGTCCTGCAATGTTGTATAGCAGTCCAAGAAAAGTTTGTGATCCAGAGTCAGTGCAGCTGCCAAAATCATTTAGGAGAAATTTACCTTGAACAAGAATAGCTAATAAGCAATGCTCTATGATCAGGAGCCTGGCAGGGGTGCGAACTGGAGACCAGGGCAGCCAAGCTGAGTTGAGATGTCAGGCACATCTAGCAGACGTCAGTGCAGAGCCGGAGGTGTGAGAACAAAATGAAAGCCCATGATCCGGTGTGGATTGCAGGCTGATCCATTGCCGTGATGATGCATTTCGGGCATGGTCTTTGATAAGGCGAATGCGTGTGAAACCCGCTGCCACGGCAACGGATCAGCCTGCGTTCCACACTGGCTCATGAGCTTTCGTTTCCTCTTCACACCTCTTGCTCAGTGCAGATGTCACCTAGATGCACCTGACATCTCAGTTCCGCTTGGCTCCCCTGGTCTCCAGTTCGCAACCCTGCCAGGCTCCTAATCACCATCAGGAAGGCTTCCTAGAGTAGGCATCCCAGACTCTCAGCCTTGCCCAGGTCGGCCCTACATCCTCCCATATTCTGCAGCAACACAATTCCCTGGACATGGCTGTTGCCTTCAGCCACCAGCCATTGGCTGCTATTTCCTCAGACCAGGCTTCCACACTTTACAGCATGGTCATTGGTGCCCTTCCATGCTTCACCAAGGAGCCCCCCGGTTGGTGTTAACCCCTTCATACCCTTGGGTCTTCCAGTGGAATCATTGGCTTTTTTTAATTTAAATTTTACCTTCAATTGTTCCTTTATGACTCTGTCTTTGTTGTAATAAATATTGCTTTTTTCACGGTTCTCATTGACTGCTCTCATAAATATACACAATTTTTGGATCCTGATCATAGAGCACTGCCTTTTAGCTATTCTTGATCAGCCAGGAACTGAATCAAATGCAATTGAGTAGCTGGAAAGGACATGTACGGCGATGCTTTTGTTTTGTTTTAGATTTTCCAAAACAAAAAGGTTATATATTGTAATGTACCAATCATTTGATGGCGTAGCTGCATTTGTTTTATTTTTTCAGCCTTTTATTCCTTAATTTTCACTTGGTTATCAGCCAGTCTTAGGGTGGCCTCACTCACTCCTTCACTGCATCTATGGAGGAGCAACATACCGACCATTGGACAGCAGAATGTCAATTAGTGGACAGGGTAGTAGTAGATGGACTAGTAGATTTAAATGGACCTTTCATTAGTGACTAACAATGTAAAGCCCAATTCTAGGTAACACTTTTAAGCACAGACATGAAGAGAAAACATCTCTTTTGAGACTCTAAACAATTTTGATAGCAGTCCGAATCAAATGCACTCATGTGTGTGTTTTTAAAGCTGCTACTACTAATCTGTCAGTTAATTAATGATAAAAATTATGGTGAATTGTTAATCTGCTAAATGTGATTCTAGGCATGTTTTGTTGCCCAAAGGTGAAGTTACATTTTAAAATCAGACCACATTTGCAATTCTAGGAAAGGCATAGAATGAATAGAAAAGCTGTAGTCACATGGGTTACAAACATCACCTAATTTGTTTTGGCACATAATGGGTCTTTCATTTATTTAAAACTGAAAATGAAAGTTAAGAATTTTTTCAAGACAATGATAAATAATCTATCAAAGGTCAAAAACAAGTACATTTTTTCTGAGTAGTGAGTTTTCCTGAATCCTAAACTGAAAGGTAACTCAAAGTTAGAGGTACACTTTAACTGCATTCAAATCTCCTAATAAGGATACTTTTATAGCCACAGATCTTTGTTTTTCAAATGAAGAGATTCTTAATTGTAAGGCCTCATTTGAATTAGCCTGCAGATATCCTGTTTAATAAGGCTATCTTACACCGATTAAATTGCCCAAACAAAGACATTAATTTTGCTGCTGTGATTTGTGTTAGGAGATCATTAAAACCAAAGTGTTTTCTGGTAATTACTTATTCATTTAGAGTAGTTGAGAAGAGAGTATAAATACGATGTCTTTCAACAATGACAGCCATTAACGGCTCAGGAATTTCACCGATGATTTGTACAATTACTCATTCTTAATAATAATTCTTGCACCAATGAAGCAGTTATTCAGTTACTACATTTGCATGACTTGTAATGCCTGTAGTTAATAGAATGAAACATGTCTCCTAAGGTAGTTCTTTAAACCATATTAAGTTTTTCCAATTGATTGTAGTTATTGTAAAATAGTCATGTATAATTAGGTCTGGATTTACCATTAGACACAACAGGCATGTGCCTATATTTGGTAGAGGCAAAGTGGAGCATTTCCCTGTTGCCAGCCAAACATTTTGATATCATCATCAATAAAAATACAGTCATCTAACATAAGGCTATTTAAACTGTAACAACTTTCTAAGGCAGGTTTGAAGAAAAAAAGAAAACAATGTAAAAAGGTAAAATTACAGTGGCCAGTGAGTGCAGGTGAGGAGTGCAGGAGAGGAATGTAGCCACTATGCCCTAAGCTTTAAGAATATGCATTTTTATTTTGGGCATCAGTTCCCAAAAAGGATATTGGTGAACTGGAGAAGGTGCAGGGAAGAGCAATCAAACTGATAGGAGGCATGGAGGAGCTCAGCTATGAGGAAATATTAGTTGAACTGAATTTTTCTTCTCTTGAGAAAAGATGATTAACCACATACCGCCCGCCCGCCGTCATATGACGGCGGGACGGTGCGGCTATTATCCTGGGTGGACGTCATATGACGTGACCCAGGAAATGCAGGGCAGGCGCGCGATCGCGGGCGCGCCGCCGTGCACTGCCGGTGTCGGCGTGCCCCCGGGACACAGCTGATCACAATGGAGGCGCCCGGGAGATGACCGTCATGTCGGTGGCACTGACAGTGACTGTTTACTATGTGATCGGCTGTGAATCCATTCACAGCCGATCACAAAATGTAAACAAAGAGCAGTAACTCACTGTTACCAGCTCTTCTCTCCTCATACAGTTTCCAGTGTGAGGAGAGCAGAGCTAGAAATAGTGAGTTACTGCTCTGTACACCTGTAAAAAGTAAAAAGCACACAAATAAAGGTCCCCACACAGTCCTCAGCCCCCCCCATGTCACCTGTCACCCAACAGTCGCCTCATCAGTGCCCAGAAATTGACACCCATAACGTTCACATGTGAGCGCAGCGATCGCGGGCAGAATCACTGCGATTCTGCCCGCGATCCATAAAATCATTGCAAATTGCGGGACGCCTGTGCGTTGCCCATTTTTTGCAATAGCACCCCAAACGCTGTGCGATGTTGCCGCCATTTCCACCTGCCGAATCGCGCAAACATCGCATGACGCCCAAAAAAGGTACAAGAGTTTCTTTGGGGCGTCATGCGTTGTTTGCGTGATGTTACCTCGATTCGGCAGGCGGAAATCGCAGCAACATCGCACAGCGTTTGGGGTGCTATTGCAAATCACAAACAACGCACAGGCGTCCCGCAATTTGCAATGATTTCTGGATCGCGGGCGGAATCGCAGTGATTCTGCCCGCGATCGCTGCGCTCACATGTGGACATAGCCTTAAGTTCACCGGTCACCAGAGACTGCCATCAGTACCGCCGTGCACCATCGCCCATCACCTGTCACCCATCAGTGACCATCGCCCATCACCTGTCACCCCATCAATCACCGTCACCTGTCACCCCATCAGTCATCGTCACCTGTCACCCCATCAGTCATCGTCATCTGTCACCCTAGCAATCATCGTCACTTGTCACCCCATCAGTGATCGTCACTTGTCACCCCATAAATCATCGTCACATGTCACCCCGTCAGTGATTGTCATCTGTCACCCCATCAATCATCGTCACTTGTCACCTCATCAATCAGCATCACCTGTCACCTCATCAATCATCATCACCTGTCACCCCATCAGTCATCGTCACCTGTCACCCCATCAGTCATTGTCACCTGTCACCCCATCAGTCATTGTCACCTGTCACCCCATCAGTCATCGTCACCTGTCACCCCATCAGTCATCGTCACCTGTTTGCCATATGCATGCAATCACATACTGACCGCCTAACGACTATATGCGTCGGCCATTAAAAGCTAAATACTGGGGTTATGGCAGCAGATAGCCCCCATAACCCCGGTATTTTTTGAAACGGCGGGCGGTCGGCTTTCAGATAAGGGTGGTCCCAGTGGCGGATTCGCCGCGGAATTACCCTTACGGTGCAGGGGAAGAGGTGCCCCCCCTCCTGCCGCGTCCCAGTCGTTTTCCCAGCTTACCGGACCCGCCGGCAGCGAGAAAACTATCCGGTCCCGGATCCTCAGAGACAGGAAGTCGAGTGAGGGCAAGATGGCCCTCACTCAACTCTATGGTCTTGGAGGACCGGAGCTACGTCAAAAGACGTTGCCTAGCAACCGGTTTAAAGGGCGGCTTTTTTTTTTTCTTTTTTTTTTTTTCTCTTTCAACAATTTTTTTTTTCTTTTTTAGTGTAGTTGTGAGGTGTGAGGTCTTTTTGACCCCAGATCTCACAATAAAGAGGACCTGTCATGCCTATTTCTATTACAAGGGATGTTTACATTCCTTTTAATAGGAATAAAAATGATCAAAACATTTTTTTTTTAAACTGTGTAAAAATAAAAAAATAATAAATAAAATAAATAGGAAAAAAAAAAATTAAAGTGCCCTGTCCCCGTTAGCTCGCGCGCAGAAGCAAACGCATACGCAAGTCCCGCCTACATATGTAAACGGTGTTCGAACCATACATGTGAGGTATCGCCGCGATCGTTAGAGTGAGAGCAATAATTTGAGCCCTAGAACTCCTCTGTAACTCTAAGCTAGTAACCTGCAGAAATTTTTAAAATGTTGCCTATGGGGATTTTTAAGTACCAATGTTTGGTGCCATTCTGTGAGCATGCGCAATTTTGAAGCATGACATGTTGGGTATATAATTACTCGGCGTAACATTATCTTTCACATTATGGAAAAAAATTGTGCTAAATTTACTGTTTTCTTATTTTTTAGTTCAAAAAAAGTGAATTTTTTTCAAAAAAAATCGCATTTGGAAGACTGCTGTGCAAATATGGTGTGATAAAAAATATTGCAACGATCTCCATTTTATTCTCTAGGGTCTCTGCTAAAAAAAAATATATAATGTTTGGGGGTTCCAAGTAGTTTTCTAGCAATAAAAATGATTTTAGCTTGTAAACACCAAGTGTCAAAAATAGGCCCAGTCTTAAAGTGGATAAATGGACAACTTTGTGTAAAGCGCTACTTGGATGTTAGGCCTCTGTATGTGGCTAGGCTGTGTAAAAGTGTTACACATGTGGTATCGTCATACTCAGGAGGAATAGCAGAATGTATTTTGGGGTGCAATTTTTGCTATGTACATGCTATGTGTTAGAAATATTGCATAAATGGACAGCTTTATGTAAAAAAAAAGTGTTTTCATTTTCTTTCCACGTTTTCCAAAAACTTGTGGAAAAAAATGACATATTCAAAAGACTCATTATGCCTCAAAAATTATACGTTGGGCTGTTTTCTTTCCAAAATGGGGTAATTTTATGGGGGTTTCCATTGTCCTGGTGCTCCAGGGCCTTCAAAAGTGTGATAGGTTGTCAGGAAATTATATGTGTAATTTATGCTCCTAGAATGCCAGACGCTGCTACTTGGATGTTAGGCCTCTGTATGTGGCCAGGCTGTGAAAAAGTCTCACACATGTGGTATCGCCATACTCAGGAGGAGTAGTAGAATGTGTTTTGGGGTGTAGTTGCAAGTATACATGTGCTGTGTGAGAGAAATAACCTGTTAATACAGCAATTTGTAAAAAAAAAAAAAAAAAAAATCTTCATTTTGCAAAGCATTGTGGGAAAAAAAATTACAACTTCAAAAAACTCACCATGCCCCTTATTAAATACCTTGGAATGTCTACTTTCCAAAAAGGGGTCATTTGGGGGGTATTTGTACTTTCCTGACTTTTTAGTGTCTCAAGAAATGAGATAGGCCTTCAGTACATCAGGTGTGATCAAGTGTGATCAATTTTCAATGATTCGCACCATAGCTTGTGGACTCTATAACTTTCACAAAGACCAAATAATATACACTTACTTGGGTTATTTTTACCAAAGATAAGTAGCAGTATAAATTTTGGCCAAAATTTGTGAAGAAAAATGACTAATTTGCAAAATTTTATGACAGAAACAAAGAAAAATGTGTTTTTTCACGATATTTTCAGTCTTTTTTATTTATAGTACAAAAAATAAAAAACCCAGTATTGATCAAATACCATCAAAAGAAAGCTCTATTTGTGTGGAAAAAGGACACAATTTTTGTATGGGTACAGTGTTGCATGACTGAGTAATTCTCAGTCAAAGTGTGAGAGCGCTGAAAGCTGAAAATCGGTCTGGGCAGGAAGGGGGTGAAAGTGCACTGTAGGCAAGTGGTTAAGGAGGGATGAGAGGCAATGGGCACTCTTTATATCTGGAGGAAAAAAAGATTTAACGTTCACAAATGAAAAGAGCTGGGAATATGTGGAATTGACTTAGAAATTAATTCTGGCCAACTCGGTAGACTGTTTTAAAAAAGAGTTGGATGCATTCCCAAAAGCACAAAATATAATTGGATATTAACATGTATAGGTAATAACATCAGACACCATTGATCTAGGGAATATCTGAATGCCTTCCCAGCATCAGGAAGGAACTTAACCCCCCCCCCCCCCCATGCTTTATAGGGCTTTTTCTGCCTTCTTCTAGCTCAGCTGTGGGTATAGGATAGTGTACAGTATATGGAAGCTTCTATTTAGTTAGTCCTTTTTTTTCTGTTGGTTAAACTAAATTCATTTTGTCTTTTTTAAATCTGAGTAATTATGTAACTATGATATTGTAAAGCATGTTCAGGAGTAGACATGTGCATGACAAAAAAAAAAAAATTGTTTTGTTTCATTTTGTTTAGATTCCTTAATCTAGTTATTTCATTTTGTTAAATCCATTTTTGTGATTCATATTCGGAATTCATATTTGGAATTTGTTCTATATATTTTTCAAATGTTCTTTGAATTTACCGATTTTTTTGTCTTGATTCTAAACCGATAAGTTTCAAATTTGTCAAATTGAAAATGTTTGATTTTTTTTCGATTTAAATTTGGCAGCCGAGTGACCAAACATCTGATTGCTTTTTTTACACATTGATCTTGTTTGTATTAAAAATATGTTTAATCAAAATATGCAAAGTGTTCTAATTAATAAAAGTTGTATCTTACTTTTAACATTTTACTATGTACAATACTGTGCAGCAGTTTTAGCCAGCTGAGAAAAAAGAATGCCAAGTACAAACGCTTTTAAATATTTATATTTACTGGTTTCTTTTTATCAATTTTACACTTGCAAAGTGAACAAACAAAAGAAAAATATTTTTAAAATGATTACAATGACTCTTTAAAACACCTTTGGCTTAACAAAAACAGCATCATTTTGAAATGGTACACTAATTACACACACAGTCTTTGATTTCAACAACATGTTTATGGTTTGAGTTTGAATGGAATTTAATGTAAAATTTGAGTTGAATTTCAATTCAAATTTCATTTTGCTATTCAGAGAATTCAGTAAAATTCTTTTGTACTGTAATTTGGGGAGTCAGATATATATCGGAATCTCTGAATAACAAAAAATATGTCCGCATATTTATTCGTAATGAAACAAACTGCACATGTCTATTCAGGAGAGAAGTATGTAGGGTATGACACAGGTCAATTTAAACAGGATAGAAGTACAGTATGTGGGGTATGACACTAAGTAGCTGTCAGGACCCGGACTTGAACCTGGGACCTCCATGGTGTCTGGCAATGACTCTACTCACTGAGCTACCTGGAATGCTGGACAGCTCCCTGGACAAATCCTTGAATGATCCTGCTGTGAATCTTTATTGCCTTGAACCTTAAACCCTTTGCTCCTCCCATGAACTTCCTGTTATAAGCCATGTCTTTTCACTTCCTGGTCGCCAGAATATTGTGCCTTCAACAGCCGATATCTCGCTTGTCTCTCCTGCTGCCGTCTGTATCTTTGCTACCATCCGTTATCGACACTTGGCTTGTTCCTCGACTACTCTTCTGTTTGATCCCAACCTGCAACTACTGGTTACCGACCTTTGGCTACTCCTTGACTACGCTTCAGCTTAATCCCTATCTGCTACTGGACTCTGACTTGTTCACTTCCTGGTGGGGCGATCTTGAGGACCGCGACCTGGTGCTAACACGCAGCAAAATCCATCTCCACCTTCAGGAGCGCTGGTGAAGACCGGTTAGTACTTAGACTCCGCACCTCAGGTGAGCCTGCGTCATCTGCCTGGGTGACCTGTCAGTGTTCCTATCCTGCTGGTTCCTGTGTGACCTGCGACTGCTATAGCTACTGGTCTTCGAGCCTGACCCCGGATCGTGACAGAATTTTCTGGCCCAAAACATGGAGGCCGCTATAGCAAGCATCGTGAATCCTCTTAGGCAACAAATTGCTGAGCTGCAAGATTTTGGTGTTACCTGCCAAGAAAAAGTTAATAAACTAGAAAGTCTATTGGAAAGACAACAGAAGGAGATTCATGCTCTGCAGAGACTACTACTGGACCGAGGTGATACTATCACACATATGCCTCAGCCTCTACAATCCAAGTTTAATGGAGACCGCCATCATTACAGAGGTTTCCTAAATCAGTGTTGTTTATGTTTCCAAACACACCCTGCTGCATTTCCTTCTGAGAAGAGAAAGGTAACCTTGATTCTCGAACTTCTGTCTGGAGAAGCTCTAGCTTGGGCCTCCCCATATATTGAACAGGACAGTGCTATTTTAAATAATCTGCAGACCTTTTTGACTGCAATGGATCAGGTTTTTGATGATCCCAACCGCTGTGCTACTGCTGAATCAAAGCTGCATAGTATGAGGCAGGGAAGACGCTCTGTCGCTGAGTACACAGCAGAATTCAGATGTTGGGTTGTAGATACTACTTGGAACCCTGCTGCGCAAAAGAGTCAGTTCCGCCGAGGGCTTTCTGAACAGGTAAAGGATGAGCTCGCTAGAGTTGAGACTCCTGATGATCTTGATGCCTTCATCCAATTATGTATCAAAATTGATCAGAGACTTACAGAAAGGAGGAAGGAGAGGCTGGGAATGTTTGCAAGTAAGAGTGGCATGCGTTTCTCTGCTACTCCATTTGTTCAGCAGGATTTCAAAGTTGCTCCTAATTCTAACACTCCTGAGCCAATGCAGGTAGATGCAATTAAGAGATCCATTTCCATTCAGGAGAAAGAAAGAAGATGTTCTGAGAACCTATATCTTTACTGTGGAGATTCTGGTCATTATGCAATTAACTGCCCTAACAAGGTTAGAAGAACAATTGCATCGGTTGATGTGATCACGCCTGAACAAATAAACTCCATTAGCCAGTCTATCTCCCCGTCGGTCCATGAAGAAAATAAAGTAAATTCTTCACTACCTCATTTTGTCCTCCCTATTAAACTGATCTCTGAGGGCATTGAGATTCCTTGCTCTGCTATGCTGGACTCTGGTGCAGGGGGGAACTTTATGGACATAGACTTTGCCAAAAACAATATGAGACAAGAAATAAATTAGCCCCAGTCGATATGGAGACAGTGGATGGTTCACCCTTAACTTCAGGACCTGTTACCCATGAAACAGTCCCTTTGGTTCTCCAATTTGAGGCTAACCATCGTGAGACCATCAGTTTTCAGCTGATTACGTCACCTAAATTTCCTGTGATCTTGGGCATCCCTTGGTTTTCCACCCATAATCCCTCAATCAATTGGGAAGCACGCGTTATAAATTTTACATCCCCCCATTGTGAGGAATACTGTAGAGAGCCTTGTCCAATTAGTTCTCCACAGATTAAGGAAACGCAGTTGGATGTGGTTACAGCACAGTCATATCCCAAACTGCATTCCACAATACCATGAGTTTCAGGATGTCTGTGATAAGAAGAACGCCGACCAGTTACCTCCTCATCGCCCATATGATTGCCCCATTGAGCTACTCCCAGGTGCAGAAATACCTTTCGGCCTCCTATTCAATTTATCAGAACCTGAATTAAAGGTGCTCAGGGAGTGGCTTGATGAGAATTTAGAGAAGGGGTTTATTAGACACTCAACATCCCCTGCTGGAGCAGCCTTGTTCTTTGTTGAAAAGAAAGACTCTACCTTACGTCCTTGCATTGATTACAGGCACATGAATAAAGTTACTATTAAAAACCGTTATCCTCTCCCGTTGATCTCTGAAATGTTGGAAAGACTTCGTTCTGCCAAGATTTTCACAAAGCTTGACTTGCGGGGGGCTTATAACCTTGTTCGTATCCGCCAAGGAGATGAATGGAAAACCGCCTTTAGAACCAGATACGGACACTTCGAGTCCTTGGTTATGCCTTTTGGTCTTTGTAATGCCCCTGCAACCTTTCAACACTTCATCAACGATGTTTTTCGAGATCTGTTGGACCAATTTGTAGTTGCTTATTTGGATGACATCCTCATTTTTTCCAATAACCTAGAGGAGCATCGCAAGCATGTTTGCACTGTCCTTCAAAGATTAAGGCAGAATCGACTTTATATCAAATTGGAGAAATGTGAGTTTGAACAAACCCAGATCCAGTTTCTGGGGTATATTATTTCACCAGATGGAGTAAGCATGGATCCTGAGAAGATTAGAGCAGTAGTAGATTGGCCTGTCCCTGGAAACGTTAAGGAAATTCAAAGATTCATCGGGTTTTCCAATTTCTACAGGAAATTCATCAGAAATTTCTCTAAGGTGATAGCTCCGATTACACAGCTGACAAAGAAAGGGGTGCCCTTTGTGTGGTCATCTAATGCTCAGGCTGCTTTTGATAAGTTAAAGACTCTGTTCACTTCTGCACCAGTATTGGTACATCCCAATCCTGAGCTACCTTTTGTAGTGGAAGTGGATGCTTCTGACTCTGCTGTGGGAGCTATCCTTTCACAACGAAGCGGTGAAAAGATGCAGCTTCATCCTTGTGCTTACTTTTCTCGTTTAATGTCTTCAGCCGAGAGGAATTATGACATAGGGAATAAGGAGTTACTGGCAATTAAGGAAGCCTTTTCCGAATGGAGGCATTTGCTGGAAGGTACTAAGCATCCTGTGACCGTTCTCACTGATCACAGAAATCTAGAATTCATTTGTTCGGCCAAAAGATTGTCTTCTAGACAAGCACGCTGGTCGCTGTTCTTTTCTAGATTTAATTTTATTATCTCATATAGACCTGGGTCAAGAAATGGTAAGGCTGATGCCTTATCACGGATGTTGTCGGGGCCTTCCCAGGAGAACAATGCTGAATGCACAATCCTGCCTCAAAAGAACTTCCTAGGTGTCACAAGTTCAAAGGCATTCTTGAGTCTCCTCAAAGAAGGTTACGAGAATGACTCACTCCTCAATAATCCTCCTATGGACATCAGTCTTGAGTTCAAGAATGGCTTTTGGATTAAAACGCATCGCCTCTATGTACCTGAGTCTGCTCGGGTTGAAGTCCTCCGGTTGAGTCATGACTCAAAACTTGCTGGACATTTTGGAGTTTCTAAAACAGAGGAACTTTTATCACACTCCTTTTGGTGGCCTGGGTACAAGAAAGATGTTAAAAGGTATGTAGCCTCGTGCCTGACCTGTGCACGCAATAAGACCCCCCGAGCTTCTCCTTTGGGGTTGCTCCAACCACTCCCTATCCCATCAAGACCATGGGGGTCAATTTCTATGGACTTTGTGGTTGATTTACCCCCCTCAAAAGGAATGACCACTATCTTGGTGGTCGTTGACCGCCTCACCAAGATGGCTCACTTTATACCAGTTAAGGGGGTACCCTCTTCGGAACAAACTGCAGAGTTGATGGTTAGTGATGTCGCGAACCTAAAATTCGCGGTTCGCGAACGGCGAACGCGAACATCGGCAAATGTTCGCGAACCGGCGAACCGGGCGAACCGCCATAGACTTCAATAGGCAGGCGAATTTTAAAACACACAGGGACTCTTTCTGGCCACAATAGTGATGGAAAAGTTGTTTCAAGGGGACTAACACCTGGACTGTGGCATGCCGGAGAGGGATCACGCAAAAAAAAGTTCTTAAAAATTATAATTTTTTGATAGAGAGCCAATTATTGGAAAAATTAAAAAAAAATAAAAATAAAAAATTTCTTTGGATTTAGCATCTGGGGGGTCTAAAAAGTGTACCTGTGAAGTTTCAGCTCTGTAGCATGTCCAGAACCCCTAAAAAACAGCATTTTTCTTATATTTTCAGGAATATGGCTTCTCTGCGGCTGGCTTTTTCTCTTGCAGGCATTTAGCGGGCATTTTTTTAGGCAGGCATGTCATTTTTTGTATTTAGTGTCTGGGGGGGTCTAAAAAGTGTACCTGTCAAGTTTCAGCTCTGTAGCATGTCCAGAACCCCTAAAAAACAGCATTTTTCTTATATTTTCAGGAATACGGCTTCTCTGCGGCTGTCTTTTTCTCTTGCAGGCATTTATCGGGCATTTTTTTAGGCAGGCATGTCATTTTTTGTATTTAGTGTCTGGGGGGTCTAAAAAGTGTACCTGTCAAGTTTCAGCTCTGTAGCATGTCCAGAACCCCTAAAAAACAGCATTTTTCTTATATTTTCAGGAATACGGCTTCTCTGCGGCTGGCTTTTTCTCTTGCAGGCATTTATCGGGCATTTTTTTAGGCAGGCATGTCATTTTTTGTATTTAGTGTCTGGGGGGTCTAAAAAGTGTACCTGTCAAGTTTCAGCTCTGTAGCATGTCCAGAACCCCTAAAAAACAGCATTTTTCTTATATTTTCAGGAATACGGCTTCTCTGCGGCTGGCTTTTTCTCTTGCAGGCATTTATCGGGCATTTTTTTAGGCAGGCATGTCATTTTTTGTATTTAGTGTCTGGGGGGTCTAAAAAGTGTACCTGTCAAGTTTCAGCTCTGTAGCATGTCCAGAACCCCTAAAAAACAGCATTTTTCTTATATTTTCAGGAATACGGCTTCTCTGCGGCTGGCTTTTTCTCTTGCAGGCATTTATCGGGCATTTTTTTAGGCAGGCATGTCATTTTTTGTATTTAGTGTCTGGGGGGTCACAAAAGTGTACCTGTCAAGTTTCAGCTCTGTAGCATGTCCAGAACCCCTAAAAAACAGCATTTTTCTTATATTTTCAGGAATACGGCTTCTCTGCGGCTGGCTTTTTCTCTTGCAGGCATTTATCGGGCATTTTTTTAGGCAGGCATGTCATTTTTTGTATTTAGTGTCTGGGGGGTCTAAAAAGTGTACCTGTCAAGTTTCAGCTCTGTAGTATGTCCACAACCCAAAAAAAACAGCATTTTTCTTATGATTTTTAGTAGAAAACTAATGCAGTGTCTTTCCAGCTGTCTTTTTTTCTTTCTGGCAAGCTGAAATATGATATGCCAAGGCAAACATGCCTATCAGTTGAGCTATGACACAGACAACACTGCACACATGGGGAAATATGTAAAACAAAAAACAGGAAAAGGAAATTAGGTGACGGTAACAAAACATGATATTGTGATTGGCCAAATAAAAAGTCACCTCGCGATGAGGTCGCACCAAAGTCGCGCTAAGTCGCGCCAAAGTCGCACTGGAAGCGACGCTACTTTAGTGGTAGCGGCAGTGTAAACCAGCACTAAAACATCCAGTGTGTGAATACGATCAGGTATGATGTTTTATCGGTCAAGTAGTGTAAGGGTTACGCCCGTTGCCCGCTTCACAGTGACAGACCAAACTCTGACAGACCAAACTCCCCGTTTAACAGTCAGTCAGTCCATTTGCACAACCGCAAACTCCCAATTTGCACAAGGTTGGATACCAAGCTAGCCATGTCCCGTTCCTTGTCCTCACTGACATCATTGAAGGTCTCTTCCTCCACCCAGCCACATACAACACCAAGGGTCCCCGAAAGGTGAGAACAAGCCCCCTGGGAAGCCTGCTGTGGCTGGTATTCCACCTCCTCAAAGCCACCTTCCTCCTCTGACTTCTCTTCTTCAGACTCCTCTCTCTGCGTTGCCACAGGTCCAGCAATTGACAACGACAAGGCTGCTTCTGGTGGTGATGAGGACCACAACTCTTCCTCTTCATGCTCATCTACAGCCTGATCCAGTACTCTTCGCAGGGCACGCTCCAGAAAAAACGCATATGGGATGAGGTCGATGATGTTGCCTTGGGTTCGACTGACCACCAGGGTTGTCATCTCCGCAAAAGGACGCATGAGCCTACAGCCATTGTTCATGAGCATTCAGTAACGCGGCCAAAAAATACCCAGCTCCGCAGAAAGAATGAAAGAAAATGAATGTTTTTTTTTATGAAAAATTATCCTGCGGATCGCTTTTGGTCTGTACACAATGAAGCAACGACCTTATCATCTGGGGTGTGCCAACACAATCCTAGAGGTGATCGCTTCATTGTGATACGCAAGCCCCTTCACCACGACAAGGTAACGATCACGAAGGGGAATTGACACATGTATGTGCCTTTTTTTTTGTTTTTTGTTTTTTTGCAGCCACAGTGTAGCACCAGAGGCCAGAAAAATTAGGCATGTACACATGCATGAAAAAGTAGGTATTGTTGCAGCCGCTGCTGTAGCAGCGGCCTGAAAAATTGAGGTTTTAAGGCAGAAAGTGCACTAAAACATTGCTGCTTGAACCGTAGTTGGTGGCGGAGACGTCACGTAAGTCATCCGGCATGCAGAGAATGATTATATACAGCAGCGTGTGGACCATTTTTAGGCCAAGGCATCTCAGTCATCACCAGGCCTTTTTTAGTCAAATGCATCCCCCACTGTCAGTCCCTTCGGGATCCATGCCTCATTTATCTTAATAAACGTGAGGTAATCAAGACTTTTTTGACCTAGGCGACTTCTCTTCTCAGTGACAATACCTCCTGCTGCGCTGAAGGTCCTTTCTGACAGCACACTTGAAGCGGGGCAGGCCAGAAGTTCAATGGCAAACTGGGATAGCTCAGGCCACAGGTCAAGCCTGCACACCCAGTAGTCAAGGGGTTCATCGCTCCTCAGAGTGTCGATATCTGCAGTTAAGGCAAGGTAGTCTGCTACCTGTCGGTCGAGTCGTTCTCTGAGGGTGGACCCCGAAGGGCTGTGGCGATGCATAGGACTAAAAAAGCTCCGCATGTCCTCCATCAACAAGACGTCTGTAAAGCGTCCTGTCCTTGCCGGCGTGGTTGTGGTGGTAGGAGGAGGATTACTTTCACCTCTTCCCCTGTTGGATTCCCGTTGTGCTGTGACATCACCCTTATACGCTGTGTAGAGCATAGTTTTTAACTTATTTTGTAGCTGCTGCATCCTTTGCGACTGCCGGTAATTGGGTAACATGTCACAGACTTTCTGCTTATACCGGGGGTCTAGTAGCGTGGCCACCCAGTACAGGTCGTTCTCCTTCAGCCTTTTTATACGAGGGTCTCTCAACAGGCATGACAGCATGAAAGACCCCATTTGGACAAGGTTGGATGCCGAGCTACTCATGTCCAATTCCTCGTCCTCACTGATGTCATTGAAGGTGTGTTCTTCCCCCCAGCCACGTACAACACCACGGGTACCAGATAGGTGACAACGAGCACCCTGGGATGCCTGCTGTGGTTGGTGTTCCTCCTCCTCAAAGCCACATTCCTCCTCTGACTCCTCTTCCTCACACTCCTCTTCCAGTGTTGCCGCAGGTCCAGCAATCGATGGTAAGGCTGTTTCTGGTGGTGGTGATGGTGACCACAACTCTTCCTCTTCCTCTTCACGCTCATCTACGGCCTGATCCAGCACTCTTCGCAGGGCACGCTCCAGGAAAAAAACATATGGGATGATGTCGCTGATGGTGCCTTCAGTGCGACTCACTAGGTTTGTCACCTCCTCAAAAGGACGCATGAGCCTACAGGCATTGCGCATGAGCGTCCAGTAGCGTGGCAAAAAAATACCCAGCTCCGCAGAGGCTGTCCTAGCACCCCGGTCATACAAATACTCGTTGACCGCTTTTTCTTGTTGGAGCAGGCGGTCGAACATTAGCAGTGTTGAATTCCAACGTGTCGGGCTGTCGCAAATCAAGCGCCTCACTGGCATGTTGTTTCGCCGCTGAATATCTGCAAAGTGCGCCATGGCCGTGTAGGAACGCCTGAAATGGCCACACACCTTCCTGGCCTGCTTGAGGACGTCCTGTAAGCCTGGGTACTTCTGCACAAAACGTTGCACAATCAGATTCAACACATGTGCCATGCACGGCACATGTGTCAACTTGCCCAAATTCAATGCCGCCAACAAATTGCTCCCGTTGTCACACACCACTTTGCCGATCTCCAGTTGGTGCGGGGTCAGCCACTGATCCACCTGTGCATTCAGGGCGGACAGTAGTGCTGGTCCGGTGTGACTCTCTGCTTTCAGGCAAGTCAACCCCAAGACAGCGTGACACTGTCGTATCCGGCATGTGGAATAGCCCCTGGGGAGCTGGGGGGGTGCAGTTGGTGTGGAGCAAGACGCAACAGCAGAAGAGGACTCAGCCGAGGAGGTTAGCAAAGAGGATGGAGTAGGAGGAGTAGAGGAGGTGGCAGCAGGCCTGCCTGCAAGTCGTGGCGGTGTCACCAACTCCTCTGCAGCAGAGCCACGCATTCCATGCTTGGCAGCCGCCAGCAGGTTTACCCAATGCGCAGTGTACGTTATATACCTGCCCTGACCGTGCTTTGCAGACCAGCTATCAGTGGTCAGATGGACCCTTGCCCCAACACTGTGTGCCAGACGTGACATGATTTCTTTTTCCACAATAGAGTACAGGTTGGGGATTGCCTTTTGTGAAAAATAATTTCGGCCGGGTACCTTCCACTGCGGTGTCCCAATAGCGACAAATTTTTTGAAGGCCTCAGACTCCACCAGCTTGTATGGTAAAAGCTGGCGGGCTAAGAGTTCCGACAAGCCAGCTGTCAGACGCCGGGCAAGGGGGTGACTCTGCGAGATTGGCTTTTTGCGCTCAAACATTTCCTTCACAGACACCTGACTGTGGGCAGGTGACGAGCAGGAACTGCTGAAGGTGAGAGGCGGAGGGGCGGGTTGTTGATAGGGGGCATGGAGGACAGCAGTGGTTGACGTGGCTGAAGATGCTGGACCAGGAGGAGGATGGTGGCTTTCAGTTTGTGTGCTGCTTTTACTCATGTGTTGATCCCATAGGCGTTTGTGATGTGAGATCATGTGCCTTCGCAAAGCAGTTGTACCTAGGTGGGTGTTGGACTTCCCACGACTCAGTTTCTTTTGGCACAGGTTACAAATGGCATCGCTGATATCAGAGGCAGACACACAAAAAAAATGCCACACTGCTGAGCTTTGCAAGGACGGCATTCTGGTGGTGGCAACAGCTTGCGTTGATTGGCGTGCTGTCTGGCTGACCCCGGGTGCCGAATCTACATGCTGTCTGACTGCGCCACTAGCTCCTTGCGATGACCTCCTCCCCCTGCTTCCAACTCGTCTCCTCCTCCTCTCTGTCTCCCCATCTGAACTTTCCCCCTCTTCTTCTGCTCTTCGAGCAGGCACCCAGGTGACATCAACAGACACATCGTCATCATCAGCCGCTTCACTTGACAACTCAGCAAAGGCAGCAGCAGCAGGTACAACATCATCATCATCACAATGTACGTCCATGTGTATAATGCTGCCTGACTGAGACATATCCCCGTTATCTACATCCTCTGGCACTAATAGTTGCGCATCACTTATTTCTTCAAACTGATGTGAAAATAACTCCTCTGACGGATCAAGTGAAGCGGCTGTGGTGCTAGTGTTGGTGGTGGTGCCGGCGGGCTGGCGAGTGGTAAATTGAGAGGTGCCCGAAGCTGAGCTGGAGGAGGATGGTGCATTAAGGTTCCGAGCGGAAGCTGTAGACGATTGGGTGTCCTGTGTAAGCCAGTCAACTATGGCCTCAGAATTTTTTGAGTTCAGGGGCTGTGGTGGCCTCTGAACACTGGGCATTATTCTAGAGCCTAAGGAAATCACAGCACCACGACCACGACGGCCCTTGCGGGGTGGCCTGCCTCTGCCTGTCATTTTTTTTTTAATGTGTTGTTACTGTTGTACTATGAGTGCAAGCTGCTGTGCCACCTTATATATCAGTGGTGGGTGGGCAGTGGCACAGTACACTCTCTGTGGACCTGACAGCAGTCACTGGCACCCAGGCAACTGCAATTTAAAAAATATATATATTTTTTTTTACTTTGCAAGCTGCTGTGCCACCTTATATATCAGTGGTGGGTGGGCAGTGGCACAGTACACTCTCTGTGGACCTGACAGCAGTCACTGGCACCCAGACAACTGCAATTTAAAAAATATATATATATTTTTTTACTTTGCAAGCTGCTGTGCCACCTTATATATCAGTGGTGGGTGGGCAGTGGCACAGTACACTCTCTGTGGACCTGACAGCAGTCACTGGCACCCAGGCAACTGCAATTTAAAAAAATATATATATATTTTTTACTTTGCAAGCTGCTGTGCCACCTTATATATCAGTGGTGGGTGGGTGGGCAGTGGCACAGTACACTCTCTGTGGACCTGACAGCAGTCACTGGCACCCAGGCAACTGCAATTTAAAAAAATATATATATTTTTTTTACTTTGCAAGCTGCTGTGCCACCTTATATATCAGTGGTGGGTGGGCAGTGGCACAGTACACTCTCTGTGGACCTGACAGCAGTCACTGGCACCCAGGCAACTGCAATTTAAAAAAATATATATTTTTTTTTTACTTTGCAAGCTGCTGTGCCACCTTATATATCAGTGGTGGGTGGGCACACAGTGGCACTGCAGTGGGCACAGTACACTCTGTGGACCTGACAGTCACTGGCAGCCCAGGCAACTGCAATAATAAAAAATATTTTTTTTTTCAATTTATTGCAACAAGATGCTGTGCCAACGTATATATATCAGTGGTGGGCAGTGCACTGCAGTGGGTACAGTGCACTCTGTGGACCTGACACAGCACTCACTGCAATTATGACAGAGAAAAAAAAAATATTTTTTAAAATGCCAGGTACTGTGCCTGTGCCACCCGAAATGAGTGTGGTGTGCACACAGTACAGTCTGTGGTAGGTCTGTGGCCTCTCACACACAGCGGGCAGGCAACTGCAGTGTACAATAGATATATATATATATATATATATATATATATATATATATATATATATATAAAGAAAAAAATCTATTACCTTACCAGCCCTTGAAAGGGCTTTTGGGGACACTATATATATATATATATATGTATATATATAAAAATAAAAAAATCCTCAATTACCAGCCCTTAAAAGGGCTTTTGGGGACACTAGATAGATATAGATATATATATATATATGAAGAAACAACTCAATTACCAGCCCTTAAAAGGGCTTTTGGGGACGCTAGGTATATATATATATATATATATATATAAAAAAAAAAAAAAACACAAATACCAGCCCTTAGAAGGGCTTTTTGGGGTGCTGATATTACAGCAGTAGTGGACCAAGAACACTGCAAGACCAGGAACACTGACTAACTGTCCCTAGCTTAACAGCAGCAGCAGCAGCTCTCTCCCTATTCTCACTACACACACTGCTTCAGAATGATCTAAGATGGATGCTGCCCTTGCTTATTTATAGGAGGTGGGAGGGTGTGGGAGGGAGGTACGCTGATTGGCTGGAAATGTGTCTGCTGACTGTAAGGTTCAGGGTCAAAGTTTGCCTCAATGATGTCTTATGGGGGGCGGACCGAACATCGCATATGTTCGCCGGCAGCGGCGAACGCGAACATGCTAAGTTCGCCGGGAACTGTTCGCCGGCGAACAGTTCTATACATCTCTATTGATGGTTCGAGAAATCTTCAGACTACATGGAATTCCTGAAGACGTTGTGTCAGATCGAGGAGTACAGTTTACTTCAAAGTTTTGGAAAAGCTTTTGCTCAGCTTTAGGAGTAGCAATCAACCTGTCTTTTCATCCTCAGTCTAATGGTCAGACTGAGAGGACCAATCAAACTTTAGAACAGTACCTTCGATGTTTTGTTATTTATCTTCAGGATGACTGGGTGGACTATTTTCCCACGGCAGAGTTTTCTTACAACAATTCTAGACATAGCTCAACCTCTCAAAGCCCGTTTTTCTTAAACAATGGTTATCATCCAGTTTTTATTCCTGATCTCCCTATCTCAACTCCAATTCCTGCTGTAGCCAACAGATTAACTATGTTGCAAGAGATTCAGGAGAAATTAATTGAGACTTTAAAGGAGGCTCAGGAATGTTACAAGAAGGCTGCTGATAGACATCGCCGATCACTTCCTACCTTTCAAGTGGGTGACAAGGTTTGGTTATCAACCAAAAATTTGAATGTCCATGTTCCATCTGCAAAGTTGGGACAAAAGTTTGTGGGACCTTTCCAGATTTCTGCTCAGGTCAACCCAGTCACTTTCCGTTTAAAACTTCCCGACAGTATGAGAATTCACCCAGTTTTTCACATATCACTGCTCAAGCCATTTAAGGAAAATCCCTTTCCTGGAAGAATTCTTCCGCCTCCTCCACCTGTTGAAGTACAGGGTGAAGAAGAATTTGTAGTGGAGAGAATTCTTGATTCCAGGATGTTTAGAAATAAATTACAATATATGGTTCAATGGGAAGGATATGGACCAGAAGAAAATTCCTGGGAGCCAGAAGAAAATGTTCATGCCCCTAGATTAACAAGGGAGTTTCACCAGAGGTTTCCTCTTAAACCTGGTCCTAAGACGTCCAGCGAGGAGGGGAGTACTGTCAGGACCCGGACTTGAACCTGGGACCTCAATGGTGTCTGGCAATGACTCTACTCACTGAGCTACCTGGAATGCTGGACAGCTTCCTAGACAAATCCTTGAATGATCCTGCTGTGAATCTTTATTGCCTTGAACCTTGAACCCTTTGCTCCTCCCATGAACTTCCTGTTATAAGCCATGTCTTTTCACTTCCTGGTCGCCAGAATATTGTGCCTTCAACAGCCGATATCTCGCTTGTCTCTCCTGCTGCCGTCTGTATCTTTGCTACCATCCGTTATTGACACTTGGCTTGTTCCTCGACTACTCTTTTGTTTGATCCCAACCTGCAACTACTGGTTACCGACCTTTGGCTACTCCTTGACTACGCGTCAGCTTAATCCCTATCTGCTACTGGACTCTGACTTGCTCACTTCCTGGTGGGGCGATCTTGAGGACCGCGACCTGGTGCTAACACGCAGCAAAATCCATCTCCACCTTCAGGAGCGCTGGTGAAGACCGGTTAGTACTTAGACTCCGTACCTCAGGTGAGCCTGCGTCATCTGCCTGGGTGACCTGTCAGTGTTCCTATCCTGCTGGTTCCTGTGTGACCTGCGACTGCTATAGCTACTGGTCTTCGAGCCTGACCCCGGATCGTGACAGTAGCATGTTTAAGATGGAAGTGCAGAGGGTATGATAGTGTCCAGCATGTGTATAAGACGAAAGTGGAAGGTATGACAGCAAACAGTGTACGGTGAGTGGTGAGGACTAGAAGTGGAAATAGATTTTTACTTACATGAAGATATTAGGTTAGGTGACAATAAGAAGTTTCTTCAGTGGCTTTGACTCAACTTTCTTCAGCATATTTGTAGCCACTGAAGGTGAGGAGGCCAGGAAGGGATGTGTGTGAATAGAGTAAAGCAGCAGGAGAGGTTGGGGTGTGGAAATCGAGGGACCTTTCAAAGGGGTACCAGTCAGCTGGTCATGGTGAGGGATATCTGTCAGTGGTTGAGGGGGGGACAAGAGGGAGGAATGTCTGTCAATGGTGTTTGGGGATCAAGGGGAGGAACTTCTGTCTACTTAGGGGATGTCATGGGGAATAATGCCCGTCAGCATGATAGGAATCTTGGAGAGAAATGCTCCCAGTGATGTGGGACATGTCATGGGGAAGAATATCTGGTTGTACTTTGCAAAGGAAATTACCACAGGGCCTAGTAAATGAGATGAAGTTCTGCTGACATTCAATCATGTATAAGCAAAAATGCTGTCTTTAAATTTCCCTTTTCACTCTTAAAAACATGAGGTTAGAGCTGTCGGATTGTAGAGGTGGCTGGGGTAGCATAGCATTTAAGATGAATTGAAGAAGGTGGAGGAGGAACGGAGGATATGTGGGAGGAATGAACTTCACAGCATTCTTCAGGGCATTTGGTCTAGAGGCAGTGGAGGCATTCATGTTTCCAAGTTCTCCTATAGGGAATGTTCTGCATAGAGGTAGATGGGATTGGGGAGACTGAGCACATCAGGATAGGATGGGATTTAGCAATAGAGAGGAAAAGGTGGGGAGCGTGAGAGTACAATGGGGTCAGACAGACTGGAAGGAGGAGAAGAAATCATTACTGGTGGCAAAATCAGCCACTGGCAAAATAAAACTCTAATTTAAGAATTATACCGGGAGAGAAAACTAAACTATGGCAACAAAGCAAAACTCTAACTTAGCTTTGATATTATTAAGAATGGAGGTTTTCTTTAACAATATTTATATTTTACAAAGAAATTAAATTGTTCTGTGTTTTTAGACACACATTTTAACCAGATTCTAAATTATTCAATTATAATTGGGTTATGGAACTTTGGCAAAAAAAATAAAAAAATATCTTACCCATGGGCCATAGTACGAGAGGGCAAACATTTGTTTTGAGAAATAGCTGATTTTCAGTGTAAACATTCAACCCTTTCAGTTTTACTTACAGGACAGCAGATTCTGCCTGTCTTGGAAAAATGAAGCTTCTGCTTAGAGCCTCTGAAGCCCTCAGTCTCTCAAGCTGCGAAACAGAGGATCTCATCTCATCTGCAGTACAGGTTGCCTGATTCACCACACTCACAGTACAGCTAATGGAGTATTCTCTCCTTTTAAAGATCAGTAGATCACCTGGCCATGAGTGTGGGGATCTGGTTGAGTGGTACTGCAGGAGAAACTGGTGACATTCTGTTTCGAATGCTTTTGCAATCAGTATACTCTTCTGAAACCTATTATGTGCTGACAGCAACAACATTCACAATAAGTGCAAATTTTCAAAAAACTCATTGTGAAATCCAATGTAGTTCAATCCAGGCTTGGAGGTTACAAAGGGTGTTTTCTGACATTCTTGTAGTGGTAGAAAAAAAAAAAAAAAACATTACAGCACAATAACTTCTATCTCTGTGAGAGAAGCTCTTTACACCATGAGGGCAAAGGCAAAAGTAACAGAAAGTACAAGGAGGTAGAGTTGGGCGAATGATTCGGCCTGAGCCTGAGTTCAGGTCAAACATTGCCTGCACCTGTTCGATGAACACCCAAGCTGTCAGGCATTCAACCATTTGTTGGGGCCTGCCGAATAACCACAATGCGCTGTGCCACTGCACAGTGCATTGGAAGCTCTGATTGGCTGAAGCAAAGAAAGCTTTGTGCCCAATAACGGCACATAACATTGTCAAAGCCATGATTGGACTGTCATGATGACTCTATCCAATAATGGCTCATTGCTCTTAGTCCCACCCCACACTGTAAAACAATTTTTCCCACTGAGACCATTTGTATTGTGATATTTGTGTGGAGAGAGATAGAACAGGGCTCTGTTGAATGCTACTACTGGGCTATAGTGTACTATTGTGATTCTATTGTGAGTGTAGAGTGTCAGTTTAGTGTGAATCTGGTGATAGTGCAGTGTGAGTGTAGTGGGACTGTTAATTTTTACTTTAGTGTCACATTAGTGTAAATCTAGTGATAGTACAGTGTGAGAGGAGTGCAAGCATCCATTTTTACTGCAGTGTCCTTTTATTCTGTCAGGGCAAGTTTTCTGCAATATTTTTCAGTGCGTTACTGCCTTATTGCAGTATTTTGATGTGCGTTATTGCAGATTTATCGCCGTATATTTCAGTCAGTTATTGCACGTTTACCGCAGTATATTTCAGTCCATTACTGCATGTTTAACGCAGTATATTTCAGTGCGTTATTGCACATTTACTGTAGTAATGTTGCAGTGTGTTACTGCATGTTTAACGCAGTATATTGCAGTGCATCAGTGCAGTTTTACTGCACTATATTGTAGAATGTGTCTGTGTAGTGAGTATTAAGGTTAAAGTGCACCAAACACCACTTTCCATTGATTAAAAGGCATCCAGGTACACATTGCCCCATCTGTATTACATTTTGTTAATAAGACCTAGGGTCATATCTGGGAGACCAACAAGGGTAGGTAGATGTTCCCATGGCACTGTGAGGGGCCAGCAGCATCTTTGTCCACATGCAAAGGTGTATGTGGTCAGTCCTCAGGCAGGGCTTCATTTCCTCTGTTTAGTGATGTTGCTCGTGCTTACCAGCCACAGCATGAAGAGGAGGTGGTGGACTGGCTTACTAAACCATCCTCATACTTCATCACCCAAGCAGAGACTAGTGCGCAGTCCATTTCAGCTGCCAGAGTGGCTTATTCTGTCTCCTTGTCCACCACCAACACCCAAAGCCCAATTTTTCCGCCACTGTTTGACCGGGACATATCATTTAAATTTTTGACAGCAGGACCAATTCTTGCTTTTTTTAAGATTACCTCTATAGGGTTACAATGTGAAGGCACCACCCACACCCAAAGCCCAATTTTTCTGCAGCTTGTTACTTCTATCCAAAGTCTGTGAAAGAGACACCAGAATTTATCCAAAAAATCTCTAATCTTTTTGGCTTTATAAATGTCATTATTGCTGCAGCAGATTCTATACATGGTACAGATGTGCCACTTTATAGGCAGATGAAGGGGACCCCTCAGGCTCTATATTAAAAGGAATTTTTATTGTTATTTCTAATTTTCATGGTTTCACTTTAGTAAATCATGTCTCATTTAAAATTATGTTTTTTTACAAACTTTGTGTAATTTGATACATGTCCCCCAGGGCAGTACCCAGACCCCATACCCTTAGTATGCCCAATTGCTTGCATATAAGCCTTCAAAATGGGCACTTTTGATTTTTCCAGTTCGGGTCCTATATACTTCAATAAGGTTCATTATTCGGTTCCGAACGTTTGCGATGTTCGAAAGTTATGCCACAAACTGAACCAGTGGTGTCTACTTGGAAGTTGGGAATGTCTAATATTAATTAACAGAAAGCAGGAGGGTGGAAACAGAGAGACCTACCAAAGGCACAAAAGAATACCAAAAACAAGCTGTTCTGGCAGCAGAGGTGGTTAATAATCCTTAATCTCTTGCCTGTTAAGATTATTAGGAAATTAATAATCAAGCAAGCCATAAGGGGTTTGTTTGTGATACAATGAAAGTAACTTTCTTTGGAAAAATATATTTTCAATTGAAGCATTGTTAGAGAAGCAAGGCAAAGATGAGGCGATGAAAAGCAGTTTAGTCTGTGACAGGACAGCTGTCTGATTTCATTTTAGCTGAATTTCACACAGTCCACTAGAACCAATATCAACAGGTTCACTCAAGCATGACTGCAGCCTCGCATTCACAGTTCTGTGTTCTTGTCATTAGAGCATTTTAGTTTGAAGCTGTAAACATTCCGTAGCCAAAAAATAAACAATTTCACATCTATAGGTTTCACGGCACCATTCTTATGAATGCCCTGGTGAATTCTGATGAATGAGCGTTTTGTGAAATTATAATGATGGAAACAGAACCTCAATGAGCATTAACACCTTTTTTTGCAGTTCAACACGTTTTAATCACATAAGAAAACTGACAAGTGCAGGGGCAAGTGCAAGCAATCTGTCTTTCCACATTACCATTGCAGTATCCAGAGAGTGAAAATTGTGTCTACAAAGCGATATGCACTATTTCGTGCCTAACCCCTAAATATGCAATGAGTTTTGATGGGAGTGATTAGAAGTGACAAAACAAATGCACAGAACTCTTGTTTGTTGATAAAGCAATTTTGGTAACCCAGATTCTGTAAATATTTGATTTCAGCTGTACATCTAGCAATTACACAGATGGAGCAGAAGTGATTGCAGTTTCAACAAAATTAAATGTTGCCACTAAGTCATTACTTTAAAACAAGTACCGCTAATGTGACTTTGGGCTCCAATGAGACATCCGTTTGATCATTTAGGTAGAGTAATGTAAAAATATGGTAATATTCCTGACGATATAAAATGAGTCAATAGCATGCACAATAATTATCCTGCTCATACTTATATCCTTCATTTTTCCCAATATACTATTTTAATAATTTTCATTTCTTTCAACTTCTTAAGACTTTGCCTCTGGTTCTAAAGAAAATCAAAGAATACAGATTTATTATTGGTCTAGAACTAAAAAAACAGTTCAAATTGTGGAAACTGTCTAAATTAGACACTAAACTTTTGAACTAAAAGCAAGAGCACAAAACAAGAGCACAATGGCAGCAGAGGCATCCTGTGCGTCCCTGCACCTAAACTGTTTGGCAGGGCCAATTTGGTTATTTTGCCGGATGGTCAGTAAGTGTGGTGTGCTTTTGTTTGTTTGAGATGCATTTCCCCTCCATGCAGCTTGCTGCAAAGGCCAGTTATAGATTTGTGGCGCTAACAATTTTTTTTGTACAGTTCGACTAATTGGGTCAAGGGATGCCTTCACTGCCATTGTGCTCTTGCTGGCCATCACGTGTGTCCCTTTGCCTTTAAGGAGCGGTGGGCTCCCTCCAGGCACACCTGCCCTTAATCTATCCATTCTTATATGTGCTCCTACTACGGAAATTTAGAGTTAGGACCGCAGTATTTAAAGAGGTCCCTTGGCGTGGGCACTGCGGCTTATGCAAATATTTGCAAATGTGTGCAAACAGACCCCTCTGTTTTTAATGTAAACTGTTTGACAGGACCTATTGGGTAATTTTGCAGGCTGGTCGGTAAATGTGCTGGGAAATCTTTTGTTTGTCTTGAAGGATCCTAACCATATTGTTGGGATCCACCCAGCTGTCTGACTGACAGTTGGCTCTGGCTCTCAGCACACCCCACACTGTAAAACTATTTTTCCCACTGAGACCATTTGCATTGTGATATTGGTGTGGAGAGAGATAGAACAGGGCTCTGTTGAATGCTACTACTGGGCTATAGTGTAATTTTGTGATTCTATTGTGAGTGTAGAGCGTCAGTTTAGCGTGAATCTAGTGATAGTGCAGTGTGAGTGTAGTGGGACTGTTCATTTTTACTTTAGTGTCACATTAGTGTAAATTTAGTGATAGTACAGTGTGAGAGAAGTGCAAGCATCCATTTTTACTGTAGTGTAATTTTATTCTGTCAGGGCAAGTTTCCTACAATATTTTTCAGTGCATTACTGCATGTTCACTGCAGTGTTTTGCAGTGCGTTATTGCAGATTTATCGACGTATATTTCAGTCAGTTATTGCATGTTTACCGCAGTATATTGCAGTGTGCTAGTGTACATTTAACGCAGTCTATTGCAGTGTGTTAGTGCACGTTTAATGCAATATATTGCAGTGCATTACTGCAGGTTTAACGCAGTATATTTCAGTGATTTTTTTTCAGGTTTACCACAGTTTATTGCAGTGCATTAGTGCACATTAAACATAGTATATTTTAGTGCGTTATTGTTTAACTCAGTATATTTCAGTGCAGTATATGTTATTGCGTTAGTGCACATTTACCGCAGTATATTGCAGTGCATCAGTGTATTTTTACTGCAGTATATTGTAGTGTGTCAGAGTGTCTCTGTGTAGTGAGTATTCAAGTTAAAGTGCACCAAACACCACTTTCCATTGATTAAAAGGCATCCATGTACATATTTCCCCATCTGTATTACATTTTGTCAATAAGACCTAGGGTCATGTCTGGGAGACCAACAAGGAGAGGCAGATGTTCCCATGGCACTGTGAGGGGGCCAGCCTGTCAGTGCTCAGACTATACGCCACACACTGCATCAAGTTGGTCTGCATGGCCGTTGTCCCAGAAGAAAGTCTCTTCTAAAGATGATGCACAAGAAAGAAAGTTTGCTGAAGACAAGCAGACTAAGGACATGGATTACTGAAACCAGTTCAGATGGTGTCAAGCGTGTGGGGCGGCAACCAGGTGAGGAGTACAAAAACAAGGGGGTCTTGCCTACAGTCAAGCATGGTGGTGGGATTGTCATGGTCTGGGGCTTCATGAGTGCTGCTGGCACTGGGGAGCTAAAGTTCATTGAGGAAACCATGAATGCCAACATGTACTGTGACATACTGAAGCAGAGAATGACCCCCTCCCTTCAGGGAGTGGGCCACAGGGCAGTATTCCAACATGATAATGACCCCAAACAAACCTCTAAGATAACCACTACCTTGCTAAAGAAGCTGAGGGTAAAGGTGATGGATTGGCCAAGCATGTCTCCAGACCTAAACCCTATTGAGCATCTGTGGGGCATCCTCAAATGGAAAGAGGAGGAGTGCAAGGTCTCTAACATCCACCAGCCCTGTGATGTCATAATGGAGGAGTGGAAGAGGACTCCAGTGTCAACCTGTGAAGCTCTGGTGAACTCCATGCCCAAGAGCGTGAAGGCAGTGCTGGAAAATAATGCTGGCAACACAAAATATTGACACTTTGGGCCCAATTTTAACATTTTCACTTAGGGATGTACTCACTTTTGTTGCCAGCGGTTTAGACATTAATGGCTGTGTGCTGAGTTATTTTGAGGGGACAGCAAATTTACACTGTTATACAAGCTGTACACTCACTATTTTACATTGTAGCAAAGTGTCATTTCTTCAGTGTTGTCACATGAAAAGATATAATGAAATATTTACAAAAATGTGAGGGGTGTATTCACTGTATGTACATATAATTGTAGTATATTTTCTTTCTATATAACAGAAAAAAATGCACCGTGCAACCACATACCCCTGAAGAAGAAAAATACATGATCTTTCGAAGAGAGAGAAAAAAGAAAAATACATGATCTTTAGTGAGATATTGTACAATTTGCATCAAGTACATGCCTCATGCCTGTTTGCACTGACCTGCTATGATTTCACAACAATGAGAAAGCAACCGCATGATTTAAAAAATACAAAACAGTGTGGTCTTTGCTGTCACCTGTCATTTCAAAGGTTAAACCAATCGAAAACCACCACCTCTCACTCCATGGAGCCACAAGAGATAGCTATATTAAGGACCCAGATGATTGGGAAAAAAGTCTGCCGATGTGGAAAATTGTTATATGTAAAAAATACATTTGGTCAAAAAGGTTAATGTATACCTGAGCAGCATTATGGTTTAGTGTGCCTACCTTCAAACACCCTATAAGTATCCAAGGGGGAAAATAGAACGAGGGAAAGGAAGGGAGCAGAAAAAAAACAATCCCCCCGTCTCCTGTGGACATTAGTTGGAGTGTGTGGAAAACATGGAAATACCACTGGAAAGCCAGCAATACTAGAGTATAGTCAGAAATCTAGAACAATTAGAAAAAATAAAAACAAAGGCCCAAATTACAAAAAGTCTATCATCTTGCATGGTGTTCTTTATAGAGCCAAAACAGTATTGTTGGTTCACAGAGTGGAACATAACAATTGCCTTGTGAGTCTCCCCTACGAAGTCTAAATGAAATAACCAATGACTGCTAATAGGGATAAAGGATATCTGAAAATCCCCCAAAACATTGTAGTATGAAATTACCATGAATTAGCCATTCAATAAAAGAGAAATGAAAGATCAAGGTAGACCCAGGGGAGGTTAAATATCACAGGCAAAAAGGCAGAGAATGTCCAAACACATACCTGAGATGCAAAGTACTCAAACGCCACCCTTACCTTGAATATTATGGATGCAATTATATATAGAGCGGATGTGCAGTGTAGTGGTGCCTCAAAAGGCCAAGAGGGAGGAGTCACATCTATTAGTCCTTATTAGGCTGCAGGGGGCCTGAACTACCCCCCCCCCGAGTGATCGATGTACGGCGCCACTCCTACATGCGGCACTACCCACTAATGACAGAGTGGGAGAGTAGTGGTGAGATCCGGTGGGGATAAGGTCATGAGACGCCGCCCACCGACAGGGAGCGGTGTATCATGCCGAAGACTCGCCAGCATATGCCTGGTGCAAGGGAGACCAAGGCGCTGCTTGGCTCCAGGCACCTAGAATAGGGCCGAAGTGTGCTGGGTGGGACCAAAAGGAGGAGAAACAAAATGTGGCCCTCTGGTGGCAACCAAAGAAAACAGGCGGCAGCAAATACAAAAATCACAAAGAAACATGAGAAAATGAAAAAAGAAAGAGGAAGAAAAGAAAAAAGCAATTAATAAAGTAATAATTTCTATAGCTAGATGTTATACAATACACAATCATAAAGAAAATGCACCTAGAACACCACATATATGCTGATTTGTTTATACTAACAACATATACAGTAAGCCAAAAATAGATCTGTTAAACATCTTGAATATATCTATTTTGGAGTAACAGCTAAATCCGATTCAGTGTCTAAAATTTTAGATTGAAAGGGACTAGTTGTTATTTATGTGGATTCACAATATAGTATGGTTAAAGCGTATGGATTAGTGGGTATAAATCCAAAATTAGCCTAATTCAAACTCAGAGCCTTCTGACACAAAACCCTCAAGGCTTGGAGTCTCAAAATCCACCTTTGTTCACCTTGGAGGAGAATTTTGTTACAGCCCCCCTATCTTATACCTGGGTGTACCCTGTCCAGTATCAAAAAGGACACTTTAGGAAGGGTACCACTATGTACTGAGATGACGTGTCTGCCAAGGGGGAGATCTGGATTGAAAGATCTCATACTGGCCAGATGGCGGTAGGCCCTTTGCAGGGTTGTAGATAAATTTTTGTTCTGGGGGAGGGTTCAGCAGTAGGTACTAAGTAAAAGTATTTTGAAAAAAAATTGCACCAAATTAAAAAAAGCTGGAAAAAAGAAAAAAACGATGTGTTGGTCATACTAAGCAATCACATTCTATTTTCTCAGATCCTCTTGAAAATTGAGCCTGATTTCAGTTTGCCTTCTTCCAGTTCTTATGAACATTGCTCAGTTTAGTTGGCTATTGTCCAGCCTAAAGCTGGGTACTGGCTGAAGGAAAAAAACTGACAAATTACTTTACTAAAACACCCTGTGTTAGTACAGCTATCTCCTCAGCTATGTTAACCTGGCATACCAGACAAGAGAAGCGGCATTGTGCATTGTTCATACATACAGAACATACCCCACAACTTCCGAGCTTTTGAGAATGAGGGACATGATAGGGAGAAAGCGGCTTGCGGCGCACATAGTGCGCCGCAGCAAGAAAGTGCGTGTGGCAAAACATTAGAGTGGGAGGGTCTAAAAGACATGGTTAAACAAAACCTGGGCTTCCTTGTACCTATAAAATACATTGAGGCTGGGGCCTCCATAATTACTGCTGTGTTAGCCTGTTAGGCCCTGACTTTTCACATGTAGCAATTTGGGATTTTTACTGGGGAGATGCAAAGGGCACCATCTTGTGGAAGGAAGCAGCAAAACACACACAGATTTTTTTGTTAAACAGGCATGGAGGACAAGAGAAGTGGTACTTTGCAGACTCCGGAGAGTCCATACATACAGAAAAAGAGAAGATACTTAGAATGCGGTGGACCTGGGAAACACAACAGTATCACAACATCAGTAGTCTGTAGTGTGCAAGATTTTGGAGGGGATGTTAAGGGACCACATACAAGACTTTAGTAATGAAAACTGTAGTATTAGTAGTAATCAGCATGGATTCATGAAAAATCGTTCTTGCCAAACCAATCTATTAACCTTCTATGATGAAGTGAGTTGCCATCTAGATAAAGGTAAGCCTGTGGATGTGGTGTATCTAGATTTTGCAAAGGCCTTTGACACCGTTCCCCACAAACGCTTACTGTTCAAACTAAGGAAGGTATGTATGGACCATAAGGTCATTGCCTGGATAGAGAACTGGGAGAGGGGAGAGTCCAGAGGGTGGTGATTAATGGGGAGTACTCGGATTGGGCGGGTGTGGAAAGTGGGGTCCCCCAAGGTTCTGTCCTGGGGCCAATCCTGTTTAACTTATTCATAAATGATCTAGAGGAGGGGATATCCAGCACAATCTCAGTATTTGCGAACGATACTAAACTAAGCATGCCAATATCTTCTATGCAGGATGTGGAAACCTTACAAGAGGATCTGAACAAAATAATGGGGTGGGCAACTACATGGCAGATGAGGTTTAATGTTGAAAAATGTAAAATAATGCACCTGGGCATCAGTAATGTGAAAGCAAGCTACTCTCTGGGGGGGGGGGAACCTCTGGGTGAGTCTAGGATGGAAAAGGACCTGGGGGTACTGGTAGACAACAGGCTTGGCAGTGGCATGCAATGCCAAGCCGCTGCAAGCAAAGCCAACAGAATACTGGGATGTATAAAAAAGGGGATTCACTTCAGAAATAAAGAGATTATTCTCCCTCTCTACAAGACTCTGGTCTGGCCACATCTGGAGTATGCTGTCCAATTCTGGGCACCGGTCCTCAGGAAGGATGTGCTGGAACTGGAAAGAGTCCAGAGAAGGGCAACAAAAATAATTAGGGGAATGGAGGACATCAGCTATGAGGAAAGACTACAAGCACTGAACTTATTCTCTCTGGAGAAGAGACGATTGAGGGGGGATATGATAACAATGTACAAATACTGTACTGGCGACCTTAGCATAAAGAACAAACTTTTCAGAGAAATGGAATACAATAAGACACGTGGCCACTCACTAAAACTTGAGGAAAAACGGTTTAAGCTAAAAATACGTAAGTGGTTCTTTACTGTCAGAGCAGTGGGGATGTGGAATTCTCTTCCACAAGCAGTCGTATCAGCAGGGAGCATTGATAGTTTCAAAAAACTATTAGATGGGCACCTTATAGACCACAACATACAGGGGTATACAATGTATGGATAACAGCAAACACACACACACATCATAGGTTGAACTGGATGGACTGATGTCTTTTTTCAACCTCACAAACTATGTAACTATGTAACAACAGCAATGGAAGACTCAGCCCAGCCTTAGTCAATGTCATGAAAGCCCTGTTCACATGTAGTGATTTGGGATCACGGGCTGGCAGTATCCCCGTGATTCTACCTGCAATTCCAAATCACACTGCAATGCTGGTAAAACGCAGCACGTGTGTTTGTGTTCCTTTAATTTTTAGTGGCACCAAAACATGGTGTGGTTTTGCATCCTTGTGTGATAAATCTCTCAACAATCACAGCAAAACCACACCACATTTTGGTATCACTAAAAATGAATAGAACACAAACACACGTGCTGCATTTTGCCAGCATTGCCATGCGATTTGGATTGGAATCTGGGTGTGGCGGCGGGCGGAATCAAAGGAATATTCTGCCCACAATCCTAAATTGCTACATGTGAACAGTCAGGGCCTAACAGACTAACACAACAGCAATTATAGAAGCACCCAGCACCTCAATCAACAAACTTTACCAGCAGTTCCCACAATCTCAGATAACTAATTATTAATGATCGATCGTTATCGGTTTTTCGTTACCAATACTGATATTTTTGCCATCACATATCGGTATCGGCCGATATTTTGTACATTTAATGTTTTGAAAAATAAAGACAATATTTGACACAAATCTGGTACTGAACATGTTAATTTTTGTTTAATGTTTAATGGTCGGCTTGCTGGCACCCTTTGGTGGGTGGCTGGCTGGCACCCTGTGGTGGGTGGGTGGCTGGCACCCTGTGGTGGGTGGGTGGCTGACACCCTATGGTGAGTGGCTGGCTTGCTGGCACCCTGTGGTGGGTGGCTGGCTTGCTGGCACCCTGTGGTGGATGGCTGGCTGGCTGGCACTCTGTGGTGGGTGGGTGGCTGGCTGGCTGTCTGACACCCTGTATTGGATGGCTGGCTGTCTGGCACCCTGTGGTGGGTGGCTGGCTGTCTGGCATCCTGTGGTGGGTGGCTGGCTTGCTGACACCCTGTGGTGGGTGGCTGGCTTGCTATCACCCTGTGGTGGATGGCTGGCTGGCACTCTGTGGTGGGTGGGTGGCTGGCTGGCTGGCATCCTGTGTTGGGTGCCTGGCACCCTGTGGTGCTGGCTGTCTGTCTGTCACCCTGTGGTGGCTGGCTGGCTGGCTGGCACCCTGTGGTGAGTGAGTGGCTGGCACATGGGCTGTGGGTGGCTGGCTGGTACAGGGCCTGTGGGCGGCTGGCTGGCACAGGGCCTGTGGGTGGCTGGCTGGCACAGGGCCTGTGGGTGGCTGGATGTCTGACCCCCTGTCGGGGGTGGCTGGCTGTCTGGCACCCTGTGGTGGGTGGCTGGCTGGTTGGCACCCTATAGTGGATGGGTGGATGGCACAGGGACTGTGGGTGGTTGGCTGGTACAAGGCCTTTGGCTGGTTGGCTCGCTGGTACAGTGCCTGTGGCTGACTGGTACAGGGCCTGTGGGTGTGGGTTGCTGGCTGGCACCGGGCTGTTGTGGGTGGGTGTATGGCTGTGGTACACTCCCGTGAGACTAGTCCCGACTCCAGACGAGGCTTTCCAAGGTGAGGGAGGCAGCCTAAGAAGGCAGAATGACGTCACGAAAATATCTGCAATATCGGTAACTTCCGGGGCCGATATATTGGGGCAAGTGCATATCGGCCCTCAATATATCGGCTTTACTGATAATCGGTCGATCCCTACTAGTTATAGTATGAATCAATGACAGGAAGAAATTCTGCACTGAGGAGCAGACAAGGGAAAGAGGCACACACACACACACACACTCACACACACACATATATAAAATCTAAAATTTGAAACTGCGCTTGGAAAACATCAATATTAAAGCCACAACTAATTGGTGATATAAGCAGCGACTCTGCTCTGCTATGGGATAATTAACACAGAATACATTCAAATATGTGACAAAACAGCCATGCAAAACTAAAGTGATAATAAAAATAATGTGATAATAATAATAATAATAATAATATATGCGATGCATACTAGCACAGTATGCCATTAACTTTCAGGAAGAAGATTGTTTGTGGTTTACTACCACTTTAAGCTAAGACCAGTAGGCCTAGCATTACATGGAAAGGATCAACAACGTCCTCAGCAGAACTACAAAATTGCAGGCTAGCAGCATAAATTTAAATAGGGATTAAAAACCTTCAGGTCAGCATTCAAATGTAGTAGCACAGCACTCCATACAGCTAAGGGTAAATCTCAGAATGTTCCCACTGTTATGTGAATGTTCAGACAGCACACACATGGGGAGAGAGAGTGTAACGCTGAGCGCTCCGGTCCCTGCTTCTGGACCGGAGCGCTCGCAGCGTTCGTTCCAGATCCACTCACCTGTGCCCGCTCCGGCTCCCTCCTCCACTCCCCGCTCACGTGGTTCCCGGCGCGTGCGCCCCTGGACCATAGGGCGCGTGCGCGCCGGTTGTTTGAAATTTAAGGGGCCTGTGCACCAGTAATTGGTGCCTGGTCCAAACCTCCCTTCCTGTTTCCTGTTTCCTGTGATCTGTTTCCTGTTTCCTGTGACCTGTTTCCTGTTTTCTGTGACCTGTTTCCTTTTTCTTATATAAACCCACTCCCCCTTCCTGTCCTTGCCGGATCTTGTTGCCTTAGTGCCTTGAGAAAGCGATTTGTGTTTGCCTTGCCTGTGTATCTGACCTTCTGCCGTTGACCTCTGACTTCGAACCTTTGCCACCTGCCCTGACCTTCTGCTACGTCTGACTTTGCCTTTGCCTTGTCCTATTGTACCACTCCTGTATCAGCTGCCAGTGAGGTTGAGCCGTTACCGGGGGACACGACCTGGTTGCTACCGCGGCAACAAGTCCATCCCGCCTTGCGGCGGGCTCTGGTGAAAACCGGTAGTAACTTAGAACCGGTCCTATAGTATGGTCCATGCCAATCCCTCACTGACACAGAGGAACCACCTCTAGTGCAGTCATCTCCCGCCAGTCCGGACTCTGACAGAGAGCCTGTTCATTTGTAGGTCGCCTTCCTTTTTTTCAGAGCCAGTCGTTGTCATAAAATAGATAACACAAGAGCAAAGAAAAAAAAAACCCATCCTGCCCGCTGTGCTTAGATTCAGAATGGCAGGATTGGCTTTTGTAAGAGATCATCAACCTTACGCCTATTTTACACTGTAATGTTGAGACTGAGGTATGCATTGCAAGCATGAAATAAGAGGAGGATAAGAAGAGATATTATGAATAGAGTTGAGCGGACACCTGGATGTCTGTGTTCGGCGGGTTCGGCCGAACTTGAAAAAAAAGTCCGGGTCCGTGTCCCGGACTTTTTTCGAACTTTACCCGGACACCGAACCCCATTGAAGTCAATGGGGACCCGAACTTTCAGGCACTAAAATGGCTCTAAAACACCAATGGAAAGGGCTAGAGTGCTGCAAATGGCAGCAAAACGTAGTTAAGAGCATGGCAAGTGCTCTGCAAACAAATGTGGATAGGGAAATAACTTAAAACAACAAAAAAAAAACAGAAAAATAAAACAATTTTCTTCATCTGTGAAGGATGAGGCCCATATGGAGTAGGAGGGAGGTTGAGGTGGCGGTGGATGTGGCGGTGCAGGTGGAAGCGGCGGTGGAGTGGGACGAGGTAGCCAACACTGCTTTTTTTCAGTCATTTTAAATTAGGGTACACCCCAAAAGAGTGAGAAAGATCAAAAATATAACAATGCCTGGGTAAGGTCGGTATCCATCTCTATTCTGCACAAGGTACGGAAAAGTCCTGTGGGATCCATGCCTGGTTCATTTTAATGAACGTGAGCTTGTCCACATTGTCTCTGGACAGGCGGCTGCGCTTGTCTGTGATAACGCCCCCAGCCGTGCTAAATACACGTTCAGATAATACACTGGCTGCAGGGCACGCCAGCACCTCCAAGGCGTAAAGGGCAAGCTCAGGCCATGTACCCAATTTGGAGACCCAGAAGTTGAAGGGGGCAGACCCGTCATTCACTACATGTAGGCGTGTGCACACATACTGCTCCACCATGTTGGTGAAATGCTGCCTCCTGCTAAGACGTTCCATATGAGCTGCTGTTTGTTGTGGTGTGCTGACAAAGCTTTTCCACATTTCGGCCATGCTAACCCTGCCTTCTGAGGTGCTGGCGGTGCCCTGGTTGCGTTGGCGACCTCTTCCTCCTCCTCCTCCTCTGCCTTGGCCTTGTGCTTCCACTGTGGCCCCGCTGTCAGGTGGGAATGCCAGCAGCATCGCGTCTACCACCGTGCATCTTGCGATCGCGCTCCAGTGAGTGAAATAAGAACAGTACGTTGTCCTTGTAATGGGGATCCAGCAGCGTGGCCACCCAGTAATCAGCACAAGTTAGAATGTGGGCAACTCAGCGGTCGTTGTGGAGACACTGCAGCATGTAATCGCTCATGTGTGCCAGGCTGCCCAGAGGCAACGAAAGGCTGTCCTCTGTGGGAGGTGTATGGTCTGTGTTCTCTGTATCCCCCCAGCCACGCACCAGTGATGGCCATGAGCTGGCCTGGGTGCCACCCTGCTGTGAACATGGTTCCATCTCCTCCTCCATCTCCTCCTCCTCATCCTCCTCATCCTCCAGAACTGTGCCCCTGCTGGACAATTGTATCCCTGGCGTTTATGTGTGCAGGAACCCACCCTCAGAGCCACTTGCGAATGACTGCCCTGAAAGCCTTGGAAATGTTACCTCTTCATCCTCCTCCTCCTCATCCTGTGCCACATCCTCTTCCATCATCGCCCGAATCATTTTTTGAAGGAGGCATAGAAGTGGGATAGTTAAGCTGACAACGGCATCATTGGCACTGGCCATGTTGGTGGAGTACTCAAAACAGCGCAACAAGGAACACAGGTCTCGCATGGAGGCCCAGTTATTGGTGGTGAAGTGGTGCTGTTCCGCAGAGCGACTCACGCGTGCGTGCTGCAGCTGAAACTCCACTATGGCCTGCTGTTGCTCGCAGGCCAGCATGTGCAAGGTGGAGTTCCACCTTGTGGGCACGTCACATATGAGGCGGTGAGCGGGAAGGCCGAAGTTACACTGCAGCGCTGACAGGCGAGCAGCAGCAGGGTGAGAACGCCGAAAGTGCGCACAGACGGCCCGCACTTTCTGCAGCAGCTCTGACATATCGGGGTAATTTTTAAGGAACCTCTGCACCACCAAATTCAGCACATGCGCCAGGCAAGGGATGTGTGTCAAACCGGCTAGGCCCAGAGCTGCTATGAGATTTTGCCCGTTATCGGACACCACCAGGCCGGGCTTGAGGCTCGCTGGCAGCAACCACTCATTTGTCTGCTGTTCCATGCTCCTCCACAACTCTTGCGCGTTGTGTGGTTTTTCCCCCAAACAGGCAAGTTTTAAAACTGCCTGCTGTCGTTTACCCCTGGCTGTGCTGAAGTTGGTGGTGAAGGTGTTACGCTGACTGGATGAGGAGGCGGTAGAGGATGAGGAAGCGGAGTAGGAGGAGTTAGGAACAGGAGGCAAACTGAAGCGCCCTGCAATCCTTGGTGGTGGAAGGACATGCGCCAAATTGCTATCCGCCTCAGGCCCATCTGCCACTGCATTTACCCAGTGTGCCATTAGGGAGATATAACGCCCCTGACCGTGCTTACTGGTCCACGTATCGGTAGTTAGGTGGACCTTGGCACAGATGGCGTTGCGTAGTGCACACCTGATTTTTTTCCCCCACTTGGTTGTGCAGGGAAGGGATGGCTTGCCTGGAAAAGTAGTGGCGGCTGGGCACGACGTACTGTGGGACAGCCACCGACATAAGGCTTTTAAAACTGTGTGTCTCCACCAGACGAAATGACAGCCAAGAATTTTGAAATGCTGGCCAGGGATCACGGGTGGGTAGGGGGGTACTTCCTCTTCCTCTGAAGTGCTTGGGAGATGGAAAGCTGAACGCTTCCATGGGACATTGTGGAGATGGTTGGTGACCCAGGTGGTGGTGTTGCTGACAGATCGTCTGTTTGCGGGGTGGCAGGTGCCGGTATCACTACAGAGGGGGATGAAGAGGCCGAGACTGCAGCAGAAGAGGAAGCAGGAGGAGCCAGAGACCTTTCTTGGTTTTGAAGGTGTCTACTCCATTGCAGCCCGTGCTTTGCACTTAGATGCCTGATCATGCGGGTTGTGCTCAGGTTGAGAAGGTTTATGCCTCGCTTCAAGCTCTGATTGCACAGGGTGCAAACCACTCGTGTCCTGTCATCAGCACATTTTCTGAAGAACTTCCACGCTAGAGAACTCCTTTGAGCTGGCTTTGGTGCGCTCAGTCCCTTGCTGCATTTGGCAGTAGCAGGCGTAGTGTCTAGGGCACGGCCACTCCGCTTCTGCACCCTGCTCCCTCTTTTGCTGTGCTGGTGGCTCTGTACGACCACCGCCTCTTCCTCCAAACTACTCAGGTCACCTGCATGACCTTCATTCCATGTGGGGTCGAGGACCTCATCGTCCTCCACATCATCTTCCACCCAGTCTTCACCCCTGCCCTCCTTGTCGGTCTCCACAATTCTGAGTGCCGCAGCAGTTGGCACCTGCATTTCGTCATCATCGGAGACGTGCTGCGATGGTCCTTCCATGTACTCATCTTGAGAAATAAGTGGTTGGGCATCGCTGCACTCAATCTCTTCCACTTCTGGGGCAGGGCTAGGGGGATGGCCCTGGGAAACCCTGCTGACAGAGTCATCAAAAAGAAGAAGAGACTGCTGCATGACTTGGGGCTCAGACTACTTGCCTGATTTGAAAGGGGTGAGGTGAAAGATGGTTGGACATCGGCTCCAGGTGCCAACTCTGACCTTTCTGCAGTAGACTGGGTGGGAGACAATGTGAAGGAACTGGAGGCACTGTCAGCAGCAAACCAATCTACTATCGCCTCTTCTTGTTCTGGCCTCAACACTTGTAGAGGCGCATGATGCCCTACCAAATACTGCTGCAGGTTCTGTCGCCTTGAGGAAGGTGTTTCACTTGTGCGTGTAGCTGGCACAGATCCACCACATCCTCTCCCTGCAACAGGAGCTCTACCACCAGCACCACAACCCAGGCCACGGCCCCTGTTTGACGGTCTCCTCATATTTCTGTAATTTATGATCTTGCCCTAGAAAGGTGTTTATTGAATAGCGGAACAAAACAACAACAGTATCGCACAGGTGTATCTCACAGTCAAATATGCAAACTATGCCGCAATTTAATTTTTTTTACCCCAAAAGGGTGTTTATTAAACTGCGGAATAGAAAAACAGTATACAAATACAACGGGTGTATCTCACAGTCAAATATGCAAAGTATACCGCAATTTATTTTTTTTTTCACCGCAAAAGGGTGTATATTGAATAGCGGAATAGAAAAAAGGATATAAAACGGTGTATCTCACACGTACAAACACAGACTAGGCCCCAATTACAATTTTTTGTACCCTAAAGAAGGATGAGGAAGAGGAGTAGGAGGAGTTCGGAACAGGAGGCAAACTGAAGCGCCCTGCAATCCTCGGCGGTGGAAGGAGATGCGCCAAACAAATTTAAAAAGGTGTATCTCACACGTACCGATACAGACTATGCCGTAATTTTATTTTTTTACACTCCAAAAGGGTGTATATTGAATAGCGGAATAGAAATTTTTTTACAAAACGGTGTATCTTACACATACAAACCCAGACTAGGCCCCGATTACAATTTTTTGTACCCTAAAGGCAGGATGAGGAGTAGGAGGAGTTCGGAAAAGGCAGGAGGCAAACTGAAGCACCCTGCAATCCTCGGCGGTGTAAGATGCGCCCAAAAATTTGGAAAGGTGTATCTCACACGTACCCATACTGACTATGCCGCAATTTAATTCTTTTTACCCCAAAGGGTATAGATTGAATAGCGGAATAGAAAATATGATATCAAAAGGTGTATCTCACACGTACAGACCCAGACTAGGCCCCGATTACTATTTTTTGTACCCTAAAGGCAGGATGAGGAGTAGGAGGAGTTCGGAACAGGAGGCAAACTGAAGCACCCTGCAATCCTCGGCGGTGGAAGATGCGTCCCAAAAATTTGGAAGGTGTATCTCACACGTACCGATACAGACTATGCCGCAATTTAATTATTTTTACCCCAAAGGGTGTAGATTGAATAGCGGAATAGAAAGTATGATATCAAAAGGTGTATCTCACACGTACAAACCCAGACTAGGCCCCGATTACAATTTTTTGTACCCTAAAGGCAGGATGAGGAGTAGGAGGAGTTCGGAACAGGCAGGAGGCAAACTGAAGCACCCTGCAATCCTCGGCGGTGGAAGATGCGCCCCAAAAATTTGGAAGATGTATCTCACACGTACCGATACAGACTATGCCGCAATTTAATTCTTTTTACCCCGAAGGGTGTAGATTGAATAGCGGAATAGAAAATATTCACAAGGGGTCCGTCAATGTCTCCACCCAAGAGAATAACTTTAAGCTTCTATCACGATGGTATCGTACACCCTCTCTCCTTCACCGTTGGAACAAGGACATTGATAGCAAATGTTGGCGTTGTCATGAAAATGAAGGGAGTTTGCTTCACATCTGGTGCAACTGCCCCGTTATCCAAGCATTTTGGAAACAAGCACATAACATTATTCATGAAATAACGCTCACTTCACTACCATACTCATCTCTCTCATATCTATTCCATTTACAACCTCACGCCAACAGAAAATACTGCAAATCCTTAAGTAGTCAATGCAGCTAAGCTATGTATACCAAGCCACTGTAATGTTCCGGTACCTATGGTACCCTTGTTCCCATATTTCTCCTCTCTTTGCATCCCATCTTGTATAACAAAGGACGCATACACCTTTAAGACCGGATGACATCACTGCCGAGCGCCGCTGTGAGCGGCTATTTCAATCGCCGGTTTGCTCTCACTCATCGCTCGTTCAAACCCACATGTTCATCGTACCTACGCCTGAGAAGTCGGAGCTGCTGACATACCTTCCTTGCTGAACTAAAGCCGGAAACCTCGCTGGTGATCCGTATCTCGCTACGGGATCACCCCTCTCCAATGGACACTGTTATTCCTAACCTATCTAAGTGATAAGTACCCCACAGGGGATTCTTACTAACCAATCTCCTACTGTCATCTACTGCAATTACCAAGACTATCTGTATCTATCTATTCACTATCATCTGCATAAGACTGTTAGCTCTTGGGACTACCTTGAACTATCCTTGCACTAGGTTACTCTGTCTAAAGTATACTCCATCTGTGTCCTCTTACCAACTGCACTATACTTGACATCAGAACCTATCTGCTTACCATCACCTGCAACTCTCCTATACTACTTCTAGTGCTCACCATACAATAGCCTGTCTCTCATCTATATATCCTCATATACTCTATCCCTCCATTAAACATCTATTAATATATATATAGTATATAACAGGCTGTACACGGTGATGAAGTCCTGAGAGTTGGATATGTTGTTCAACAGATTCTCTACAAGGCTACTGAGTGTAATAATTCTGCAGCTGTAAATCCATCCACAAACAAAAACGCATGAACGTTACAGACACTGGGGCTCCCCTCAGGTCCCCTCCCTTAAAGACTGGATCATGCAAATGAACAAACTGGCAGAGATGGAAGAGCTCATTGCCATCTCCCATGACTCACTATTCAAATATGCCTCCACCTGGAATCCTTGGAACAAATTCCGAGAATCAAACACGTACATCTCAGTTATGAAATGAAGACCCTTTTCCACCTAAAATACAGCAACATGTAACCCTTTAATCTATTTACTCAAACTTAACAATAACTCCCTAACCGTCACCTATACATGTGCCTTCTTATACTGAGTCACTACTCCCATTATCCAATCCCCCCCCCCCTCATTCCTCACCTCTATCCCTTCTCTACCCTTATCCTTCTCATTCCATGGGAGGAGCTGGTGCTGGGAACCAACCTCTCCCCTCTATCATCTACAGTTAACTTCTGCATAATTCAATTATATCATTCAAGTAACTGAATTTATCACTGAATCTGCAACCCTAATCTGCTTTTCACTTAGCAACTTGATGAAACAAAAGATATTCCCTCACCCGCACCTATTCTGTTATGTTATGCATACTCATTCAAAAATTTTCTAAATTCTGTTATATGGAAGTGAAATTCTGTTATATGCATTCCTGTTTTTCTTCACTTATACCTTGAACACCGAGAATGTTGATCGGATTGTTCAACTGTTTGTATGATTTATTACCATCTTCTTTGTATCAATAAATCGTTTTGGAAAAAAAAAAGAAAATATGATATCAAAAGGTGTATCTGACACGTACAAACCCAGACTAGGCCCCAATTACAATTTTTTGTACCCTAAAGGCAGGATGAGGAGTAGGAGGAGTTTGGAACAGGAGGCAAACTGAAGCACCCTGCAATCCTCAGTGGTGGAAGATGCGCCCCAAAAATTTGGAAGGTGTATCTCACACGTACCGATACAGACTATGCCGCAATTTAATTCTTCTTACCCCGAAGGGTGTAGATTGAATAGCGGAATAGAAAATATGATATAAAATTGGTGATTTTTCAATACCACATGTGAACACAGCAGTGTCTTATGTTTTATGTCACGGTCAGCTCTGCAGCAGGCTATGAAGGGAAAAAAAAAAGAAAATTCCCCTTTAAGTTTGTAATTTTTAAATAGATTAGTACAGACTATGCCACAATTTAATTTTGTTTAACCCAAAAGGGTGTATATTGAATAGTGGAATAGAAAAAAGTGTATAAAATTGAAAATCACTCAATAGCACATGTGAAGACAGCAGTGTCTTATGTCACGGTCAGTTCAGAGTCAGCAGCAAGCAGGCTATGAAGGGGAAAAAAAAATTCCCCTTTAACTTGTAGTAAAATATAGCTGATGAACGCTGCACACAACTGACTGATAAAAATAGATTTTTTTTTCTCCCTCCTCCTCCTCCTCCTCCTCCTCCTCAGTGGGCTCAAGTGAGGGCAAAAAGATTGTTCACTGCACCACCCCCCACACAGCAAAATCGATGTAGACTGCCCCTGCCTAATCTCTGCAGCCTGTCACTAAAATGCTCAAAAAGATCGTTCACTGCATCACCCCCCACACAGCAAAATCGATGTAGACTGTCCCTGCCTAATCTCTCCAGCCTGTCCCTAAAATGCTCAAAAAGATCGTTCACTGCACCACCCCCCACACAGCAAAATCGATGTAGACTGTCCCTGCCTAATCTCTGCAGCCTGTCCCTAAAATGCTCAAATAACTTTCCCTGCCTACACTCCGACCTGTCCCTGCATTCTTTTCGGACACAATTTTTCACTGTCTGTCCCTAATCAGCAGCCAGCACGTATGATGTGTGCTCTCTCCCTAATACTACAGCAGAATTACGCAGCGCGCTGGGTCTCGAACTTTTAAAGACATGGTCACATGCTTCAGATCGCCAATCACAGCTACTAATACATTAGTAGGCATGGCTGGGATGGCTTAAGGCACACCAGTTAAACGCTTGTTGATTGGCTGTTGAAAGCCCGCCATTAAAAGCGTGCCATTACATACAAAACAGGAAATAAAATGACCAAACACGGATTTTAAACCCGAACATACAGTAAAGTTTTCGGGTCCGTGTTCGGGTAACAAAAATCCAATTATTCGGTACGAACCCGAATACTACAGTCCGTGTTCGCTCAACACTAATTATGAATAGTGATGAGCCGGACAACCCCCTGTTCGGGTTCGCACCAGAACATCTCGAACAGGGGAAATGTTCTAGCGAACATACGAACACGAACATGAAAAATCATAAGTCCTCATTTCAAAGGCTTAAATGTAAATTACTATTAATCAACCGCAGGCCAAGGATTAAAGCCCACAGCCTCTCACTCGCTAGCCTGTTATTCTAACAGCTACACCACCAAGGCGGCTGTGTAACCTAACACTCTCTCTGCTTAACAATTCTCTATCTGAGCTTGACAGCTCTTTTATAGGGCTCTGACATCACCAGCGCCCCATTGCTCAGGTACAGTAAATAAATGACTGACGTCACTTCAGAAGGGGCGGGAAAATTATTAGGTTTTAATTAAAATTCATAATTAATATTAATCACTCGCTCGCCTGGGGATTCAAACTCAAAGCCTTTCGTTTGCAAGCCCGTGATTCTACCAGCTAAGCCACCAAGCCAGCTAATTAACCTTGGACTCTCTCTGGCTAACTAACTTCTATCTGAGTTTGACAGCTCTTTTATAGGGCTCTGATGTCGCCCCATAATCCATTGCTTTAGGTGCAATGAATAAATTACTGACATCAGTAAGTTATTCCCTGCACCTGAGCAGTACATTGTGGGACGGCTTGTGACGTCAGGTCACTATATAAGAGCTGTCGAAATCAAAACAGCTCATTCCACGGGAAGTGTCCAGAGAAGCAGGAAGCTTCTTTCTTTTTTTTCTATTTTTAGGGGGGACGGGCGACCGATCATCGGGGGACAGTATTTTTTTATTTTTTAATAAAATAATTTTCCAAAATTGGCTTTTGTCATTATTTTCTTTTGTACACTTTTTTGGTGAATGGGTAAGGGTACCATGTACCCGATATCCATTCACATGGGGTGGGCGAGATCTGGGGGTCCCCTTGTTAAAGGGGGCTTAAAGATTCTGATAAGCCTCCCCCCGCAGATCCCCACAACCACAGCCCAGGGTTGTGGGGAAGAGACCCCTGTCCCCATCAACATGGGGCAAGGTGCTTTGGGGTGGGGGGCAGAGCCCCCCCTGCCCCAAGCACCCACCCCCCATGTTGAGGGCATGTGGCCTGATATGGTTCAGGAGGGGGGTGCTTGCTCACCCCCACCCCTATCCTGGCCAGCCAGGCTGTGTGCTCGGATAAGGGTCCGGTATGGATCATAGGGGGAACCATTTTTTTTCAGCAATACTGACATAAACTGATATAAACTGAAGTGCCTATATATATATATATATATATATATATATATATATATATACAGTGTATATATATATATGTACATACAAATAAATAACTTTGATCTCCACAACCTAAAAAGCAAAAATCTATCTCCCTGCTAGCAATGTATTATTAATTAAAAAATTCCACTTATAAATCACCTGCTGGCCATTGGATTCGAACTCACAACTATTGCAATAGCAGGTCTGGTATTTTACCACCTACACCAACATCAAGTACAGTTAGGTTATATACACTTTCCCTGCCTAACTAACTAACTAACTCCTATCTCACCCTACACACAGTGGATGAGATAAAAGTTAGGGAGAGTGTATTCAGCTTAAGCAGGCTTGGTGGTGTAGGTGGTAGAATACCAGGCTTGCAATGATAAGAGCTGTGAGTTTTTTTCCCCCTGCCAAACAGTGATTTATTTTTTGGAATTCAGAAGTTAGAGAGTCCATGATAATGCGGAAACTCGAAGTTCCCCCGAAGAAGCCCATTTGTTTGTCATTCGACGAACAAGCGAACAGTCAATGTTCGAGTCGAACTTACGTTCGACTCGAGCTCAAAGCTCATCCCTAATTATGAAAGGGTTTATAAAAACAGAAGAAAAAAACTGAACTACAACTGTTCTAGCAGCCCTGAACTTGATTGATGGTTGGAGTTCAGATCTAGAACACAGCACATAGAGAGACAGACACACCTGGTGGTTGTTGGTGACCTGTCCTGGAGTTAAGGTTAAGGTCCAGACTCCAGCAGAGCACAGCAGCACTTCAGAGAAAATTGAGATGATCCTTCCACGTGGTACTGGCAAGCAGGCAGGCAGGCTCAGCTGAACTAACAGCACTCAGACTCAGGCTCAGGCAGCTCCTTCCCCAAGCGACAGCCAAAGGCAGCAAGTGGCAGCTTGAGGAGAGGAGGAGCTGATCATATGTGTCAGTGGGTGGGATAGGTGCTGCCTGCTCCCTCCCGCTCTGCTCTCAGTGCTGCTGTCCTCAGGAGTCCCCACACCTCCTCTGGAGTCTCAGTCTGGACTAGAGAGGAGGTGTGGAGGTGGAGAAGGCAGACAATAGCACTGTCAGCCAGAGCCTCCCTCATCCCAAGCCAAGCCTACAGCCCAGTTGGCACTCCAGGTGGTCAGGTGAAGTAACAGCAGGCAGCATAGCGCAATCTCCAACATATGCCCTCCTTTGCCATCATATTCCTCAAGTTCCTAAGAGCACACAAGCCCTTATTTCATATATTTTTCTAGGGGCTAAACTTACCATTGCTAAACAATGGAAACAACCCACAGTTTCTTTCATTTCCGCGAAACGCAAAATCTCCTGAATCATGACCCAGGAGAAGATGTTTAGCATTTTGGAAGACTCCACAGAAAAATTTGAATCTATATGGGAACCCTGGGCAGCCTTCGTCCACATCACGCTCTGACCTAGGTCTACGGGAACGGACTTGCTGACGGCGGATGCTTTTTTCCTCGGTGGGTTCAGGCCATGGGATCATCTTCTCTTTGGACCCTTCCCTTTCCTCCTCCACTTTCTCATTTTCCCACCCTCTTTTCCTCCTTGCTCTTCTTCCTTTTCTTCTAGTTTACTTTTGTGTGATTTTAGCTTTCCTTCTGTTTATCATCACAGTTTGTAAGGTCTGATTATCAACTAATCAACTCTGTCTTTTTGGTAGTTTCGGTCCCTGAATGTTTCTACTATGGATTGTACACGTTTTAGATATCTCCTACCTTACAGGAACTCTAGGGGCTGATGTCCGGTCTGGTATATCTATGCCTCCTCCTGCCACTTCTCCATGGGGCACAGCATGTTCCCTTTTGGGGTGCCCCAGGTGAACTGGCCCATGCCCCTGTTTAGACATCACCCTTAATACCACTTTTTGCCTCTATGAGTATTGTTGCTGATAACGCACTCCTCTGTTGAGCCTTTCCGCAGCCTGGATTTGTCGTTATTTGGGACTACCAAAACTGTGTTTCCTTTGTTATATTGAGAGTTGATTCATATGTAACCTTGCAGTTTGATTATTATGTGTTTGAAAGTTATTTTTTGTTATCTTTCTTGCAAACTCAATAAAAACTATTGAACTTAAATATTAAAAAAAAAAAAAAAGGGTGAAGTTCACCTTAAGTACTAGTAGATATTGACAGAAAAATTTACTTTCTGATCAAAGAAAAATTGCTTATTATAGACTTTGTAATCATTCCTCCTTTACACCAGACAATGGACTTCTACTGCAGTATGTTCCTTTGTGAGGCATAAACTTTTTCCTTTCCCATTATGCGCTGTATATATAATAAAAGGTGGAGCCCACAGATTGGGCTGCTAAAAAAAAAAATAAAAAAATAACAATGCATTAGAGCCTAGTGCGGCGCAAAAAAAATGTTTCCAATGTATATTGTACACTGACGCTCTGGGGGAGGGGGGGGTTCAACCCCCCATTCCCCCCCTTAACTACGTCCCTGGCCCTTTGCCAAAACTCCATTTTAGTCTTATCTACATAGAAGCAAGAGCAGTCACAGAGAAGGAGATAAACTACTCCTTTCGTTTTGCAATTTGCAAAATGGTGGGGTTGAAAAACCTCACCATACGGCAAGACAACAGATTGAGAGACATTCATATATCTACAATATGCACAGCCCCTGCATTTAAATGTACCCAAATGTTTACAAGGATCTTTGGCATTGTTGCCTTCATATTCACTGGTGACCAATTTATCCTTAAGGGATCTGGCTCTTCTGAAGGTAAAGGCCGAAGATTCTGGTATCATGGAGCCGATAATGGGAAAAACGTGTGACAATACGTATTGGGTCATTTTTTCCTTGAGAGACTGGCTTATTATATAATAAGTTATGCCTGGTCCTAGTTAGAGCACGTTTGTAAGCTTTCTTGTAATGGAGAGACATTACATGTAAGACATGTAATGGAGTATCCTCTGGACAATAATCTTGTCCTTAGATTGTTGGCTTCTTGCTTAAAGGACAAATCATCTGAGCAATTGCGTCTAATTCTCAAATACTGTCTAAAAGGTATTGACCTAATCAGTGGTTGAGAATGGAAACTATCTGAATGTAGAATCGAGTTCGCAATGTGGGTTTTCTGTATAATCCACTGGAGAGTAGTCCATCTGGATTTTTGAAAACTTGGACATCAAAAAATGTGATCCTTTGAGGATCATGAACCATAGTGAAACTAAGATTGAATGTATTGTGGTTCAATCATTGAATAAAGTCTTGTAAGTGGTCACTTGGGCCATCCCATACCATAAAAATGTCATCTATACCAGAGGACTGTTTTCTCCATATCTGAGGTCATACTGTGATGTGTACAGTGCACGCTCCCATTCCTCCAGGTACAGATTGGCATAAGACAGAGCAAAGCATGTACCCATCACTACGCCCTGTACCTGGAGAAAAAAAATGGGAGCCATTGAAAACAAAATAGTTATTGTGAAGGATAAACTGCAACGCATCTACAAGGAAATTATTGAGTTTCCAAACATGGTGATTTTTTTGTGATAGAATGTGTCTCATGCAGGCTAAACCCTTTTCACGTGGGATGAAACTGTATAGCACCTCCACATCGATGGTGGCCAAAGATGCTGTGGGGGAGATGTACAGCCCGTCAATATTTTTTAACAGATGTATGGTGTCCTGTATATAACTGGGGAGGGTTGTGACATGAGGTCGTAAATAATTGTCTAGGAATTTGCTCAAAGCCATTACCTGAAATTATCGGTCTCCCCGATGGATTATCCATGCTCTTATGAAGCTTAGGTAGGTGTGCGGGGGGTGTGCAGTGAAAATGAACTCCAAATCTGTTGTAAAAAAGACAGCTGTATCTATTATATTATATTATATTGCAATTTGCGACTTCTCTATCTTGTTTATTCTGAAGAATCCCATTGCACATATCAATGTATTTGTCGTTATGCATGAGCACTATGTTACCCCCTTTGTCTGAGGGTTTTATAGTGATAATGGAATAAGACGACAAAGCCTGTAGAGCTTATTTCTCTGTCAAAGATTTTCCTGTTTGCCATGGTAGGGGTTTAGACTCCAAATTTCATTTCAGGTAAGTTTGATAAACGCTAAAACATTGGAATTTAGGCTCAATGCTGGAAACTTGTCTGACTTTTTTTTAAAGTTTTTTGTACATCTGCTGTTGGAAAATCTGACAGGTCTACTTGTGGATCAGCATTGCCCAGTAGGTGTTCCAGATCAATGCCATCAATAAGATCCGAAGAATCGTTTTCTTCCAAAAGTGTAATTAATGGTCTCTAGCCTGTATTTCTTGTTAATTAAATTGCGAGTCCACGGATTCGCCCTTGGCACATAATTGTTTCAAAATAAATTTCCTAGCAAAAAGTTGAAGATCTTTAATTACTGCAGACTTATCCATATCTGCCGTGGGACAAAAACAGAATCCCCTAGCTAATACCTCCCATTCCATATCTGTGAGTGTGTATTTGGATAAATAAAGTACGTTTAATATTTCACCGTCGCGATAAAGATGTGTCGAAAGAGTGTGCAACTTAGTATTTACTTTGTCCGGTGGGAAGGAGGGGGATTGTCCATATTTTGTCCAGCGGGGAAGGAGGGGGATTGTCCATCATTGAGCCTAAAAAAGACCCTTGTGGTGGATTCCCTAATTTTGTGATTATAGGGTTCAGAGGAGGTGCAGAAAAAGTGTGCGTAATGTTCCCAGAGGAGGGAGAAGAATAGGGGAGAGCTGATGTACCCAAAGAATTACCTGACATCCTGTGAGGTGCACCTAAAGGGCCACTGGCCAGTGCCTGTTCAGTGATATGCTTTTAGGACCGTTCCTGACAATTTTGGGAATTCCTTTTCATTTTCCGTGATCTCGTGGATCTATTAGAACCCTTGGAAGAGATAGAAAGTAAGAGTTAGAGGATACATCAGATATATTTTTTTCTTTGTAATTAGACATTTTCCTCCCAGTAAATTTTTTTTTTTTGATATGGTGTAGACCAAGTATAAGCTCTATTATCTTAAAATGCCATCTTGTCTCTATATAATTTTCTCTCCTTTTTAATCAAGATCTCTCGATTTAATTGTTCTAAATGCTCGTTAAGTTCTTTATCCAATTGTGCAAAAGCTGCATGGCTTTTATAATTGGCTAATTTAGTAGAATCAAATTCTTTATCCAATTCTTTAAGTCTAGTACGATATTCTTCCATTATAAGAGCCATCATCCCCTTTGAGCAACTGAGTAAATTAGCCTCCCATTCTTTCTTGAATGATGCTCCCTTGTTGGAAAAATTTGTACCCGTAAGCCAAAAGGGGCAATATTGTCTCTGGTATATTGCTCAAAGGAGTGGATGTGCCAATGGAAGGAAGATTTATTTTCAAGCATTTTCCTTAAATTAAAGAATATAGAAGATAGCTCGGTATCCTTTTGTTCTCTTTGTGAAAATTCTTTGTAATAATTGGACATAAGAGAGTCCCAATTCTTACCAGAATAGTTGGTCGTAGTGGCCTGTAGTAATTATACATTTATATCCAGAGATAGCAGCAAAAGAATAGAGTGGGTATTTGCTACCCAGGAACAACAATAATACAGATAGCTGCTAAGTTCTGGTAAATAGTTCCCGCATCCCTAAAGTCAAAACTCAATTGGCAAGACTCCCTAATATGAGATATTTTAGGGCAACAAATATTGCAAAAGCAATTAAAAAGTGTATACATTTAATTTACATATATGTATCTTTTTGTTGGGGCCTTATGTCAGTGAGAGAAATCCAAGAGACTCCTTGATAAAGCGGTTTGTGGTATGTCTGTCTCTTCCTTATACGACTCTTTTTTTTTTTTTTTTCTTGCATTTTGGACACTTTTTTTTAAAAAAAAACCTATGTGGATACTCTGCTTTACCATAAATAGTTTCCTCCTTTATAGTGAGGGGGAATTTCAGTGTTAATATTACTATACATGTATTATGTGTGTTCAACTGGAAGTTTTACTGTCCTGGAATGTTAGAGGGCTTAGTGTTCCAGCAAAATGACAGGCTATGTTCATTACATTAAAACAGTTCTCTCCGTCTATTATCTGCCCGCAGGAAACCCATCTACTTTGTATTATGTTTCTGCATTATTTATATTTGCCTAGAGTTCAGCTTTAGGTTTACAATTTTAGCATCAATTTTTTGTCATCAAACAGCCTATTTAAACTGGCATATGCCATTAACAGATTGCTGAGTGGTCTTCAGCTAGTGCCTGTTTTACCTGCGCCTTGACCTGCTATACCTGCCTATCCATGCACAACCCAGCTTGCCCCTGACTAGTCTCTGGGTTCCTGCCTGCCTGCTATGACCTCGGCTTGTACTCTGTCTTCCTGCTCCTGTCTACGCTCCTGTACCTCGCTGCCAGCTGTGTAATGATTTTAGTCTTTATCCCAACTCTGCCTGTGCCTGGTGATCTACAGTTATCTGCTTCCTGCAAACCTCAACTGGTGCTGTCTGCTACCCCGGCCCTTGTGCCACTCTGTGTCCTCACATCTTCTGTCATCAATACAGGGGTGTTGGGCAAGAAGTGTAGGGAAGTCCCCTCTCCAGCACAAACTCCACCAGTAATGTAAAAGGTTCTAAAAGTTGTCATTATTTCTCTTCTGAGCCAACGGGCTGGGCTTTTGTATCAAAGAGGATGGAGAGCTCTCTATTATATTGCATTGATAAATATTACACATGCACAGTTGTACACAGCTCATCAATAAGCTATGTGTCAGGCATATAGTATTGATCAGGAGAGTTAATTGAAACCATTTGCCTCTAAGGCAGCCCAAAGATGAGTCATTTTCTTTTTGTACAACTAGCGCGTTGAACAAAAAAAACTGACACATTCCATGTGAATGGGGAATCCTCCCAACTGTGTCATTGTATTCTGACAGTGGGAAAACTTCTCCGCTGTCAGAATATACTTATTAGCATTGCAGGCTATAGCCTGGGGCACTGATCATTTGGGAAAAAAACTCTACTGGTTAGTTGTACAGAAGTCAATAAGTAGATTAAATTCTGTGAGACATCTCTGCCCATACATGGCTCAAAATTCATCCGATCCCTGCTGAACCGGCTAAATTTCAATTCATGAGTGGCTGGTTTAAGTTAGTTCTAGGTGTAGTTAACCTTTAGGCTTAGTTTACATTTGTGTCTTGGGGGCCATGTTTTGACTACCCCACAACCATAGCCCCTAAACTACAAAGGCAGTTGTTTGGGAGTTTATTCTCCCCTGAGACATTCATTATGTCTCAATAAAGTGAATGATGCTGTGCCACAACCACCCAGAAATTGCATGCAATGCACTCAGTTGCGGCATGGTTGTGCACACTTTTTGGCTTAAAACAATCACCTTTTTACTTAAATTCCCTCTAAAAAGCGATAACTTTAGAAGTTTTAAAGTTAAAAAGTTAAGAATGTTTATATTCTTAAAAGTGAGTACACCCCTCACATTTTTGTAAATATTTTATTATATCTTTTCATGTGACAACACTAAAGAAATGGCAGTTTGCTTCAATGTAAAGTAGTGAGTGTATAGCTTCTAAAACAGTGTAAATGTGCTGCCCCCTCAAAATAACTCAACACAGCCATTAATGTCTAAACTGCTGGCAACAAAAGTGAGTACACCCCTAAGTCAAAATGTCCAAATTGTTTTTGTGTGGCCACCATTTTCTTTCCAGCGCTGCCTTAACCTTCTTGGGCATGGAGTTCTCCAGAGTTTCACAGGTTGCCACTGGAGTCCTCTTCCACACCTCCATGACGACATCACAGAGCTGGTGGATGTTAGAGACCTTGCGCTCCTCCACTTTCTGTTTGAGGTTGCCCCACAGATGCTCAATAGGGTTTCACCATGCTTGACTGTAGGCAAGACACACTTGTCTTTGTACTCCTCACCTGGTTCCTGCCACACACACATTTGACACTATCTGAACCAAATAAGTTTATTTTGGTCTCATCAGACCACAGGACATGGCTCCTGTAATCCATGTCCTTAATCTGCTTGTCTTTAGCAAACTGTTTCTGGGCTTTCTTGTGCATCATCTTTAGAAGAGGCTTTCTTCTGGGATGACAGCCATGCAGATCAGTTTGACGCAGTGTGGGGTGTATGGTCTGAGCACTGACAGGCTGACCCCCCCCCCCCACCTCTTCAACCTCTGCAGAAATGCTGGCAGCACTCATATGCCTATTTCCCAAAGACAACCTCTGGATATGACGCCGAGCATGTGCACTCCATTTCTTTGGTTGACCATGGAGAGGCCTGTTCTGAGTGGAACCTGTCCTGTCAAACCGCTGTATGGTCTTGGCCACTGTGCTGCAGCTCAGTTTCTAGGTCTTGGCAATCTTCTTATAGCCTAGCCAATCTTTATGTAGAGCAACAATTATTTTTTTCAGATCCTCAGAGAGTCCTTTGCCATGAGGTGCCATGTTGAACTTTCAGTGACCAGTATGAGAGAGTAAAAGCGATAACACCAAATTTAACACACCCGCTCCCCATTCGCACCTGAGACCCTGTAACACTAACAAGTCATATAACACAGGGGGAAGGAAAATGGCTACTTGGGCCCAATTTTGACATTTTCACTTAGGGGTGTAGACATTATTTGGCTGTGTGTTGAGTTATTTGAGGGGACAGCAAATATTCACTGTTATGCAAGCTGTACACTCACTACTTTACATTGTAGCAAAGTGTCATTTCTTCAGTGTTGTTGCATAAAAAGATATAATAAAATATTTAAAAAATGTGAGGGGTTTACTCACTTTTATGAGATACGGTGTGTGTATATATATATATATATATATATATATATATATATATATATATATATATATATATATATATATATATATATAGTATATACATTTATTTATTTATTTTTCTTGTTTTTAACTCTGTTTTAAACCCAATCGATTATTGTTACGTTAGACTTTTTACAATGTCAGATTTTCCTATGTTTATTGCAAAATAAAAAGTGTATGGGCTCATCTGCATGTTGCCAGATTGGGAAAGCCTGTTTTCCCTTTGTAGTGGCCACACCAAAGGTTCTTCGAAAAACAAGGCAGATGTACATTTTAAAGAGAAATCTCTTTGTCAAACATTTGATGCTGATTATCAGCCTTCATCTGCTTTCTATCACATGTGATCTAAGCGATGTTGGCAGTTCTCCACTGTTTATTTAGATTGTTGACCTTGTTATGACTGTTCATGCTATATGACCTGATATGATTTTGCCCCTTGAGTTGGATCATTAGTAGATTTCTTCAATGGGAATGTAGAATTACCATACCAATAAAAATAGCTGCAACTAAAAGAATCAGCTTTGTAATTATGAAGCGTGTTAGCAAAGAAAAACGATGGCATACTTCAAATAGAGTACATAACGCTGTTATACAAGTACAATGGCTCTATGAAAAATGTAAAGTCTAGGAACATTCCATGCAAATAATAGAGAATTTAGATATCAGTAGAAGCAGCAATAAAACTAAAGCTCAGTTTAATTTGTTTTTCTCATTTCACAGAATGTCAAGGCAAGATGAAATTTTCCCTGCATGGATCATTAAAAAGGCAAATCAATATAATCTAAAGTATAACATACACAATGAAATAAAGCATTGAAAAGGCTGCTAATGAAAATAGAAAAAGTCAGTGTAAAAACACAAATACATTAGGCTACGCTGAATAATAATAGTATAAATAACAAAAATTACTTCATTTTTCCCCATATTTCAGTTTGTTGATAATTGTATGTTGTCAGCTGATATCTTGATATTCAGTAGTGAGTAGTCCAAAGTAAAGTAGTTATCCTAAAAATAAATGATTAATAATTGGAAAAAAAAAAACTACAAAAAGGTATAAGATAAATTACACAAAAGGGATAATTTATTTAGTTTCTTCCAGATTTCAAGGTCTCCTTGTTGTTGTTCTCCATCTTATCCCTTCTGTATGATAATATGATATGTTTCGTCTCTGACTAAATAGCTGGATAAAAGTTCACAAACCAGTACCTCGCAGAAACAATAATATGTATGTGTTTCATCCCTGAATGAAAATAATCTGTAATATGTTGCACTAAAGCTGCTCCCACGGCACTAAGGAAATGAAAACTGATTGGAACTAGTGTAAGCACTGAAAATTATCCTTATTTTGGTCTATGTGATCCTCATGAGGAGAGAGGGAAAGCTAGAATTAGAGCAAATAACGTGTGCTGCTTGCACATGTGCTGACAAGGGAAGAGTGCACAGTGAGCAAAAGAATGCTTTCATTAGTGGACTAATGCTCCTTATTGCCCATAGACCAGGGTGTCTCCCGGCTCTACTCCAGTGATTCTACTGTCTGACAGAGGTGTGTGATTGCAAAGAATAATTAATCCATCAGTAGGGTGGAACAAAAATGTACCTCGATTTTTTATTTTAGCTGCCTACCTGGAACATCTGAAGTTCTTTGTATGGACTACCATACAAATGTAATTTCAAAGGTATTTTTCAATCTTTCTAAAGCTGCAGCTTTCATTAAATGATTTCTGATAATCCTATAATTTAACTCTGTTCGGGTTCTTCTTGTTTTAGGGTGCAATGCTTTGTCCTCATCTTTAAAATACTCTTTTGCATTGTCACCTAATTGCATGTACCTGCATGCTAATGTGATTTAACCAGGGACATTGTCACTATTAGCAAGACCACCCTGAGCAGTGGCATGCATCGGTCCCAGAAACACACGCATTATGTCATGAAGTGGCTGCAAACAGACTGGGAAAGATTAGCAGCAATAAGATTTAAAATAGATGAGAAAATGCTTGCTGTTAAAGATACATAGTAATTTAGCAAACTAAATAGCATCAGGTTAGGGATTACATCTACTTTTCTTTAGTAGAAAATCTATGTTTCTTAATTGGTCTGTGCAAATTATTGATAACCAAATATTTCATGTTATTTGATAAATATAAGCAAGACAACCCCCTCCCCTTCCCTTCCTACAGACCCCTTAGGACAACTTAATGAATCATTTCACCTAACCTGAAAAGAAAACACACAGTGAGTCCCAATTTTAGAAAAAAATGCACATTGCCATGACTTAGGGCAACGTCAGATAGATGATTCTGCATTATTTCCTTTAAAACCTTCCCTGAGCTGATATAGTCTTTAAAACTCAAAAATGGGGGAAATCATGTTACGATTAGTGTTATTCAAATATCCTTTTGCTTGATTTGCAGGCAGTTCAGCCAAACAGGTCTAATTGTTTGGGATTTTTGAGCTATTAAATGCTAACCACATTTAAGTAAATTGGGTAAACAGTCAAGTGTTTTCTTAGTGCCTTTGGATGACAACAATAGCAGCCAAATTCAACTAAATATCATGGGAAGCCCACCACATGTCTAAGGAACATGTTGAAAATGTGTACTACATTGGGAAGGGATCATTTTATGCAGCATCAAGGGCAATGTGGAAATAAAAAAAAAAAAAACAATTTAATTTATAATTTAGTTGTAAGAAGGATAGCAAGCTAAAATCAGAAATGTACTTCACAGCAGGCATCTGTCATGATAAAGAAATGTTAATGCCTTGGCACCAGAGTTTTCTGGTTAAAAAGTAGCACATGCCACCCCGTTTCCATGATATGGCATTCCAAAACGTACACATATATTTGTCTTAGTAACAAAACATTGGAGTGTTAGCCTTTGGGTACATATGGGCAAAAATATGCAATTGTCTGAGGTTTGGTACCACATTTAGACAACACCCCCTGCAAGCTTGAGGGGTCAGTCAAATGGTCCTTGGAGGTGTTTACAAAAAAGTACAGTATATAGCAGGTTTAAAGTATTAAATTGTAAAGTTTTAACATTAAGGGCCTTTTGTTTTATTTATGTTTAATGTATTTTTTTTATCTATGTACTGTATATATTTATTTATTAATTATTTTTTTTTTGTTGGGGGGGGAGGGGTGGAATTGGCTAGATTGGCATTGGGATTGGTGGATATTTATTTAGAAATCAATTATTAAAGATATGCTGTAGTGAGTGGAGGAAGCAGTAACAGCAGCATCAGCACCACCACAACCTATAAATGTATGTTCTGTCACAAAGAGGTTCATCTGAATGCAGGAGCTAATCTATAGAAGCTGCTAGGGGATGTGGAAGGCATCTAAGATCCAAGCTAGGTTAATTTCACAAATGTTTAGGAGGTCACTACTGCTTGTGTAGAGGTGGATGCGTCCCCAACCTCTCCAGTTGTGCTGAATACTTATTCTGAAAAGGTCCATCATGAACACCCAGTCCCTGGGGGTCTTTCTTCACTTCTGAGGTTGTTGGTATCTGAACAGGAGCTAACCATCTTGTTGACCCCTGTGGGGAAGCCATGTCTATGAGTGATACCTAGGGCTAGGCCTGCCTGCTGCTGCCTGAAGAAACATTGCGACACCTCTGTTTGATGTCCTCTGCTGCTGATGATGCTACTGCTGCTGCCTGTTTGTCTAAAGTGCGTAGCAGAGCTGCAACAGTTAAGCAGAGGTATCTTTGCCGCAATCAGTAAATTATTTTTTGTGCATAGTCGTTTAGCCTTGTTTTCTTGTACTATGCATGAAAATATAGTTAAATCGTTAATCTGGTTGAAAAAGACACAAGTCCGTCTATGTTGGACACAAGTCTAACATACGAACTGGGGTGCAGAAAAATGGCAACAGGTGCTTCGGACTGATGAGTCAAAGTTTGAAATATTTGACTGTAGCAGGAGGCAGATTTTTCACTAAGGATTGGAGAGCAGTACAATATTGAGTGTCTGCAGGCTGCATTTCTGCAAATGGAGTTGGAGATTTGGTCAGGATCAATGATGTCCTCAATGCTGAGAAATACAGGCAGATACTTATCCAGCATGCCATACCAACAGGGAGGCATGTGATTGGTCCCAAATGTTTTCTGCAGCAGGACAATGACCCCAAACATACAGCCAATGTCATCTAGAACTTTTTTCAGAGTAGATAAGAATAAGGAGTCCTGGAAGTGATGGTTTGGCTCCCACAGAGCCCTGAGCTCAACATTGTCGAGTCTGCCTGGGATTACAGAGAGAGATAGAAGGATTTGAGGCAGCCTACATCCACAGAAGATGTGTGGTAAGTCCTCCAAGATGTTTACAACAACCTAACTGCCAAGTTCCTTCAAAAAATGTTTGAAGGTGTACCTAGAAGAAGTGATACTGTTTTGAAGGCAAAGAGTGGTCACATCACAAAGTGATTTAGATTTCTCTTGTGTTCATTTACTTTTCATTTTGTTATGTAATAAAAATAAACTATTAACACATCTGTTTCTGAAAGTATTCTTCCTTTACAGCATTTTACACACCTGCCCAAGGCTTTTGCACAGTACTGTATATATATATTTTGCATGTAACATACAGCACAGCATTAAAATGCAGCGCTTAAAATGGGGTAACAGGGCTCCTGGCAAAAATGACTTAGTGTAGGTGGTAAGTGGGAGAAATAAAAAATACCCTGCTGTTGGTGGTCATTGGGAGGCCGATAGCTGGCATCTTGGCATTATTGGTCAGTGGAAGAAAGAAGTGCCTTGATGTTAAAGGCTGGAGAAAATACAGCTAGTGCAGTAATCAAAAGCATTTGGGGGAGATTACAGTGGTCGGTAGTATTTAGGAAAGAGTGCAGAGGTTAATAGTATGTAGGACAGAGTACATGGGTTAGTAGTAAGTAAGACAGGGTACCAGGGTCAGTAGTATGTAGGGCAAAGTACAGGGGTCAGTAGAATGTAAGAAGTACAGAGATCAGTAGTATGTAGAGCAGAGTACAGGAATCATTAGTATGTGCAGCAGAGTACAGGTGGTAGTAAAGTGTAAGGCGAAAAAAAGGGGTCAGTAGTCAAAGAGCAGGGGTCAGTAGTGTGTAGGGCAGTGTACAGGATTTAGTAGTATGCAGGGCAGAGTTCAGCTGTCAGTGGTATGAAGGGCAGAGTACAAGGGTCTGTAGTATATACAGAATACAGAGGTCAGTAGTATGAAAGGCAGAGTACAGGTGTTAGTAGTATGTAGGGTAGAATACAGTGGTCAGATGTATGTAGTATATAGAGATGAGTAAACAAATCAGTACTATGTAGGGAAGAGTACAGGGATCAGTAGTATTTAGGGCAGTGTAAAGGAGTCAGTAATTAGGCCAGAGTGCAATTCTCTCTCCCCTCGCCCATATGGAGGGGGTGCAGAGATACCTCTATTGACACTCTCATTCCCACCGATCCACCTCTCGCATCAAAACCAAGCACTTTTATGTGATGTCACATAAAAGCACATAGCATATACAGGAGGTTGATTCATGGGGACCAGTGCACCACAAGCTATGTCTCACTGCTGCTTCACTACACCCTCTGCATACGTGGATAAATCTTGACATTGCCTACCAGCAGAAAAGGCATCATGTGTAGGGGAGTTCCCAAACCCTGTAATAGACTGTATTGCATTCAAGTTCTTTAGCCCACTAGGTTGTGTGCTTTATTTATTTTTTTTTTAACAATGGTAACACAAATTTGTAATGACAAGCAAAAAGCAAACTATGTAACATTTCGGAGCCAACTGACTGTATGTTGTAATGTGATTTAAATGCTGTAAGATAAGCCCCAGACCGACCATGCAGCACTGGCGCTCAATGCCTAGTCTAATATGCTGTGAATGTAGTATAATAAGTCCCACGGCACTAAGCAAAGAGAAACACTAGAAGGTAGTTTACGGCTATTCTGTGAAGACAAGCATCCGTGCTGCTCAATGCCTGGTCTAATACGCTGTAATTTTAAATGCAGTAGAATAAGCTCCACAGCACTAAGTAATAATAATGAACAACAAAAGGTAATTTATAGCTATACTATGTAAACAAGCAACGATGCAGTGTACATTCTGTTCTAATATGCTGAAGTTGAAAATGTAGCAGAATAAGCCCTATGACACAAGGTAAAGAACTGTAAGAGTGGTTTAAACACAGCTGTATAGTAATAGGCCCTGTCTGACAGGGCCAAGTTCTAATATCCTGGTTATGCTGTAGAATAGCAGCAGTAGAAATCAGTTACACCCTACCCGCAACAAAAAAAAGGGATATATAATATTCTATAGTAATATTTGTTTTCACAAAAATAAATAATTCGGTGAGTGCACTGCACACTCAGATCTCATAGTTCATAGAATATAATCGTAATCTATGTGCATGACATAAATGATGTAATGTTCATTTTTGTATTATTTTTCTTTTACAGTCTATTTTGCTTTTCAGTCTAAGCAAAAGAAATGAGTATTTTACAGCTGTAAAACATATTTGCAAACATGAATATGTTAATGTGGCCATGTAGTAAATCATTCATGCAGCAGCAGCTGTATCTTCCATATCTTTGACTAATTCCTGCAGTGCTGGAGTGTGTTACCTTACATTTTAATCCTCTATAGAAAACCACTTGAAATGTACATGGAAGCCATTTCAGCAAGGTCATTCTAACACACATCTACCTTGCAGACAGAGCACAGTAATGTAAAGCAGAACATAAAAGCCTCTCAAAATGTAAAATGTATTTAGTCTCAAAAGATCACATTATATTCATTAGAACTCCTATAATAAATATGTATAATTTTCATCAGTTGTTTAGTTGTTATGCATAGCTAGGTGACAAATTTATTCTGAAAGCATATTTGATGAGCATAATAATAGAAGGCCAGCTCCAGCCAAAGCACCTTTTTAGCTTTAGACAGAGTGGGGAAGAATGGAACAGTTATCATATTTTTACTGTCCTCTCTGTCCCAATTGGGGAGATTCAACATTGGCATCACCCTTCACACAAGTGGTGAAGGGAATTCTATCTCTTGGTGATGCAGAGTATATTAAAACATATTTTGTGAGTAAAATGGGAAGAATTAGAACCACTGTTAGATTATTTTTAATATAGTGACTGCCACAGACTTTTGAGAACTGGGAAGGGATGTAAAATCTACCCAAGAGGATCATAGCCAGCAATAAAAATTTTAAAGAAGCATTGGAAAGTCTGTAAGGGAATTCCAGTATGGCGACTGGCACATAGATATGCACATAGCATCACTCATAGAAATAAGCATAGGTGCATTGCTAATAAAAATGCTCGTACAAATGCGCATCTACGTACATGCAAGCGGGAGCATGCCCACAGTTCCTGGAGCCAGATGAACTATTTAAGGAATGCTCTTACCTCCTTACCGCCTGCTACTGACCTCAGCTGCCTCTGTGTCCTTGCTTTTTCCTTCGACTTGGCTTCATACTTCTTCTGAGTGTCTGCTTCAGCTGTCCTTCATAACCGTTCCAGTCATCGAAGTGTGTTACTACCTAAAACCTGCTGAGAGATTTGACAAGCCATGCTTCCAGAACCTGCAGGACATGCGGAGTGCCCCCTTAGCCTCAGCTGGTCCAGCGTGCATCACATCTACTCCGGGCCTAATGCCCTGCCCTACTCCCTGAGTCTGCATTTCCTGCTGCAAATTTTGCTATCAACATCTGCCGACACCCATCTTCCTCTTGTCCCTCGGCACCATCTTTTCCACCTTCAGTGGGGCCTGGGCTAGAGATACAAGAGAGGCCAACCTCATCAATTCAGTCTTCTACCAGGTACATGACAAAATCCAATGACATGACTATCCAAATAAAACATTAATTAGATTTGGCTGGATTTTAACTTTACATTTTACTGAAACTTCAGCTAAACCTTTTTTTCTAGACGTATGCAAGGGTTAGAATCTGTCAGCTTTTTATTTCTGTATGATGGGTATAGATAGCAGACGATGGATCAAAAAACTGTATTTTGGAGTGTAATATCTATGGTTAGATGGCTCCCAAACAAAAGGTAGCCTCTAGGGGGTGCTTTGGTTGAAAAGCCAAGAAATATAATTGAAGTAGAGCATTTGTAGTTTCATTTCTCTGTAAATGGATACTCCTTATGTAAGGAGTATCCATTTTCAGAGAAATGAAACTACAAATAGAGAAATTAAACTAGAAACGTTTACACATATAAAATGGAGGCATTATACAAAATAATTGCCAATTTAACCACTTCCCGCACCTGTACGTCAGTTTGAGGAAGTAGTTGTACCGGGGTGATGCCTGTAGCTAGAGCCATCACCCGGTACTGCTTTTTAGAGCCTACGGCTTTCTAGTGATAACAACCAATGAGGCTCAGCAGCTGCCCGGCTGTTATCACAAGAAGTGGGAGGTGATGTCCTCCCCTTCCCGCCGCCTTCCGCTGCTACGCCCATGTCTTCTGTTCCACAGGGAAACCCGAGCGACCAGCTGGCACATCCGCTGGCTGGCTGGAGTCCCGAAAAAAGCTGGATTCAGCTTTGATTGGGTCTCCAATGTAGAAATCTGGAAGCAAAGTCACAACGTCACTTCCAGTTTAATCAGCTGCCAAAGGCCCTAATTTAAAAAAAAAAATGAACTATTCAAAAATGCAGATTTTGGCCTTTTGAATACTTTTAAGTGCAAAGGAGAGATTTGGGGGTCTTTTAGACCCCAGACCCCCCCCCTAAAGATTGCCTGTCACTACCTATTACTGTCACAAGGGATGTTTACAAGTGATCAGATTATTTTAAATTAAATTATATATTATCTTATATTATATTTTAAATTAATAAATAAAAGAAATAGGAAAAAAAATGTAAACTGCTCCCATCCCAGCTTGCTCACACACCAAAGAAAACGCATACGTAAGCTGCGTCCGCAAATATAAACAGTGTTCAAATCACACTTGTGAGGTATCGCCACAATAGTTAGAGTGAGAACAATAATTCTAGCAAAAGAAAATATTTTTAAGTACCGCAGTTTGTCGCCATTCCAAAGTGTGCGCAATTTTAAACTGTAACATGTTAGGTATCTATTTATTTGGCGTAACACAATTTTTCACAATATACAAAAAAAAAAAAAGTGGGCTAACTTTTCTGTTTTGTTTCTTTCAAATTCAGTGAAGTGTATTTTTTCCAAATAAATTGCATTTGAAAGACCACCATTTTATTCTCCAGAAGTTCTTAGAAGGGGTTCTAGCAAAAAATACAGATTTTTAACTTGTAAGTAGAGTTGAGCGAACACCTGGATGTTCGGGTTCGCGGGTTTGACCAAACTTGAAAAAAAAGTCTGGGTTTGTGAACCGGACTTAACCCGAACTTTGTCCCGATCCCGAATGCCATTGAAGTCAAAGGAGACCCGAACTTTTGAGCACTAAAATGGCTCTAAAACAAACATGGAAAGGGCTAGAGGGCTGCAAATGGCAGCAAAATCATCTTAAGAGCATGGCAAGTGTTCTGCAAACAAATGTGGATAGGGAAATAACTTAAAATAACAGAAAAAAATGAAAAATAAAAAATATTCATCTTGAATGATGTAGGAGGAGGACGAGGCCCATATGGAGTAGGAGGTTGAGGTGGCGGTGGATATGGCGGTGTAGGTGGAAGTGGCAGTGGCAGTGGAGTAGGAGGACGAGGTAGCCAACACTGGTTTTGGTTTTTAATAAAACATTTTTTTAAATTCGGGTACACCCCAAAAGAGTAAGAAAGATCAAATCCAGCAATGGCTGGGTAAGGCCGGTATACATGTCTATTCTGCACAAGGTATGGACAAGTCCTGTGGGATCCATGCCTGGTTCATTTTAATAAATGTGAGCTTGTCCACATTGGCTCTGGACAGACTGCTGCGCTTGTCTGTGATAACGCCCCCAGCTGTGCTAAATACACCTTCAGTTAATACACTGGCTGCAGGGCAGGCCAGCACCTCCAAGGCATAAAGGGCAAGCTCAGGCCACGTGCCCAACTTGGAGACCCAGAAGTTGAAGGGGGCAGACCCGTCATTCAGTAAGTCTAGGCGTGTGCACACATACTGCTCCACCATGTTAGTGAAATGCTGCCTCCTGCTAAGACGTTCCATATCAGCTGCTGGTGCTGCTGCTTGTTGTGGCGAGCTGACAAAGCTTTTTCACATTTCGGCCATGCTAACCCAGCCTTCTGTGGTGCTGGCGGTGCCCTGGCAGCATTGACAACCTCTTCCTCCTCCTCCCCTGCCTTGGCCTTGTGCTTCCACTGTGCCCCCCGCTGTCAGGTGGGAATGCCACCAGCAGTGCGTCTACCAGTGTGCGCTTGTACTCGCTCATCTTCTGATCATGCTCCAGTGAGGGAATTAAGGACGGTACATTGTCCTTGTAACGGGGATCCAGCAGGGTGGCCACCCAGTAATCAGCACAAGTTACTAAGTAGGAAACTCGGTGGTCGTTGCGGAGACACTGCAGCATGTAATCGCTCATGTGTGCCAGGCTGTCCAGAGGCAACGAAAAGCTGTCCTCTTTGGGAGGTGTTTCCTCTGTATCCCCCCCCCGCCACACACCAGTGATGGTCATGAGCTGGCCTGGGTGCCACCCTGCTGTTAACATGGTTCCATATCCTCCTCCATCTCCTCCTCATCATCCTCGTCATCCTCTAGAACTGTGCCCCTGCTGGACAATTGTGTCCCTGGCGTTTGTGGGTGCAGGAACCCACCCTCTGAGCCACTTGCAAATGACTGCCCTAAAAGCCTTGGAAATGTTACCTCTTCATCCTCCTCCTCCTCCTCCTTCTCCTCATCCTGTGCCACATCCTCTTCCATCTTCGCCCGAAGTGTTTTTTCAAGAAGGCATAGAAGTGGGATAGTTAAGCTGAGAACGGCGTCATCGACAATAACAATGTTGGTGGAGTACTCAAAACAGCGCAACAAGGCACACAGGTCTCGCATGGTGGCCCAGTTATTGGTAGTGCTGCAGCTGAAACTCAACTATGTGTAATGTTCTGGTACCTCTGGTACCCTTGTTCCATATTTCTCCTTTGCTAATTGCGTCCCATCTTGTGTAACAAGAGACGCATATACCTTTAAGACCGGATGACATCATTGCCGAGCGCCGCTATGAGCGGCTATTTCAATCGCCGGCTTTCTCTCACTCATCGCTCGTTCAAACCACATGTTCACCGCACCTTCTCCTGTGAAGTCGGAGCTGCTGACATTTCCTTTGCTCCAGACATTTCCTTTGCTCCTTTTACATCCAGACCCATCCCTTCAATACATCTTGGAGGTAGATGCGTCAAATATGGCAGTAGGAGCAGTTCTCTCACAACGACCAACAAACACCTCACCTCTTCACCCAGTTGCTTTCTTCTCAAAGTCATTAAGCAGCCCCGAGGTGAACTACCCAGTAGGAGAGAAGGAGTTATTAGCCATAAAACTGGCATTAGAGAATTGGCGACATCTACTTGAGGGCACTCAATTGCCAATCCTGATATATACTGATCACAAAAACCTTCAATACCTTCAGACTAATAGAACTCTTTCCCAACGACAGTTTCGGCGGTCGTTATTCTTTCTGAGGTTTAATTTTTTAGTGACTTATACGCCCGCAGAGAAAAATAAAAAAGCGGATGCACTTTCACGACTAGCCGAGAAAGATTCTACCGAGGTTCCCTCAGTTCCTATAATACCACTTAAACGTATTATCGGTGTCATTCGCTCCCTGAAGGAAGAGATTTTGCACAGCATAGGACTGGACTCACCTCCACCACAACTAACTACTGACGCAGAAGGCTTCCTCTATTACAACGATAAATTATACATACCCCCTACTATGCGAACCAAAATCTTGGAATTTTCGCATGACGTACCTATGGCAGGACATATGGGTATGACTAAAACTTTAAATCTACTTACTAGGCAGTTTTGGTGGCCAGACATGAAGACAACCGTAAAAAAGTTTGTTTCATCTTGTGATATCTGTGCAAGGTCTAAAATCGACAACACGAAACCATCGGGGTTACTTTGTAGTTTACCGATACCCCAGGTTCCGTGGGAAGTGGTATCCTTAGACTTCATAGTGGAACTACCACCTTCCAAAGGATTCAACACCATCTTGGTATCAGTGGACCATCTGACCAAGATGGCACATTTTACTCCTATCCGAAGACTACCTTCGTCCAAACAAACAGCGGAATTACTTGTGAAACATGTCTTTAAGTTACATGGTATTCCAAAAACATTGCTGTCTGACCGTGGTTCACAATTCATCTCAAATTTTTGGCTAGCTCTATGTCAGATACTACGAATAGAGTGTAAACTTACTTCTCCATACCACCCTCAGACCAACGGACAGACAGAGAGAGTTAACCAGTGCATTGAACAGTATCTGCGTTGCTATACTTTGTATCTACAGGATGATTGGGCAGATCTCCTCCCGTTGGCGGAATTCGCCTATAACAACGCGACTCATAGCACTACTAAACAAAGTCCATTTTACCTAAATTACGGGTTTCATCCCACACTCCTTCCACCACGTATCTTGCCATCAAGTAATCCAGTGGCATCTGATTATCTTGCCCAGATAAAGGATTCTCTGGGATTACTCAACAATACCATATCACATGCTCATAGCCAACAAAAGAGGTACTACGACCTCCGTAGGAAACCCTCTCCCCAATATGCCATTGGGGATCTTGTTTGGCTTCCTACAAAAAATCTGAGATTAAAAATCCCTAGTAAAAAACTTGGACCTCTATTTCTGGGACCTTTCCCAATAGAGAAGCTTATTGGAAAAGCTGCAGTACAACTCACATTACCAGCAGACCTCAAGATACATCCTGTCTTCCATGTGTCTCTACTGAAGCCCCATGTTCCTAACCAAGGAATAAGGCCTACTATCTCACCTCCACCTCCTGTACAAGTGGAAGGTGGAGAAGAATTTGAGATAAAAGAAATTTTGGATTCCCGTTTCAATAGAAGAAGACTCCAGTATCTTGTACGATGGAAGAACTATGGGCCCCAAAATGACACCTGGCTGGATACCTCCGATATACATGCGCCTAGACTGATTCGCAATTTCCACTCGAAATATCCAGAAAAACCAGTTCTAGAGGCCTTCCGGAGCCGGCCTTAAGGGGGGGGGTACTGTAATGTTCTGGTACCTCTGGTACCCTTGTTCCATATTTCTCCTTTGCTAATTGCGTCCCATCTTGTGTAACAAGAGACGCATATACCTTTAAGACCGGATGACATCATTGCCGAGCGCCGCTATGAGCGGCTATTTCAATCACCGGCTTTCTCTCACTCATCGCTCGTTCAAACCACATGTTCACCGCATTTTCTCCTGTGAAGTCGGAGCTGCTGACATTTCCTTTGCTGAACTGAAGCCGGAACCTCGCCGCTGATCCGTATCTCACTACGGGATCACCTCTCTATCTATGGACATTGTTACTACTAACCTATCTAAGTGATAAGTACCCCACAGGGGATTCCTTACTAACCAATCTCCTACTGTCATCTACTGCAATTACCAGGACTATCTATCTATCTATTCCATACCATCTGCATAGACTGTTAGCTCTTGGGACTACCTTCAACTATCCTTGCACTAGGTTACTCTGTCTAAGTATACTCCATCTGTGTCCTCTTACCATCTGCACTATACTAGACATCAGAACCTATCTGCTTTACCATCACCTGCAACTCTCCTAAAATTACTCCTAGTAATCACCATACAACCTGTCTCTCATCTATACATTCTCATATGTTCTATCCCTCCACTAAAACATCTGATTGAGTATATGTATATTGCATTACAGGCTGTACACCGTGATGAAGTCCTGAGAGTTGGATAGGTTTATTCAACAGTATCTCTACAAGGCTACTGAGTGTGATAATTCTGCAGCTGAAAATCCATCCATTAACAAAAACGCATGAACGTTACACTATGGCCTTGTGGGCACGTCACATATGAGGCGGTGAGTGGGAAGGCCGAAGTTACGCTGCAGCGCTGACAGGCAAGCAGCAGCAGGGCGAGAATGCCGAAAGTGCGCACAGACAGCCCGCACTTTCTGCAGCAGCTCTGACATATCGGGGTAATTTCTAAGGAACCTCTGCACCACCAAATTCAGCACATGCGCCAGGCAAGGTATGTGTGTCAAACCGGCTAGGCCCAGAGCTGCTACGAGATTTCGCCTGTTATCACACACCACCAGGCCAAGCTTGAGGCTCACTGGCAGCAACCACTCATCGGTCTGCAGTTCAATGCCCCTCCACAACTCCTGTGCGGTGTGTGGTTTTTCACCCAAACAGGCAAGTTTTAAAACCGCCTGCTGTCATTTTCCCCTGGCTGTGCTGAGATTGGTTGTGAAGGTGTTACGCTGACCGGAAGAGGAGGCGGTAGAGGGTGAGGAAGCGGAGTAGGAGGAGTTAGGAACAGGAGGCGAACTGAAGCACTCTGCAATCCTCGGTGGTGGAAGGACATGAGCCAAACTGCTATCCGCCTCAGGCCCAGCCGCCACTGCATTTACCCAGTGTGCTGTTAGGGAGATATAACTTCCCAGACCGTGCTTACTGGTCCACATATCCGTAGTTAGGTGGACCTTACCACAGATGGCGTTGCACAGTGCACACCTGATTTTGTCACCCACTTGGTTGTGCAGGGAAGGGATGGCTTGCCTGGAAAGTATTGGCGGTTGGGCACGAGGTACTGTGGGACAGCGTCTCCACCAGATGGAATGACAGCATTTCAAAGGCCAGGAATTTTGAAATGCTGGCATTCAGGGCCAGGGATCGTGGGTGGATAGGGGGGTACTTTCTCTTCTGCTCCAGTGTTTGGGAGATAGAAAGCTGAACGCTTCCACGGGACATTGTGGAGATGGTTGTTGGTGACCCAGGTGGTGGTGTTGCTGGTGGATCCTCTGTTTGCGGGGTGGCAGGTGCCACTGTCACTACAGAGGTGGATGAAGAGGCAGAGACTGCAGCAGCAGAAGAGGAAGCAGGAGGAGCCAGAGACCTTTCTTGGTTTTTGAGGTGTGCACTCAACTGCAGCTTGTGCTTTGCACTTTGATGCCTGGTCATGCAGGTTGTGCTCAGGTTGAGAAGGTTTATGCCTTGCTTCAGGCTCTGATTGCACAGCGTGCAAACCACTTGTGTCTTGTCATCATCACATTGTATGAAGAACTGCCACACTAGGGAACTCCTGTGAGCTGGCTTTGGTGTGCTCAGTCCCTTGCTGCATTGGGCAGTAGCATGCGTAGTGTCTAGGGCACAGCCGCTCCGCTTTTGCACCCTGCTCCCTCTTCTGCTGTGCTGGTGGCTCTATGCGACCACCGCCTCTTCCTCCAAACTACTCAGGTCACCTGCATGACGTTCATTCCATGTGGCGTTGAGGACCTCATCGTCCTCCACATCATCTTCACCCCTGCCCTCCTTGTCGGTCTCCACAATTCGGAATTCCGCAGCAGTTGATACCTGTGTTTCGTCATCATCCGAGACGTGCTGCGATGGTCCTCCCATGTACTCATCTGGAGACATAAGTGGTTGGGCATCGGTGCACTCAATCTCTTCCACTTCTGAGGCAGGACTAGGTGGATGGCCCTGAAAAAACATGCTAACAGAGTCATCAAAAAGAAGAAGAGACTGCTGCATGACTTGGGGCTCAGACTGCTTGGCTGATTTGCAAGGGGGTGAGGTGAAAGATTGATGGACATCGGCTGCAGGTGCCAACTCTGACCTTTCAGCAGAAGACTGGGTGGGAGACGATGTGAAGGAAGTGGAGGCACTATCAGCAACCCAATCTACTATCGCCTGTACTTGTTCTGGCTTCAACATTTGTAGAGGCACATTAGGCCCCGCCAAATACTGCTGAAGGCTCTGTCGCCTACTCGCAGCTGAGAAAGGTGTTTCACCTGTGCGTGTAGCTGGCACAGATCAACCATGTCCTCTCCTTGCAACAGGAGCTCCACCAGCAACACCACGACCCAGGCCACGTCCCTTATTTGACCTTCTCCTCATATTTATAGAATTTTGGATCTTCCCCGAAATGGGTTTTTACTGCAAAGCACAGTACAACAGTATGCAATGGGTGTATCTCACTGTAACATATGCGGACAGGGCCGTAATCAACTTTTTGTTGCCCCTAAATGGGTTTTATTTACTGCAAAGCGCAAAACAACAGTATGCAATGGGTGTATCTCACTGTAACATATGCGCACAGGGCCGCAATCAACTTTTTTTGCCCCTAAATGTTTTTTTTTTACTGCAAAGCGCAATACAACAGTATGCAATGGGTGTATGTCACTGTAACATATGCGGACAGGGCCGCAATCAACTTTTTTTGCCCCTAAATGGGTTTTTTTATTGCAAAGTGCAATACAACAGTATGCAATGGGTGTATGTCACTGTAACATATGCGGAAAGGGCCGCAATCAACTTTTTTTGCCCCTAAATGTTTTTTTTTTACTGCAAAGCGCAATACAACAGTATGCAATGGGTGTATCTCACTGTAACATATGCGGACAGGGCCGCTATCAACTTTTTTTACCCCTAAATGGGTTTTTTATTGCAAAGCGCAATACAACAGTATGCAATGGGTGTATCTCACTGTAACATATGCGGACAGGGCCGCAATCAACTTTTTTTGCCCCTAAATGGGTTTTTTTACTGCAAAGCGCAATACAACAGTATGAAATGAGTGTATCTCACTGTAACGTATGAATGAAAAGCTGATAAATAATTGTACCCTTAATTGGTGCTTGTTGAATAGCAGATTTGAAATGCAGTGTCTGTCTAAACCAGGGGTGGGGAACCTTTTTTCTGCAAAGGGCCATTTGGATTTTTGTAACATCATTCGGGGGCCATACAAATTGTATGCATAAATGTAATAGGCATTACTTTGTGGCAAAAAACGCTGTAAAAAATTGCGTGACTTTGAGGTCACAAAAGTGTGAAAGGGGCCTTCAGTAATCAAGGTATAGTGTGCCCCCTTTCAATGCAGACTGACCACAGCATGCCCCTTTCAATGCAGACTGACCACTGCGTGCACCCTTTCAATGCAGAGTGACCACAGCGTGCCCCCTTTCAATGCAGAGTGACCACAGCGTGCCCCCTTTCAATGCAGAGTGCCCAGAGCATGCCCCCTTTCAATGCAGACCGACCACAGCGTGCCCCCTTTCAATGCAGAGGGACCACAGCGTGCCCCCTATCAATGCAGACTGACCACAGCATGCCCCCTTTCAATGCAGAGTGCCCAGAGCGTGCCCCCTTTCAATGCAGACTGACCACAGCATGCCCCCTTTCAATGCAGACTGACCACAGCGTGCCCCCTTTCAATGCAGAGAGACCACAGCGTGCCCCCTTTCAATGCAGACTGACCACAGCGTGCCCCCTTTCAATGCAGACTGACCACAGCGTGCTCCCTTTCAATGCAGACTGACCACAGTGTGCCCTCTTTCAATGCAGACTAACCACAGCGTGCCCCCTTTTAATGCAGACTGACCACAGCGTGCCCCCTTTCAATGCAGACTGACCACAGCATGCCCCCTTTTAATTCAGACTGACCACAGCATGCCCAATTTTAATGCAGACTGATTGACCACAGTGTGCCCAATTTTAATGCAGACTGATTGACCACAATGGAGAGTGAACAGCGTGCCAAGCCCCAGTGCACTTGACTTACCTGTTGTAGCGGCGGCTTCCTCTCTTCAGTCCCCGCGTCTCTTCGAGTCCTCCCGTGTCCCGCCTCCTCCTCGGCCAATGGCATTGGCCGAGGAGGAGGAGGATCCGTGAGACAGTAGCGAATTTTCATTCGCTATTGTCACACAAATGGGCGGGCTCGAGGCGCACTGCTATGCGCCTCGGGTCCACCCTTTTCGGAGATTCACAGTGTCAGAACGGAGCCATCAGCTCCTTCTGACACAGCGGCACGGGGGGGGGGGGGGGACACCACCCCTGGTCTAAACGCTCACAGTAAAATATGAAGGAAAAAAGTTTTTTCTTTTTTAAATGCAGATTAAGCAGACACATATGCACTCAGCTTGCAGTAAATGGCCGCTACACACCGCATGCCTAACAGGTTGGATACTGTTGTTGTTCTATTCTGCTATTGAATAAAAAAAAAAACATTTGAATGAAAAACTGAAAAATATTTTTTTTTCCCTAAATACTGAAAAATAATTATTTTCCCCTTACATTGCTTTTTGAAGAGCAGGTTAGAAAAACAGTGTCTGTGTAAAGACTGTATGTCAAAGTTAAATATGAAGGAAAAAAATGTTTTTTCTTTTTTAAATGCAGATTAAGCAGACACATATGCACTGAGCTTGCATTAAATGTGCAGCACCGCACGCCTAACAGACTGATAAAAGTTTTTATTTCTCCTTTCTCCTCCTCACTGGGCTCAGGTCAGGGCATAAAGATCGTGCACTGCACCTCCACACAATACAATCAATGTAGATCGCTGTCTGATTAAAGCAGATTGCTCCTATCTATGCTTTCCCTCAAAGCAATCTCCAGCCTGACCCTACAGTAATCTCCTATCTCTCCCTCCGGGGAAAAAGATCATGCACTGCACCCCACACAATCAAATCAATGTAGATCGCTATATGATTAAAGCAGATTGTTCCTATGCTTTCCCTAAAAGCAATCTCCAGCCTGACCCTACAGTAAACTCCTATCTCTCCTCAGCAGCAGCAGTCAGGAACCTCTCCCTAGTATGGTTATAGCAGAGTGACGCGCGGCGCTGTGTGACTTCAGCTTATATAGAGTCTGGGTCACATGCTGCACTGGCCAATCACAGCCATGCCATTAGTAGGCATGGCTGTGATGGCTTCTAGGGCACACTAGTTAAACGCTTGCTGATTGGCTGCCTTGCACCTGTTGAAAGTGTGCCATTAAAACCGTGCCAAAACATCAAATAACGTTACCGAACAACGGACAGTACCCGAACATACAGTGAAATGTTCTAGTTCGGGTCCGGGTACCAAATACCCAAAAGTCCGGTACGAACCCGAACAATACAGTTTGGGTTCGCTCAACCCTACTTGTAAGCAACACGTGTCACAAATAGGTCTGGTCCTTAAGTGGTTAAAATTATATGTTTTCTTTCTTTTAACAAATAGAAAAAAAGGTTTTGTTTTTTTCCTGGAGTTCCACATTAGGGCTGTAAAAAGGCACAATAACTTTTCTTTGCTGTGTATGTTTAGGATAATGTACAATTGAAAGGCACATAGTGCATGGTTTGTGTAGTAATGCATCATGTCTCACCTTATGAATGATTGTTTAATGTGAGCAAATGATACATACCGTATATAATCCGACCCGAATATTAGCCGAGGCACCTAATTTTACCACAAAAAACTGGGAAAACTTATTGACTCGAGTATAAGCCTAGGGTGGAAAATGCAGCAGCTACTGGACCCAACCGGACCACCATGAGACCCAAAACAGGGGCTGCGGGCATGGTGCAGGGGCTGCGGACATGGTACAGGAGATGCAGGGCTGTGGGCATGGTACAGGAGATGGTACAGGCATGGTACAGAAGATGATTCAGGCATAGTACAGGAGATGGTACAGGCATGGTACAGGAGATGGTACATGCATGGCACAGGATATGGTACAGGCATGGCACAGGAGATGGTACAGGCATGGCACAGATGGTACATGCATGGCACAGGAGATGGTACAGGCATGGCACAGGAGTTGGTACAGGCATGGTACAGGAGATGGTACAGTTATGGCACAGGATATGGTACAGGTATGGCACAGGAGATGGCACAGGCATGGCACAGATGGTACAGGCATGGCACAGGAGATGGTACAGGCATGGCACAGGAGATTGAACAGGCATGGCACAGATGGTACAGGCATGGTACAGGAGATGCAATGCTGCGGGCATGGTACAGGAAAATGTCCTGTACCATGCCCACAGCACTGCATCTCCTGAGGAGATGCAAGGGCTGCGGAGGAGTCTCACTTACCTTTCCACCTTACATTTAAAAATGGCGCCACCCGGCGCCAACATGTCACCGCGCATGTGCCATCTGCCAGGAATAGCTGAACGTGTATGGGCTTTCCCAAGCAGCAGCAGCACATTCGCACTGACCGGGGAAAAGGTAAGTAAGACCGTGACTCGAGTATAAGCCGAGAGGGGCTTTTTCAGCATAAAAAACATGCTGAAAAGATTGGCTTATACAGCGTCCTGCCGTCTAAAGGAAGCAGGAGCACCACTCTCGAGACCCAGATGGAGCATGCCATGACACAGTAATGTAAAAGATAAGTGGTACAAGGTTACTTAAAGCAGAGTTCCACCCTGGGAATACTTTTTTTTAATAAAAATACCCCCGGGACAGTCAGGGCTAGTACATTCCACAATGGCTAGCCTCTGATCTGTCCCGGGTTGCACTTACCTTTTAGGAGAAATACTTACCTTGAAAAAGTATTGTCCAGCGCTGCCCTCTCAGGTGTGGGCAGCTTGAAGCCAGCGCGATCCTCTTCTGCGTCCTCTTCCATCTTCTTCGGTCCCGCGATGCACTGCACCGGCCCCGCCGTCACTTCCGGTGCGCGCGCATCATCCCTCCACAGCTTCTGGGCATGCCCAGAAGCTGTTTAGAAGGGAATGACGCGTGGGCACCAGAACTGACGTCGGGGCCGGAGCAGGCGCATTGATTCCTGGGAGCGATGACGTTCAGCTCCCAGGAATCATTGCAAAGCCAGGAAGTGACGACGGGCCGTGGCCGCCGAGGGGAGGAAGAAGGAAGTAAGGTAAGTATATTTTCTTCTATACGAGGTAAGTAAAAAAAAAAAAAATTGCGATTATCCATTTGTTTTTCAGGTGACCCGGAGCGAGAAGATGGAGGTAAGTATAAATTTAGGGTGGAACTCCACTTTAAGGTATTTAGCCTAGCTCGGAGATCATGGATGGATCAGAAGTCTAGAGAGGAACACTGATATATTGAAGTGGCACTGTTCCCCGTCAATCCGGAAGGTAGTATTGAATAGTAGACGGTTTTGGATGTTGTTAGTTTTCCAGTAGGTACGAAGTGGAGGTGGTCAGTAGTAAAATCTCATTAGTATATTTGGATACATAAGAGTAATACCCAGTTGTGTGGACTACCGATGAGTAGAGGAGAAGAGACGTGGGTGCTATCCATTCCAGGTGTGGATTGGTACACATTGGACCTCAGTTTTTAGGGAAAAGGTATGTCTGGAGGGAAAGGGGGAGCTCCAAAGAAATTAGGGCAGCACAGTAAGGTATCAGGGTGATAGTGATGTGTCCATAAAGGCAGACGACTTGCTTTGAAAGCGAGGAGTAGGGCCACTCTTAGAAAGGTGTGAATCCAGTTGTTCTTTATTCAGGAGGGATGTGATGTCGTTTTTAACATCTTTTATTGTAGGAGGGCAGGGGAAAGCCCATTTTTGAGGATTGCCAGTCTTGCAGACATGACTCACATCGTGAGTCAAGCTTTCTTGTGTGGTATAGTAGCATAATGTGCATCAGGGCTTTTCGAGTTGGGGGGTCCAGGTAACAAAACAGCAGGGGAAAGATGTCCTTTGATGGGGGGTGCCCCATAACCCTTGAGGCGAGATTCTCGACTTGGTTCCAGAAGAAGGAGATAGGAGGACAGAGCCAAAATCTGTGGCGTAACCTGGCCTGTTAGTGGGTCCTGAGGTCCTGAGGTCCTGAGGACTGGATTTGAGAACCTCTGCCCTTCAGGATGTGGTTCACTGCTTCTGGTGAATTAAGGTCAAAATTCCAAGATGTGACAGATGCTGCCAGTAGAGGCTTGCAGAGACATGCATTCAGAGGTGTATATACGTCCCATATCCTGAATTTTTGGTGGTCTAGGAGGGAGTCCAGTAAAGATTTGTGGAAGCAAAGAAGTCAGTTCTGACATAGGCTCGTGGCATGTTAAACAGCCTGGTGGATGAATAGAAAATGATTTTGCAGGGGGTTGTAGTGGTCAAAGAGTTGAGAAACTGGTCTAGGATTACCAGTGATGGGGTCAAAGAGTTGGACAAAGTATAATAGTTTCTGGTTGGCCCATGTTTTGAAACCTGCGTAGATTGTAGCATTTGGGAAGGATGGGTTCTCGTGGATTGGGAGGTATTGTGATATCCCAGAGGAGAGATTCAGTTTGCATCTGACTTCTCTCCATGTGATCACTGTGTCTCTGAGTAATAGGTTTTGGCAGAGGTGAGAGGGATAGCCCAGAGTTTGCAGTGTAGTATAGCTTGTAGGCAGTAGGGGACCATTTGTATTTCTAGGTCGTAGTTGGAGTACCTGGAGGTATTGGAGTACCTGGAGATATCCAGTCTAAAAATACTCTGAGAATACATGACAGGTTGTATACTCTTATATCAGGGAGGCTAGCTCCCCCCTCGCTTCTCGGGAGGATCATCTTGCCCATTAAAATTCAAGGGTGTTGTCTTTGGCACCAAAATTCAATAGGGCTGTGTGTGTGTGTGTGTGGTTTGAATGTCCTTGTGGCGTCAAAGTAAAGGTATGGTTTGGAGGGGATATAAAAGTCTAAAGAAGCTAACTATTTTGAACAAGTGGCATCTCCCGAGGAGCAAGATGGGTAGATCCATCCATGTCTCCAATTCATTTGTAATTCTAGTGATCACCGGAGTGAAATTCAATCAGTATATAGAGGAAGGCGTTTTGCCAATTTTTATGCCTAAATAGGTGATGTGAGTTGTGGCTACAGAAGAAGTAGCCCATGAGGGGTCCTGAAGTGAAGTAGTGGGAGGATCTCACTTTTAGGAAAGTTGATTCATAGTCCCAAAAGGTCTTTAAATCCCAAAACCTCTTAAAAAAAAAAAAAAAACAGATGACAAGACACATCAAGTGGAAGAAGGATGATGCGATGCTGTATTATGTAGGTGCAGGGAGACTTGTGGGATCAATAATGTGGAAAGAGTGGGAATGCAGATTCCTGGAGGGAAAAGTAATTTTAACAGCACTAAGAAAACTATTACAAATACTATTACATTATTACAGCACTTCTTCTGTGCGAAAACCCCATTGCAAGATCTTGAAAAAAGTAATAAGAACATTAGACTTTCTAAAGTATAGGAGGATACTATACTTTGTTGTGAATCACACTGAAGTCTTTTGGGGAGGGGCACACCTTGTTATGCAATTCCGATCATTTGTAGGGCTTATAAGAAAAGTATTTTAAACATGGGATTTATGGGAAGCTGGACACTACCATAGGAGGAAATGCACCAACTGCAAAGAAAATAAACCCCAAAAAAACAAAAAACTGATTTTCCCTACACAGAATTTTAAGCTCTCCTTTAATTGGAACTTTAATCTCTAAATCAATGTTGACTATTTTTATATATACTGTATTTATATATATAATATTTACTTGTTTTTAATTTTTTTTTAATTTCTTCAGCTACTTCCTGTTTTCCAGGCCTAGGCAAATGGTGCCATACATCCCAGGAGTCTTCAGGAAGGGAGAAAGACATTTCTCAACTAAGCACATCCCATGCCTGAACTAAGGAATAGGAATTCCAGGAAGTAAATGCTACATGAATCACCTGGCTTACCTCAAGATGGTTACATAGTTACATAGTTGGTGAGGTTGAATAAAGACAAAAGTCCATCCAGTTCAACCTGTGTAGATGTGTGTGGCTGTAATCATCTTGCATACTCCTGAATGTTCTGATCCTTGAGATGTACGTCTAAGAGTCTTTTGAAAGCCACCATACTACCCGCAGAAACCACCTCATGTGGTAGAGAATTCCACAATCTTGTAGCCCTAACAGTAAAGAACCCCCCACGTTGCCTGAGGTTAAAACGCTTCTCCTCTAATCGCATTGTATGCCCCCGAGTTCTCATGCAATCCCTTCGACTGAACAGCTTTTTTTATAAGCCTAGATCCCCATTTAGATATTTAAAAATTGCTATCATGTCCCCGCTCAGGCGTCTCTTCTCCAGGGAGAATAAATCAAGCGATTGCAGACGCTCCTCATAATCAAGGTCCTCCAATCCCCTAATTAGTTTAGTTGCCCTTCTCTGGACTCTCTCCAGCTCCAACACATCCCTTCTGAGGACTGGTGACCAGAACTGGACCGAATACTCCAGATGAGGTCGGACCAGAGTTTTATAAAGTGGAAGGATTATAGTCTTATCTCTGGAATACATCCCTTTCTTTATGCATGCTAATATTCTGCTAGCCTTGGCAGCTGCCGCTTGACATTGCATGCTGTTGCCTAGTCTATCATCAACCAAGACTCCCAGATCCTTCTCCATTTTTGATTCTCCCAAGGGTTCCCCTCCTAACGTGTATTGTGCTTTTATGTTTCTAGTCCCCAAGTGTAAAACCTTACATTTCTCCACGTTAAACCTCATTTGCCATGTCTTTGCCCACTCCGTTATTTTGTCCAGGTCATTCTGTAGGATATCTGCTTCATGCTGTGCTGTTATTGCCCTGACTAATTTTGTGTCATCTGCAAAAACTGATATTGAACTACTGATCCCGTCCTCAATGCTGTTTATGGATAAATTGAACAAGGTTGGTCCAAGGACTGAGCCTTGGGGGACTCAATTAGAATGGTCTCAATTAGAAAAGCTAGTGAGGTGTTTTTCAGTGATTTCCCAGCAAAATAAAGCATAGATAGATGGGTGAGTTGGCTTTGAACATTAAAAATGTATTAAATTGGGTTTTTGGTCTGCGGTGCTCAAATACAGGGTATGTCTGCTTTAACAGCTTCAAAACACACTGACAATATGGCTGCTGGGAGCAAACCAATTATTAAAAAAGGAGTTAGGTTATTAATTTCTTTAACATATCAGCTTTTGTGACTACAGCATAGCAAACGCTATGCACTGTAATAGAAGTTGTTTCCTATGTGTGTAGTGAAATTGTGAAATTTAGGACAAACATTAGCAATTTGTGAACTTCTCAGGACCTTGGAACGCATGGTAGCTGCAAACCTAACTCTCATCCCTACTGACTATGGGGGTAGTGGTGATGGTCATGAAAGGTACACATTCAGGAAGAGAGAAGAAGGAATCTAATTGTACTGTTAGCAGATACTTTTTTTAAAATATTTTAAAACAGAAAAGACCAGTTAATGGACTATTATAAAGCATCTTCTACATTGAACATAAAGTTGATCTATGATCACTGAAATTCTTTGCACGTTTTGAAGTGAAAGGCAGCTGGATTGATAAATTGTAATAATAAATTTTCTACCAATAGTTTATATTTGATGTGAAAGCATACAGTATACAGTATAAAAATACTGAATATTTCATACTGCCTGTTTATGATTGGATGAATAGTACAGGTAGAACTCTATATGTTTTCTATAACGAGAAAAGGATTCCCTTCGTGTAAAGTGGAATTTCCTTCTTCTTCAGAAGGAGGTTAGTGTAGGATCTGAAAGTGAAGCTCAACCCAAAAGGGGAAGCTCCGCTTGTTTGTGCCCCCCCCCCTTTCGAGGCACCTTTCAGGGCACCTTTCGGGGGGAAGCAAGTCCCTAGTTTTGACATGTACCCACTCCTACTTCCCGCTGACTTTGCTGCGGCGAACTAAAATGAATTTTGGTTAATTACAGTAAGTTTCTTATCTTTGCAGATTATTTTTAAATAGTCTTTGCAGTTTGCATTGCCTTATTTATAGCCATCTTTGAAAAATAGAAAATATATAATAGGATAGTAACTAATATAGAAGAGCACAATTTTCTTGATGCATTTATTCATTAAGCGGTGTAAGGTGCCCTGGATCCGTGTCCTTTCATTTCCTTGCTGCACAACTCTGTGACATTAGAATTTCCTGGAGAGAAAAATGTTTAAATCCCTTCTGGAATACAGTCTTGCTATTAACATTGAATTTGTACAAGTGATAAGAAGAGGAAGACAGTTTGATATTCCCCAAACAGTTACAGCATTTGTTAGAAATTATTCTTTCTCTCTGCTGTGTGATTTAGTAATACCACCAATGTCTTATCTTAATAATTTTTCACATCCGAAGCCATCATTTTATTTACACAGCTAAGTGCTCTAACATAATAGAAAGGAAAATGTGGGGGCTACAGAAAAAAATATGAACAGCTGAAATAATGTCTACAAACAAGTATTAGGAGTTGTATAAGAAAATCCTTCATTCAACATTTGCGGTATAACGGAAGTGGTGTTGTGGAAGATTGGGGGATCATTTTACTGTTTATAGCCTGAATTACAATTGTATAATGTAGCCTTCTGCTTTTTTCAGCTATAAGTGTAATTGAAAGAGGAAGAACAGAAAAACAGGCAAAGCAATGCAAATAATAAAAAATAGTCAACAAATAGAGTTTATCAGAGAACTGCTCATTCTTAAAGAGGAACTTCAGCCTTTCTCCTTCCCCTTAATATTTGTTTCCCCCTGCTTACATGTTACTGTGTTCTGCGCGGTAAGGATATCCATCAAGCCAGTGGATCCAGCATTGTGGTGCTGGGATCTCTTTTCTGAAGCTGCTGCATGGGTCCGATGCCGCTATGTTTTCTCATGACAGCTGCCCCCTCCTCCTTAGTGAATGGGACTGCACATCATGCATCCCAGGAGGCACAGGGCATTAGCGCCATTCACCTTTGCGAACGCTGAAAGATGGGGGGTGGGCGGATGCTTTTAACAAGAAAAAAGAGATAAGTAAACAAAAAAAACCCTGTAATGTGTGCTGCGGAGGAAGGGATAAAGAGGAGAAGAGTGCTGCGGGAGGGTGAAGGTCCGCTTTAAGCTGGGTACTAGTAGTAAAATTTAAACCAAAAATTTGTACAAACATTCTTAGAAAAATGTGTACGGAAATTTTCAGTACATTCAAATGTCGTTTCAAATTAGTTAAAGATTTAATTTGCTTTTACCATTTGATTTCAAAGTTTATGGACTCTACCAAATGAGAATCACATACAGTGTTGGAAATTAGTATATTCAAGAAAAATTGTTTATCTTGCTCCTTCTAATTTTCTTGTCACTTCAGTCAAAAACAAATGTTGATTTGACCAAAATGTATGTATTCCCACGCTTATGGTGTGTAACATTAAAATAATATGTGCTAATAATGGGTTGTTGCTCTAGTAAAGTGATGTGCCTTTAAATTATGAAAGAATTTGTGTAGAGCGCTACCCAAAATGGGGAACCTTCCCCCTACTAATCTTCATGGTTAGTGTAGAAACCAAACAATTCCTAATGATCAACAATAAATAAATGAATAATACATAAAAACATCAACATAATCTTAATAAAAAAGTCAGTAATCTTAAATCTTCATGATTGTGAAGTAAAGTTATCCATCGTGCAAAGTGCCAAGGTGCTGTAGATTCATAGAAGGTGCAAATCGTGCTACCCTTCAGGCTGTCCTTTGATACCATCCTGTGGGAGGGGCAAAATGTGTCAGTCATTTGACTGCGGTGACGTCATTATTAGCCAGTTAGACACACGCTATTGTGGATTTCTGATTACGGTTTCCTTTCTTTCTTTCTTTTTTTTTTTTTAATTTATTTATTATTTATTTTCCTTTAGTTTCAAAATATAAAGTTATTAAAACACAGAGAATGATACATACAGTAGTTTTATCCACAACAAATGTTTCATTCCCATATCCTTATCCCCCCCATCCCCCATGCCGGAAGCTCCTACACTCTTCTCCCTTCTATCTCCATGGGCCCCTACATCTCCAAAAAATTTTCCTCATATTTATTGCTTTTTTTTAAAATACAACTGCTTTTTCCAAATTCCAGAAAACATTTCTATCCGATCTTCTTCTCTACTTGTCACGTACCTGGTCCTGAAGCCGAAATGCTGAGAGGGCTCTCCTTGCGGCTGAGTGCTTGGTGTCCCTGAAGGTGGTAACAGGAAGCACGAAGCCCAAAGTAGCAGGGATTGCCAGCTGTGCCCCAGATGAGGGTTGATGGTAGGAATATCTCTCTGCAGGTGAACCCCAGAGGAGGTGAGCACTAGGACCCAGGAGTGCTGTGGAAGTTGCAGACTGCACACGGCTGGAAGTAGTTTGTAATGGAGAGTGCAGCTGGCAGGATCAACAGGTAAGTACTGGAAGCAGGTTCTGCAGGCTGGGTACAGCAGGTGGGCACCAAGGCAGATCACAGCAGACAAGGCACAGCCAAAGGCGTAGTCGGGGACAGAAGCAGAGGTCAGTAAGCCAGAGGTCAGCAGATCAGATAGCAGAGTCGTGGTTAGGCAAGCCGGGGTCATACACAGGGCAGATGACAAGAGAAGATCCGTGATCAATCCGAGGTCAGAGCTGGGAGCGAGACAAGAGGAATCCAAGAACAAGCCGGGTTGTCAACAGGTGATCAGAAGCAGAAGCAAACACAGGAAGCAGGAAACAGGAAACAGGAAGCTGAAGACCAGTCAGCAATGTTCATGTGTCACAGATATCCTTTTAAAGGCCAGAGGGTGCTGGGATTGGACGTCCACTTTGTGGGCCAGCACGCACACGTCTTCGCCCTAGCGGACGTGCGTTTGCAATACGTGCGTGCGTATTCATGCGGCTAGTTCCCTGACACTACTACTCAGATCATCCGTGTTATATATATAATCAATTATTTTAAACCATTCCCTTGCTGTAGGTTTTATTGGATCTAACTAGAGTTGAGCAAACACCTGGATGTCTGGGTTCGGCGGGTCCGGCCGAACTTGAAAAAAAAAGTCCGGGTTTGTGACCTCGATCCCGAACCCCATTGAAGTCAATGGAGACCCGAACTTTTGAGCACTAAAATGGCTCTAAAACAAACATGGAAAGGGCTAGAGGGCTGCAAATGGCAGCAAAATCTTCCTAAGAGCATGGCAAGTGCTCTACAAACAAATGTGGATAGGGAAATAACTTAAAATAAAATAAAAAACAGAAAAATAATCAGCTTGAGTGATGTAGGAGGAGGACGAGTCCCATATGAAGTAGGAGGTTGAGGTGGCGGAGGATATGGCGGTGGATATGGCGGTGTAGGTGGAAGCAGCAGCAGCGGTGGAGGAAGAGGACGAGGCCCATATGGAGTAGGAGGTGGAGATGGCGGTGGATATGGCGGTGTAGGTGGAATCGGCGGTGGAGGAGGACTAGGTAGCCAACACCGGTTTTTGTTTTTAATTTTATTTCTTTTTAAATTAGGGTACACCCCAAAAGAGTGAGAAAGATCAAAAATACAACAATGGCTGGGTAAGGCCGGTATACATGTCTGTTCTGCACAAGGTACGGACAAGTCCTGTGGGATCCATGCCTGGTTCATTTTAATGAACGTGAGCTTGTCCACATTGGCTCTGGACAGGCGGCTGCACTTGTCTGTGATAACGCCCCCAGCCATGCTAAATATACACGTTTAGATAATACACTGGCTGCAGGGCAGGCCAGCACCTCCAAGGCATAAAGGGCAAGCTCAGGCCATGTGCCCAATTTAGAGACCGAGAAGTTGAAGAGGTCAGACCCGTCATTCAGTATGTGTATAGTACATAAGGAACGGTAAGGAACTGTATATGGTATATATGGTAAGGAACGGTGATGGCGGCGGGGGGGCTTTTTCCCCCCTTCTGGGTTGAGTCTGGCCTTGGTAAAGGTATGTGTCCCTGGTTGTGTGTCAGGCTCTCCCAAAGCTGTCTAAGTTCTGAGGCCTTCTGGTAGGGAGGGGGCTGCACTAGTTTTGCCAGGGACCGGGATTCAGAAAAGCCTGTGGTGTATGTGCCCCTGGAGTGGCAGTCCAGGGGTGCCATAATTAACGGTGGATGGTAACACTATGAGTATGGCACCATGGACACTTCACTTCCTACACACGTTTTTCACACTTGCCTCTAGGGCTGGGCCTTTTGGTCAGGAGTCAGGACTAGAGGAATTTTTTATTCCTGGCCGAAGGGCCTGCCATAGTATTGCAACATGGCACTAACCTTGCACTTCTGCACTATCCCTTTCCCCACTTTTATGTGTTGTGTGTCTCATGTTTTGTGTTTTTTATTGTGGCAGTACACTTTATTTTGCACAGCGTGATTAGTAGGTTGTAGGTCCTTGGGCCTATCCCTGAAAGTCTTGGGAGGGGGTGGATATGGCCTTCTGGCTTGGTTTGCCCTCTCTCATGGTGTCTCTCTTCGGGAGAGCCCCACCTAGTACTTGGGGTGTTTGCTGGACTCCTCCCCTTGTGGGCGGCGCACGCACGCCACCGGAGGCTCGCTCCCACTGTATTCAGTCACAGCGGGAGTCGGGCCAGGGGAAGAGAGGCGGTGATCACCGCCGCTCTTCCCCGATCGTCGGGGAATCGAGTTTGGAGATCCGCCCGCTTGTGTAAACAAATCGGGCGGATCTCCTAAGTGACAGACAGTGACAGATTGCAGGGTTCAGCATAGCTGAACATGCGATCTGTCCCTGTGTCACTCAGTCACCTCCCCCCACACACGTTAGTAAGCACCAGGCATACATTAACCCCTCCCTCTCCAATAAAATTAACCCCTTCCCTGCCAGTGTAATTTTTACAGTAACAGTGCATATGTATAGCACTAATTACTGTAGTAATGTCACTGGTACCCCCAAAAGTGTCAAAAATGTCGGTCAAGGGTCCGATATGTCTGCCGCAATGTCGCAGTCCCGCAAAAAAAAAACGCAGATCGCCGCCATTACTCGTTAAAAAAAAACCCACCAAAAATGACAGAAATCTTTCCCTTAGTTAGTAAACGCAATAAGTTTTGCGCAAACCAATCAAAATACGCTTATTGTGATTTTTTTTACCAAACATAGGTAGCAGAAAACAAATTGGCCAAAAATTTAAAACAATTTTGATTTTTACATTTTTTTGGGGGGGGAAATTCATATAAAAAAATGTGAAAAATATTGTTATTTTTTCAAAATTTACGTTTTTTTTTTGTTTATAGCGCAAAAAGTAAAAATCACACAGGCGATCAAATACCACCAAAAGAAAGCTCTGTTTGTGAGAAAAAAAGGACGTAAATTTTGTTTGGGTACAGCTTCGCACGACCGCGCAATTGTCAGTTAAAGTCGCACAGTGCCGAATCGCAAAAAGTGGCCTGGACGTAAGACAGCAAAATCCTCCGGTGGTAAAGTGGTTAAAGAAGATTCTTCCTATTCTTTTCCTCAAAGCAATCTCCAGCCTGACCCTACAATAATCTCCCTATCTCTCCCTCAGCAGCATCAGGAACCTCTCCCTAGTATAGTTTGAGCAGAGTGACGCGCAGCGCTGTGACTCCAGCTTATATAGACTCTTGGTCACATGCTGCACTGGCCAATCACAGCCATGCCATTAGTAGGCATGGCTGTGATGGCTTCTAAGGGCACACTAGTTAAACGCTTGCTTATTGGCTGCCTTTCAAAACCACGCCATTAAAACCGCGCCAAAACATCAAATAACATTACCGAACAACGGACAGTACCCGAACATACAGTGAAATGTTCGGGTCCATGTTCGGGTACCAAATACCCAAAAGTCCGGTACGATCCCGAACAATACAGTCCCGGTTCGCTCAACCCTAGATCTAACCATTTTTTGGGTATTACTCCTTTAGCTGCGTTTAATAAGAATGGCACCACTGTACTTTTATGTTGTTTTTCTGTTTTATTTGTACCATGGAAAAAGGAGACCCACAGATCCTCATGTATCTCTTCTATATTTTGTCGCACCTACCACTAATAATCCCTTATCTTTGGGCAATCCTACCACAGGTGGGTCATGGTGCTCTTAGTGTTACATACTCTCCAGCACAATTGGGATTTTCCTGAATGAAATTTGTGTGCTTAAATCGGGGTTATATACTATCTTGCCAGACATTCATAGTTAATTTATATGCTGTTTATATCCACCGAAAATCGATGTACTGCCCCCAGTATTTTTATTAGTTGTTGCTCAGTTAGCTATGTACCCAATTCTCTTTCCCATTTTGCAATGAATGGGGAAATTCTCGGCTCCTCTATTACCGTGAGTATTTTATAAATCTGTGCTATACAGTGTTTAACAAAGTTTAGTAGGTGGGAAGTTTCCTATTTTGGGTAGCGCACAAATTCTTTTAAAATGTTGATTTGACCCTGTTAATGATTAGAAAAATAAATGAACATTCCAAAAATGTCTTTACAACAATAAATGTCAAAGTAAATTGTATACAAAGTGTATACCCAGCTTTAGTCAGGATGGATTGCAACAGATCGTTTCTTTCTTCTCTTGAGTTTTAGATTTTTTAAATTGTAATCTCTTTCAAATGCTCCATTGCATTGCGGTTGCACATTTTCCAATGAATATGGGTAAGGGCAATGGGCAGTGCTGGAACCATGGAACTAACTGTCAGTATTTAATGTTCAGATTCAGAATCATATAGAAGAATGGTGAAAGATACAAGGAATTGGCTATTACTGTAATCCATTGTGAAATTTACAGCTACATGCCAGAAAGGGGTTTTCCATGTTCTCTGGCTCAATTTAAATGCATAATTGTTATATTTGGACACATATACAAATTACTTGAAAATGAATAGTTTAAATCAAGATTTTCGGCCTGAGTGAGGTATAGGCCTAACCACAAAGCATGAATAATTAATTTTTAAAGTGAATCAGAATAAGGAGTCAATAACCTATCAAGTGTGAAGTTCTTGTTGGCAGGTTACCTACAGTGTGGGTTTTCTGCTCTAGTAAGTTAGTTGGCTTATTCAGGCTTGGGAAAGGATTAATTTAAATTACCTCAGTTCCTGGGCTTTTGGTCTTGGGATGGCCTTCCACCGCATATGATAAATAAATAGAAGTTTGAGAGCGAGGGAACGCACCAAGTTCATGGAGTCCAGGAGTTTCACAGCCAGCATGTAACCCCAGGAGATGCTGAGGTTCGGGTGGACACTACCAGTTATTGGAGATCACTAGTTATGGACTAACACCTGTAACAGAATGCTTGGGCAGCTTCTGGGTGGAGGAACTTGACTGGCCTGCACCTCAACCCATTAGAACACCTTTGGGATAAATTAGAGACTGTGAGCCAGGCCTTCTCGTCCAATCTCAGTGACTGACCTTACAAATGTGCTTCTGGAAGAATGGTCAAACATTCCCATAGACACACTCCTAAACCTTGTGGACAGCCTTCCCAGAGGAGTTTAAGCTGTTATAGCTGCAATGGGTGGGACAAATCAATATTGAACCCTATGTACTTAGACTGGGATGTCATTAAAGTTCATGAGCATGTAAAGGCATGTGTCCCAATACTTTTGGTAATGTAGTGTATAAATAATGATGCCTCTTTTTATGCATTCATTACCACATTTTTATTTCTTTTTATTTTCAACATATTCAGTAAATACACCTAAGACTTGATTGCCAGCAATGAAAAATAATAGACAGACTTGAATTTTGCATTCGGTTTTAGATGAAGCTGGAAGAATTTTAACTGTACAGGTGTACATGTGTTTTAAATGGCCAGTTGGTTAGAAATTGGTTGCATTCTCTGGTATAGCATATAGTGGCTAGTACCTGCCATCTCTCTAGGGATGAAAATGAACTTATACTGATAGAACATGTAGGTTGTCGTTGCTGACCACTCATAGTGCATGAAAGTCAAACAACTAGTATAAACTTCACATCCCCTACTTGGTTCAGTACCAACCAGAACCACAACAATTAAACAACAGACATATATTATTAACTAGAAGGGCTACATTGCAGTTTATGAGGTAATGAATACTTCACAATGGCTCATATAAAATATGTAGGTATGTATGTATTTTTTACTGGGTACTTTTTCTTCGCCAACCTCTAAAATGCTCCCATGAACCAGATGTTGGATTATATGGCTTTAGACCACAACAATAGACGGATATGGAAAATATAGGTGGCCCATTTAGCTATTAGGCCTCATTTCACAGCATGTACTGTAGTTCTCCTCAGTCCACACAAGGATATTGAATATTAGTCTGGACTGATGTCACAGTTCAGTCTTGGGTTTGGCATTTTTTCATCAGTCATCATCCACCAACTCACTGAAAACAATGCTTGTTGTCACTCCCAATCCTCATTTCTAGGATTTTCTCCATTCCCAGCTTCGGGGATTAACTATTAAAGGTGAATTGTTCAGCTTCAGCAACCTTCAGTACAAGCTAATTATGAAACTTCTGCCAACAGTGATTTTCTTTTGTTTTTTTGCTATAGGCATCTTCTAATCCATATGTCATAACTTTCAACATACTATGACAACCAATTCAACAAAATTAAAATTACTAGAGGAATACATTTTCACTCACCTTCTAAATTTAGAGAAAACAACCCAAAATATAAAATTTTAAAGTTATGCTATTCTACCCAGTCTGAATATCATGAAAGTAAATACTCAGACACCTTCTGAATTATGCTTTATTATGAATGGTGTTGCCATGTTGTAGCCTCTTACCTGAGATGTCACATATTTAAAGATTTTCTAGTGATGATTTATGGATTAGTTCTCTAATCTATCACTTTGGCTGTGATTAGGTGTACACTTTAAAACCAATTCCTAACAGTTTATAGTAAAGGAACTGCACACTGCACTTTATGACCTCATGGGTTGAAGGCTGGAATTCCCCAACTAGAGCCAAAGGCTCAAAAGTACCAAGGTTTTGGTCGTTGTTTTGATTTGTAAACAATGTAAAGTTTTGAAATTTTATTGAAAGCTTCCCGAAAAGAAAAAAAAAAAACTTTATTCTTCCAGATAAAAACAATTAGATGACACCACAAAAAGTTCCTATAGTCAAAAATACATTTATGGAATGATTTAAAAATGTTCTGATGTTCTATTTTCTCATACTTAACCTGGAATTTCCTTATTACCTTAATGTAAAAATCAAAGGCTTGAAATATTTTTAACTGCTGCACATTTCAAAGGGATAAACCTGCTATAGAATTAAATTATGCTAGGATACAGAGACAAATCAGCATCAATACAGTGGCACCTGATGTGCACATTATTATTCCTGGTAAACTTCTAATACACTGGTAAGGATGGGAATAATGCAAATGTTTGTTGTATCTACACCCTATCAGACACTAAAGAACAAAAGCATTGTTGTTGTCATGTCTGTTTGCCATGAGCTCACCTATTACTGCTTTGCAATATAGCCAACTGTAGCACCCTATGCCATAAGCGTCATGCCACGGAATTACTAGCTGTCCATTTTAAACTTCTAAAAGAATAAAATTGTGAGGGTTATGACTCCTCAATTAGTGTGAAATTATTACACCTAGTTACCCCTAAGAAAGCCACTTCAGCCCAAGGCAGAACTACTATAGGGAGGATGTTTTATTCCAAATTGATAGATATATTTATAAAGGCACGGTGGTTAAAGGGACTAATGCCACTCCTCTTACCATTCCACCTAACTTCACATCTCTCATACAGCACAAAAACATTTGTTTACATGTAAAATAGACAAGGAAATACAGTGCTTTGCGAAAGTATTCGGCCCCCTTGAACTTTTCAACCTTTTGCCACATTTCAGGCTTCAAACATAAAGATATAAAACTGTAATTTTTTTGTGAAGAATCAACAACAAGTGGGACACAATCATGAAGTAGAACAAAATTTATTGGATATTTCAAACTTTTTTAACAAATAAAAAACTGAAAAATTGGGCGTGCAAAGTTATTCAGCCCCCTTAAGTTAATACTTTGTAGCGCCACCTTTTGCTGCAATTACAGCTGTAAGTCGCTTGAGGTATGTCTCTATCATTTTTGCACATCCAGAGACTGAAATTTTTGCCCATTCCTCCTTGCAAAACAGCTCAAGCTCAGTGAGGTTGGATGGAGAGCGTTTGTGAACAGCAGTTTTCAGTTCTTTCCACAGATTCTCGATTGGATTCAGGTCTGGACTTTGACTTGGCCATTCTAACACCTTGATATGTTTATTTGTGAACCATTCCATTGTAGATTTTGCTTTATGTTTTGGATCATTGTCTTGTTGGAAGACAAATCTCCGTCCCAGTCTCAGGTCTTTTGCAGACTCCATCAGGTTTTCTTCCAGAATTGTCCTGTATTTGGCTCCATCCATCTTCCCATCAATTTTAACCATCTTCCCTGTCCCTGCTGAAGAAAAGCAGGCCCAAACCATGATGCTGCCACCACCATGTTTGACAGGGGGGATGGTGTGTTCAGGGTGATGAGCTGTGTTGCTTTTACGCCAAACATAATGTTTTGCATCATTGCCAAAAAGTTTGATTTTGGTTTCATCTGACCAGAGCACCTTCTTCCACATGTTTGGTGTGTCTCCCAGGTGGCTCGTGGCAAACTTTAAACAACACTTTTTATGGATATCTTTAAGAAATGGCTTTCTTCTTGCCACTCTTCCACAAAGGCCAGATTTGTGCAGTATACGACTGATTGTTGTCCTATGGACAGAGTCTCCCACCTCAGCTGTAGATCTCTGCAGTTCATCCAGAGTGATCATGGGCCTCTTGGCTGCATCTCTGATCAGTCTTCTCCTTTTATGAGCTGAAAGTTTAGAGGGATGGCCAGGTCTTCGTAGATTTGCAGTGGTCTGATACTCCTTCCATTTCAATATTATCGCTTGCACAGTGCTCCTTGTAATGTTTAAAGCTTGGGAAATCTTTTTGTATCCAAATCCGGCTTTAAACTTCTCCTCAACAGTATCTCGGACCTGCCTGGTGTGTTCCTTGTTCTTCATGATGCTCTCTGCGCCTAAAACGGACCTCTGAGACTATCACAGTGCGGGGGCATTTATACGGAGACTTGATTACACACAGGTGGATTCTATTTATCATCATTAGTCATTTAGGTCAACATTGGATCATTCAGAGATCCTCACTGAACTTCTGGAGAGAGTTTGCTGCACTGAAAGTAAAGGGGCTGAATAATTTTGCACGCCCAATGTTTCAGTTTTTTATTTGTTAACAAAGTTTGAAATATCCAATAAATTTCGTTCCACTTCATGATTGTGTCCCACTTGTTGTTGATTCTTCACAAAAAATTACAGTTTTATATCTTTATGTTTGAAGCCTGAAATGTGGCAAAAGGTCGCAAAGTTCAAGGGAGCCTAATACTTTCGCAAGGCACTGTAGCTCTTAAAACCTTTAAATGTATGGTCCCCTATTGTAACTGAGAAATGGTGACTATAAAGGAGTGCAAGTGAATAATTCTAACTCTAACTAAGTGGAGTTATTATCACTCTTCTATGGACCCAACACTGGAGATGATTTGAAACATCACTTTTACCAAGATTTAAAGGAAAAGGTGCAACATTTCTTACAGTAAAAGCTCATAGAAAGACATAGGATTGTATTCATGTACCTGTTTATACTGTTTCATGCCTTAAAGGAAATATAAAAATTCTTACGTGCACCTTTGTGTTTTTCACCTGTATAAGATGTCCATTGATCGTGTAGTTTCATGGTGTCATTTGTTGCACTGTGGACACAACCTACGGTATAGTAGCTCATCAAATTCCTTTACCGGCAAATTCTGTTTGCATAGAAACATGAGGCATGCCGCATAGCACTTTACAGATTAATGCATGACTTCTGTCTGCAGTCTGAGAACTGCCTTTTCCAGTGAAGAAACAACATACCTCATAGTCCCTGGGTCTCTCGGTCTAGTGTTCTTTAGGTGAGAGCTAGCTACCAGTATATAGATCTGCCAGACACAACCATTCAAAGCATTCACAGACACAGAGAGCTCACTGATGCAGCTGGAAGATGTTTTTATTACAATTGCAGTCCCGCATTTGTGATTAAACAAAGTGAATGATAAGGCATGCATTGGACCCTGTGACATGGAAAAGGAAGCTGTGTTGTCCCTTTTGGTGCTTAGGGGACAGACAACTGTAGCAAACCATGGACATAGGGAGATAGCTCAGCCATAACAGTACAAATTTCAGCCACAACCTGTGAGCCCAACATTACAAGGTAAGGCAAACAAACCAGATATAGAATATAACTACACTAATACCTAGTTAAAACATACAAAAAAAAAACATTTTAAAGTGTACAGTTCCTTTAAGTGTTTGCTTAGAAATACCAATCTCATTCACCAAGCAAATGGGATGATATCCCTACATCTCTACAGAAATAGAGCTACCATGAATGAATCCCTCTGCTATATGCTCATCACCACTGGGCCAGTTTTTCAAGAAGGGTCACAAATAAAAAAATATTGCTGGCCCCTTTTCCCAAAACTCCACTCTGGGGCTGATGGATATTTTGGTAGATGCTTGTGGTACTTTGCCTTGTGGTTACAAACCAATTATTGGCACAGTACGCTGGTATGTTTATTTTTCTTTATTTAAATACAAAGTTAGAAAAATAAAAAGAATGGCAGATTGTCGGTGCATATTTAAAATCTGAATGCACATCGATCAAGCAGCTAGCATAATGGATATTTAATGAAGAAAGAAGTCGGCCACGCTCCACTGACATCAGCCTACACAAAGCTCCATTATTCCAGGACTAGATTTCTGAGAAGTCCATCCAGACAAAGCCTCACTATGACATATTTCACCAAAAAAAAAGACTTAATCAGAGAGATAATAGATGTTTAGTTATTCTCTACAATATTTAGAGTTCCTAACTTCTTATATACAGTATGTTAATAGGAAGATTTAATACATGAGAGATCCAATTTGGTGGACAGTGATCTGCATCTGGCCAGTGTGTGTTATGTATCTTCATTAGGGTTGAGCGGACACCTAGATGTCCGTGTTCGACGGGTTCGGCCGAACTTTAAAAAAAAGTCCGGGTCCGTGTCCCGGACTTTTACCGAACTTTTCCCGGACACCGAACCCCATTGAAGTCAATGGGGACCCGAACTTTAAGGCACTAAAATGGCTCTAAAACACCAAAGGAAAGGGCTAGAGTGCTGCAAATGGCAGCAAAACGTAATTAAGAGCATGGCAAGTGCTCTGCAAACAAATGTGGATAGGGAAATAACTTAAAACAACAAAAAAAAACAGAAAAATAAAACAATGTTCTTCTTCATCTCTGAAGGACGAGGCCCATATGGAGTAGGAGGGAGGTTGAGGTGGTGGTGGATGTGGCGGTGACATAGGCGTGCGCACAGGGTGTGCTGGGTGTGCCTGGGCACACCCTAATCACCTAGGGCACATAGCATTGCCAGTGAGGAGATGGGAAAGATCTCCCTGGGACCTGCTCTGCTCTATTTCTCCTTGCCTACAGGTACATGGCCCCGATACATTACTCTCCCTGCTGGCAAACACATGCATGTGTATTTCAACTTTGGGGTGCACACCTTAATGCAATAGGCTGCGCACACCTATGGGCGGTGTAGGTGGAAGCGGCGGTGGAGGAGGACCAGGGCCGGATTAACAGCATCATGGGCTTGGTGCTGAGGATTTTGAAGGGCCTTAAGGGCCGTGCCTTGCCATGCACCCAGAGGAGGAAGGGTGCAGCCATGCATGCCTAATTCAACATGGGATGCTGTCTCTGAAGCCCATAAACACATCCATGCATCGCCAACTGTCCCTCCTTGTCCGGCCTTCACGCTGTGTGGGGAGGTTCTGAGGGTGCTGCCTGGGGAAGCGAGCATAGAAGCCAGACTTCTGTGTTTACAAGTGACAGAAGAGCGGTAACAGTGAATATGGCCAACCCGGGGCCTATATAAAAGGTAGGGGCCTGGAGCTGCAGCTCCAATAGCCCCTACATTAATCTGGCCCTGAGGAGGAGGACGAGGTAGCCAACACTGCTTCTTTTCAAAAATTTTAAATGAGGGTACACCCCAAAAGAGTGAGAAAGAGCAAAAATGGAACAATGGGTGGGTAAGGTCGGTATCCATTGCTATTCTGCATAAGGTACGGAAAAGTCCCGTGGGATCCATGCCTGGTTCATTTTAATGAACGTGAGCTTGTCCACATTGTCTCTGGACAGGCGGCTGCGCTTGTCTGTTATAACGCCCCCAGCCGTGCTAAATACCCGTTCAGATAATACACTGGCTGCAGGGCACGCCAGCACCTCCAAGGCGTAAAGGGCAAGCTCAGGCCATGTGCCCAATTTGGAGACCCAGAAGTTGAAGGGGGCAGACCCGTCATTCACTACATGTAGGCGTGTGCACACATACTGCTCCACCATGTTGGTAAAATGCTGCCTCCTGCTAAGACGTTCCATCTGAGCTGCTGGTGCTGCTGTTTGTTGTGGCGTGCTGACAAAGCTTTTCCACATTTCGGCCATGCTAACCCTGCCTTCTGAGGTGCTGGCGGTGCCCTGGTTGCGTTGGCGACCTCCTCCTCCTCCTCCTCTGCCTTGTGCTTCCACTGTGGCCCCGCTGTCAGATGGGAATGCCAGCAGCATGGCGTCTACCAGCGTGCGCTTGTACTCGCGCATCTTGCGATCGCGCTCCAGTGAGTGAATTAAGGACGGTACGTTGTCCTTGTAACGGGGATCCAGCAGCGTGGCCACCCAGTAATCAGCACAAGTTAGAATGTGGGCAACTCGGCGGTCGTTGTGGAGACACTGCAGCATGTAATCGCTCATGTGTGCCAGGCTGCCCAGAGGCAACGAAAGGCTGTCCTCTGTGGGAGGTGTATCGTCCGTGTCCTCTGTATCCCCCCAGCCACGCACCAGTGATGGCCATGAGCTGGCCTGGGTGCCACCCTGCTGTGAACATGGTTCCATCTCCTCCTCCAGCTCCTCCTCCTCCTCATCCTCCTCATCCTCCAGAACTGTGCCCCTGCTGGACAATTGCGTCCCTGGCGTTTGCGTGTGCAGGAACCCACCCTCGGAGCCCCTTGCGAATGACTGCCCTGAAAGCCTTGGAAATGTTACCTCTTCATCCTCCTCCTCCTCCTCATCCTGTGCCACATCCTCTTCCATCATCGCCCGAATTGTTTTTTCAAGGAGGCATAGAAGTGGGATAGTTAAGCTGAGAACGGCGTCATTGCCACTGGCCATGTTGGTGGAGTACTCAAAACAGCGCAACAAGGCACACAGGTCTCGCATGGAGGCCCAGTTATTGGTGGTGAAGTGGTGCTGTTCCGCAGAGCGACTCACGCGTGCGTGCTGCAGCTGAAACTCCACTATGGCCTGCTGCTGCTCGCACAGTCTTTCCAGCATGTGCAAGGTGGAGTTCCACCTTGTGGGCACGTCACATATGAGGCGGTGAGCGGGAAGGCCGAAGTTACGCTGCAGCGCTGCCAGGCGAGCAGCAGCAGGGTGAGAACGCCGAAAGTGCGCACAAACGGCCCGCACTTTCTGCAGCAGCTCTGACATATCGGGGTAGTTTTTAAGGAACCTCTGCACCACCAAATTCAGCACATGCGCCAGGCAAGGGATGTGCGTCAAACCGGCTAGGCCCAGAGCTGCTATGAGATTTCGCCCGTTATCGCACACCACCAGGCCGGGCTTGAGGCTCGCTGGCAGCAACCACTCATTTGTCTGCTGTTCCATGCTCCTCCACAACTCCTGCGCGGTGTGTGGTTTGTCCCCCAAACAGGCAAGTTGTAAAACTGCCTGCTGTCGTTTACCCCTGGCCGTGCTGAAGTTGGTGGTGAAGGTGTTACGCTGTCCGGATGAGGAGGCGGTAGAGGATGAGGAAGCGGAGTAGGAGGAGTTAGGAACAGGAGGCAAACTGAAGCGCCCTGCAATCCTCGGTGGTAGAAGGACATGCGCCAAATTGCTATCCGCCTCAGGCCCATCCGCCACTGCATTTACCCAGTGTGCCGTTAGGGAGATATAACGCCCCTGACCGTGCTTACTGGTCCACGTATCCGTAGTTAGGTGGACCTTGGCACAGATGGCGTTGCGCAGTGCACACCTGATATTTTCCCCCACTTGGTTGTGCAGGGAAGGGATGGCTTGCCTGGAAAAGTAGTGGCGGCTGGGCACGACGTACTGTGGGACAGCCACCGACATAAGGTTTTTAAAACTGTGCGTCTCCACCAGACGGAATGACAGCATTTCAAAGGCCAATAATTTTGAAATGCTGGCATTCAGGGCCAGGGATCGCGGGTGGGTAGGGGGGTACTTCCTCTTCCTCTCAAGTGTTTGGGAGATGGAAAGCTGAACGCTTCCACGGGACATTGTGGAGATGGTTGTTGGTGACCCAGGTGGTGGTGTTGCTGACAGATCGTCTGTTTGCGGGGTGGCAGGTGCCGGTATCACTACAGATGTGGCTGGAGCGGCCGAGACTGCAGCAGAAGAGGAAGCAGGATGAGCCAGAGACGTTTCTTGGTTTTGAAGGTGTGTACTCCACTGCAGCTCGTGCTTTGCACTTAGATGCCTGATCATGCAGGTTGTGCTCAGGTTGAGAAGGTTTATGCCTCGCTTCAAGCTCTGATTGCACAGGGTGCAAACCACTCGTGTCCTGTCATCAGCACATTTTCTAAAGAACTTCCACGCTAGAGAACTCCTTTGAGCTGACTTTGGTGCGCTCGTTCCCTTGCTGCGTTGGGCAGTAGCGGGCGTAGTGTCTAGGGCACGGCCGCTCCGCTTCTGCACCCTGCTCCCTCTTCTGCTGTGCTGGTGGCTCTGTGCGACCACCGCCTCTTCCTCCAAACTACTCAGGTCACCTGCATGACGTTCATTCCATGTGGGGTCGAGGACCTCATCGTCCTCCACATCATCTTCCACCCAGTCTTCACCCCTGCCCTCCTTGTCGGTCTCCACAATGCTGAACGCCGCAGCAGTTGGCACCTGCGTTTCGTCATCATCGGAGACGTGCTGCGATGATCCTTGCATGTACTCATCTTGAGAAATAAGTGGTTGGTCATCGCTGCACTCAATCTCTTCCACTTCTGGGGCAGGGCTAGGTGGATGGCCCTGGGAAACCCTGCTGACAGAGTCCTCAAAAAGAATAAGAGACTGCTGTATGGCTTGGGGCTCAGACTGCTGGCCTGATTTGCAAGGGGGTGAGGTGAAAGACGGTTGGACATTGGCTGCAGGTGCCAACTCTGACCTTTCTGCAGTAGACTGGGTGGGAGACAATGTGAAGGAACTGGAGGCACTGTCAGCAGCAAACCAATCTACTATCGCCTCAACTTGTTCTGGCCTCATCACTTCTAGGGGCGTTTGATGCCCTACCAAATACTGATGCAGGTTCTGTCGCCTACTCACACTTGAGGAAGGTGTTTCACTTGTGCGTGTAGCTGGCACAGATCGACCACGTCCTCTCCTTGCAACAGGAGCTCTACCAGCAGCACCACGACCCAGGCCACGGCCCTTATTTGACGGTCTCCTCATATTTCTGTAATTTAAGATCTTGCCCTAGAAAGGTTTTTATTGAATAGCGGAATAGGAAATATGATCCAAAAAAGTGTATGTATCTCGCACGTACAAAACCACACTAGGCCCCAATTACTATTGTTTCTACCCCTAAAAGGATGGATGAGGAGTAGGAGGAGTATGGAACAGACAGCACCCTCAAATCTTCAGAAGTATGAGATGAACCCCAAAAACTTGGAAAGGTGGATCTCACACGTACCGACACAGACTATCCCGCAATTCAATTGATCCTCAAAGGTTTTTATTGAATAGCGGAATAGGAAATATGATCAAAAAAAGTGTATGTATCTCGCACGTACACAACCACACTAGGCCCCAATTACTATTGTTTGTACCCCTAAAAGGATGGATGAGGAGTAGGAGGAGGAGTATGGAACAGGCAGCACCCTCAAATCTTCAGAAGTATGAGATGAACCCCAAAAACTTGGAAAGGTGGATCTCACACGTACCGACACAGACTATCCCGCAATTCAATTGATCCTCAAAGGTTTTTATTGAATAGCGGAATAGGAAATATGATCAAAAAAAGTGTATGTATCTCGCACGTACACAACCACACTAGGCCCCAATTACTATTGTTTGTACCCCTAAAAGGATGGTTGAGCAGTAGGAGCAGGAGTATGGAACAGGCAGCACCCTCAAATCTTCAGAAGTATGAGATGAACCCCAACAACTTGGAAAGGTGGATCTCACACGTACCGACACAGACTATCTCGCAATTGAATTGATCCCCAAAGGTTTTAATTGAATAGCGGAATAGAAAATATGATCAAAAAGAAAGTGTATGTATCTCGCACGTACACCACCACACTAGGCCCCAACTACTATTGTTTGTACCCCTAAAAGGATGGTTGAGCAGTAGGAGGAGGAGTATGGAACAGGCAGCACCCTCAAATCTTCAGAAGTATGAGATGAACCCCAAAAACTTGGAAAGGTGGATCTCTCTCACACGTACCAACACAGACTATCCCCCAATTTAACTGATCCCCAAAGGTTTTTGATTAAATAGCGGAATAGAAAATATGATCCAAAAAAAGTGTATGTATATCACACGTACACAACCACACTAGGCCCCAATTACTATTGTTTGTACCCCTAAAAGGCTAGATGAGGAGTAGGGGGGGTATGGAACAGGCAGCACCCTCAAACCTTCAAAAGTATGAGATGAACCCCAACAACTTGGAAAGGTGGATCTCTCTCACACGTACCAACACAGACTATCCCCCAATTTAACTGATCCCCAAAGGTTTTTGATTAAATAGCGGAATAGAAAATATGATCCAAAAAAAGTGTATGTATATCACACGTACACAACCACACTAGGCCCCAATTACTATTGTTTGTACCCCTAAAAGGCTAGATGAGGAGTAGGGGGAGTATGGAACAGGCAGCACCCTCAAACCTTCAGAAGTATGAGATGAACCCCAACAACTTGGAAAGGTGGATCTCTCTCACACGTACCAACACAGACTATCCCCCAATTTAACTGATCCCCAAAGGTTTTTGATTAAATAGCGGAATAGAAAATATGATCCAAAAAAAGTGTATGTATATCACACGTACACAACCACACTAGGCCCCAATTACTATTGTTTGTACCCCTAAAAGGCTAGATGAGGAGTAGGGGGAGTATGGAACAGGCAGCACCCTCAAACCTTCAGAAGTATGAGATGAACCCCAACAACTTGGAAAGGTGGATCTCTCTCACACGTACCAACACAGACTATCCCCCAATTTAACTGATCCCCAAAGGTTTTTGATTAAATAGCGGAATAGAAAATATGATCCAAAAAAAGTGTATGTATATCACACGTACACAACCACACTAGGCCCCAATTACTATTGTTTGTACCCCTAAAAGGCTAGATGAGGAGTAGGGGGGGTATGGAACAGGCAGCACCCTCAAACCTTCAGAAGTATGAGATGAACCCCAACAACTTGGAAAGGTGGATCTCTCTCACACGTACCAACACAGACTATCCCCTAATTTAACTGATCCCCAAAGGTTTTTGATTAAATAGCGGAATAGAAAATATGATCCAAAAAAAGTGTATGTATATCACACGTACACAACCACACTAGGCCCCAATTACTATTGTTTGTACCCCTAAAAGGCTAGATGAGGAGTAGGGGGAGTATGGAACAGGCAGCACCCTCAAACCTTCAGAAGTATGAGATGAACCCCAACAACTTGGAAAGGTGGATCTCTCTCACACGTACCAACACAGACTATCCCCCAATTTAACTGATCCCCAAAGGTTTTTGATTAAATAGCGGAATAGAAAATATGATCCAAAAAAAGTGTATGTATATCACACGTACACAACCACACTAGGCCCCAATTACTATTGTTTGTACCCCTAAAAGGCTAGATGAGGAGTAAGGGGAGTATGGAACAGGCAGCACCCTCAAACCTTCAGAAGTATGAGATGAACCCCAACAACTTGGAAAGGTGGATCTCTCTCACACGTACCAACACAGACTATCCCCCAATTTAACTGATCCCCAAAGGTTTTTGATTAAATAGCGGAATAGAAAATATGATCCAAAAAAAGTGTATGTATATCACACGTACACAACCACACTAGGCCCCAATTACTATTGTTTGTACCCCTAAAAGGCTAGATGAGGAGTAGGGGGGGTATGGAACAGGCAGCACCCTCAAACCTTCAGAAGTATGAGATGAACCCCAACAACTTGGAAAGGTGGATCTCTCTCACACGTACCAACACAGACTATCCCCCAATTTAACTGATCCCCAAAGGTTTTTGATTAAATAGCGGAATAGAAAATATAATCCAAAAAAAGTGTATGTATATCACACGTACACAACCACACTAGGCCCCAATTACTATTGTTTGTACCCCTAAAAGGCTAGGAGTAGGGGGAGTATGGAACAGGCAGCACCCTCAAACCTTCAGAAGTATGAGATGAACCCCAACAACTTGGAAAGGTGGATCTCTCTCACACGTACCAACACAGACTATCCCCCAATTTAACTGATCCCCAAAGGTTTTTGATTAAATAGCGGAATAGAAAATATGATCCAAAAAAAGTGTATGTATATCACACGTACACAACCACACTAGGCCCCAATTACTATTGTTTGTACCCCTAAAAGGCTAGATGAGGAGTAGGGGGGTATGGAACAGGCAGCACCCTCAAACCTTCAGAAGTATGAGATGAACCCCAACAACTTGGAAAGGTGGATCTCTCTCACACGTACCAACACAGACTATCCCCCAATTTAACTGATCCCCAAAGGTTTTTGATTAAATAGCGGAATAGAAAATATGATCCAAAAAAAGTGTATGTATATCACACGTACACAACCACACTAGGCCCCAATTACTATTGTTTGTACCCCTAAAAGGCTAGATGAGGAGTAGGGGGAGTATGGAACAGGCAGCACCCTCAAACCTTCAGAAGTATGAGATGAACCCCAACAACTTGGAAAGGTGGATCTCTCTCACACGTACCAACACAGACTATCCCCCAATTTAACTGATCCCCAAAGGTTTTTGATTAAATAGCGGAATAGAAAATATGATCCAAAAAAAGTGTATGTATATCACACGTACACAACCACACTAGGCCCCAATTACTATTGTTTGTACCCCTAAAAGGCTAGATGAGGAGTAGGGGGAGTATGGAACAGGCAGCACCCTCAAACCTTCAGAAGTATGAGATGAACCCCAACAACTTGGAAAGGTGGATCTCTCTCACACGTACCAACACAGACTATCCCCCAATTTAACTGATCCCCAAAGGTTTTTGATTAAATAGCGGAATAGAAAATATGATCCAAAAAAAGTGTATGTATATCACACGTACACAACCACACTAGGCCCCAATTACTATTGTTTGTACCCCTAAAAGGCTAGATGAGGAGTAGGGGGGGTATGGAACAGGCAGCACCCTCAAACCTTCAGAAGTATGAGATGAACCCCAACAACTTGGAAAGGTGGATCTCTCTCACACGTACCAACACAGACTATCCCCCAATTTAACTGATCCCCAAAGGTTTTTGATTAAATAGCGGAATAGAAAATATAATCCAAAAAAAGTGTATGTATATCACACGTACACAACCACACTAGGCCCCAATTACTATTGTTTGTACCCCTAAAAGGCTAGGAGTAGGGGGAGTATGGAACAGGCAGCACCCTCAAACCTTCAGAAGTATGAGATGAACCCCAACAACTTGGAAAGGTGGATCTTTCTCACACGTACCAACACAGACTATCCCCCAATTTAACTGATCCCCAAAGGTTTTTGATTAAATAGCGGAATAGAAAATATGATCCAAAAAAAGTGTATGTATATCACACGTACACAACCACACTAGGCCCCAATTACTATTGTTTGTACCCCTAAAAGGCTAGATGAGGAGTAGGGGGAGTATGGAACAGGCAGCACCCTCAAATCTTCAGAAGTATGAGATTGTGTTCACTGTACCCCACAAAGATTGAGTTCACTGCACCCCACAATGATTGTGTTCACTGCACCCCACAAAGATTGTGTTCACTGCACCTCACAAAGATTGTGTTCACTGTACCCCCCAAAGATTGTGTTCACTGCACCCCACAAAGATTCTGTTCACTGTACCCCACAAAGATTGTGTTCACTGCACCCTAAAAGGATGTTGTTCACTGCACCCCACAAAGATTGTGTTCACTGCACCCTAAAAGGATGTTGTTCACTGCACCCCAAAAAGATTGTGTTCACTGTACCCCCCCAAAGATTGTGTTCACTGCACCCCACGAAGATTGTGTTCACTGCACCCCAAAAAGATTGTGTTCACTGTACCCCCCAAAGATTGTGTTCACTGCACCCCACAAAGATTCTGTTCACTGTACCCCACAAAGATTGTGTTCACTGCACCCCAAAAAGATTGTGTTCACTGTACCCCCCCAAAGATTGTGTTCACTGCACCCCACAAAGATTCTGTTCACTGCACCCCACAAAGGATTTTGTTCACTGCACCCCAAAAAGATTGTGTTCACTGCACCCCAAAAAGGATTTTGATCACTGCACCCCAAAAAGGATGTTGTTCACTGCACCCCAAAAATGATTTTGTTCACTCCACCCCAAAAAGATTGTGTTCACTGCACCTCCAAAGATTGTGTTCACTGCACCCCAAAAAGATTGTGTTCACTGTACCCCCCAAAGATTGTGTTCACTGCACCCCACAAAGATTCTGTTCACTGTACCCCACAAAGATTGTGTTCACTGCACCCCAAAAAGATTGTGTTCACTGCACCCCAAAAAGGATGTTGTTCACTGTACCCCAAAAAGGATGTTGTTCACTCCACCCCAAAAAGATTGTGTTCACTGCACCCCACAAAGATTGTGTTCACTGCACCCCAAAAAGATTGTGTTCACTGCACCCCAAAAATGATTTTGTTCACTGCACCCCAAAAAGGATTTTGTTCACTGCACCCCAAAAAGGATGTTGTTCACTCCACCCCAAAAAGATTGTGTTCACTGCACCCCAAAAAGATTGTGTTCACTGCACCCCACAAAGGATTTTGTTCACTGCACCCCAAAAAGATTGTGTTCACTGCACCCCAAAAAGGATGTTGTTCACTGCACCCCAAAAAGGATTTTGTTCACTGCACCCCAAAAAGATTGTGTTCACTGCACCCCACAAAGGATTTTGTTCACTGCACCCCACAAAGATTGTGTTCACTGCACACCAAAAAGGATTGTGTTCACTGCACCCCAAAAAGATTTTGTTCACTGCACCCCAAAAAGATTGTGTTCACTGCAGCCCAAAAAGATTGTGTTCACTGCAGCCCAAAAAGATTGTGTTCACTGCAGCCCAAAAAGATTGTGTTCACTGCAGCTCACACACAGAAAAATGGATGTGGATCACTGACACCTGCCTATCTCCAATCCCACACCACACAGCAATATCGATTGTAGTTTGTAGAACACAGTTTCCCTAAAATTCAGCAGACTCTGTCCCTAACAGGATTGAGAAAAGATCGTAGATCAGGATTGAGTGCAGATTCACCCCACCCCCCACACAGCAATATCGATTGTAGTTTGTAGAAGACACTGACCCTATAATTCAGCAGACTCTATCCCTAAAATGCCTACAACTCGCCCTGCCTAAACACTCCGACCTGTCCCTCAATTCTATCCGGACACAAATGGTTTTTTCCTGCCTATCTTTCCCTAATCAGCAGCCAGCACATTGATGTGTGCTCTGTCCCTTAGCTAAGCAGCAGAATGACGCTGCTGCGGCGGCTGCCTCGAACTTATAAAGACTTGGTCACATGCTTCAGACGGCCAATCACAGCTACTAAGACATTTGCAGGCATGGCTGGGATGGCTTAAGGCACACCAGTTAAACGATTGTTGATTGGCTGTTGAAAGCCCGCCATGAAAAGAGCGCCAAAGCATGCAAAACCCGGAAATAAAACGACCGAACACGGATTTTTACCCGAACATACAGTAAAGTGTCCGTGTCCGTGTTCGGGTAAAAAAAATCCAATTATTCGGTACGAACACGAATAATACAGTCCGTGTTCGCTCAACACTAATCTTCATTCACATGGATTAACGGTCTCATCTTTAGCTGTGGTGGTCTGAAAAGCATGGCAAACATTAAAAGATGGCTGGTTACTTTCTTAAGATATTGTTTATATTGCAAAACAAGAAAAACAAGCCATTTAATACTTTTTTGTGCTTCATTTGGTGTACATTTCTTATACAGTGCCAGATTTACAAAGCGTAAAAAATGCCCTTGCAGTGCCTAATAAATAAAAGAACATGTCCTGCGGAAACTGGGAAACCCAGGAAGACACAGCTGTGTTTACACATGCAGTGTACAACAGTTTATCAGCTTACCATTTTAGAAATGGGTCACTGAAATGGATTTACCTACATAAATCAGTGGGAGTTAAGATCAGAAAACAAGAAGGAAAAGGCGGGAAAAAGATCTTAAATATAGTTTTTCAGTGGGGGGGGAGAGAACAAACATATATTGTGCCTAAAGTTTTTCAAGTTAAGAAAATAAAAGCAAATATTCGGTTGGTTCTTTTAAGCTACTGGATATTAAATATACTCACATAATGTATTTGACTTACCAATTAAAGTGTATCTATATCCTTTTTTTTGGATATTGCTGCTAGGCATAGTTAAAATTCCTGTCAGATTTCTTTTTAAAGCTATTTATGTCTTAAAGTGATAGTAAAGTCTCTTTTACAATATAGAAAAATGTGCCCTCCTGCAGGTTTAAGCCATAATATATTAGTATATACCGCATACTAGTACATTATGACAGACTTACCTACAAACTGAGCCCTCCACCGTAGCGCTGTTTGGGCTCTACCCAGTCCTTGATGCTTCCATCTTCACTTGGTCTTCAATCCGGGTTTCGCATATCAGGACGCTTAATTGGCATGCGCATGGAAGTCACATCACTGCGGCATGCAGAGAGGGCTGTAAATGTGGTCTGAACTGCACATGTGAGGCTCAGATCACATTACCCACTGACAGGCAGGGGGGACATGTATCACAGAAGAGACCACTAGGGTCTCTTCTGGTATAAAAGCCTGCCTGTCAGTGGATTTGAACAATTATGAGTTTGCTATCACTTTAAAGGTAAGATTTATGTTCACTTCCTGTCCTGGAGGCACGAGGCAAAGTGAGAGAAGATGCTCTCCTAGATAGCTGTCCCTGGAACAGGTGTCATCATTGTAGGCTCCATTCACATCTGAGTAATTTGAATAGAATAGCAATTCAAAATCGTGGAAAATTGTGAGACACTTGTGCAATGCCAATACTTCTTAATGGCACCCAAATTGCAGTGTGATTTGGCCGCAATTGTCACTCGATGAATCTCCATAAAATTGTGCGAACAAAATTGCAGGACGCCTATCACCCAAATGAAGTTCTGGAGAAGTAATGGAAGTAATGGCGTTGCACAAGCATCCAGCGGTTTGCCACAAAATCGAAACATGGGCAAAATCACAGCCATTCTGCCTGCAATTTGGATTGCTTAGATGTAAATGGAGCCCTACTGTACCAGTGACAATGATCAGCAGGACAAAAAGGTAAATCTCTGCAACAGGGACATGGATAGCAAAAGAAAAATGGCTAGTGTTATTCCCAAATTTAGAAAAAAAAGTTTTGGTTATAATTACATTTTAATTGATTCTATATATATATTATTTCTGAAGGAGTTTATTCTTGGAGCGTCAAATTCTGTAACATCCTTAGACATGAAATGCTTTGTATGTTTTTGTGTGCATTTTTTTCCCCTTAAAAATTCTTCCTATACAAGAAAAATATTTTTTATTGCAAGTCTAGACTGCATTGGTAACATTTTGTATGTAAACCTTTACATACCTTTAAGGTTTCTAATAGATATGTAAAATCTTACTTAGGTTGTCTGGTACTAGTTAAGAAAATAATCTGTGTGAGGTTTGGGAAAAGTGTCCTCTAAAGCAAGGATTCACATAATTCTTCCTCTGCTCCCTAGTTGTGCTGCTTCTGTGTAAGGTTTTGAGATTATTATTGTGGTGAAATATGGTACATATGCAAACTCCCAAAGTTTGCAGTGAGATGATGACTATTGACTCAAAGCCAGACATTGGTAATAATGATAGAATATTGGTCAGGATGTGGAAACTGGCTCAGAAAAATAATGGGTGGACACAAGTAAAGGATGGTGGTGTTAAAGATAATCAAAATCTTTACAGAAAAGCAGGATATGTAAGGATTTTCAGCCATCTATGCTAAGTACAGTAATCCTCCACCATCAAGCCATTGCTGCTGGTTGGTACAAACTCTCTACATGTCAGGTCCCAGAGCAAAAATAAATTGTATTTTTCCCCAATGCCCTTAGATAAACAGCTCAACTCATCAACCAGCCTGCAACCAGCCTAAACTGTTAAACAGGACAATTTGGTTTGTTGTAGGCTGGTTGGAAAGTTAAAACAAAACCTCCTGCGCTCAAGTGCTGTCTGATGGAGTAGAAAGAGGTGCACTGCAGACTCAGATGTAGAGAGAGCTGTTTGGTCTTGCTGCCCCCTTCAGGATCAAGGGTATCCAGAACCACTGGTAGAAAAGACAAAAAAGAAAAAAAGGGGGCGCACCGACCTAGTGCATTACCATAAAACCATTTATTAAAATATTAAAAGGTGTACAAAGTACTCACAAAACTAGTGTGATACAACACACATCGAAAATAGCATAAACAGTCTCCAAGGTAGCCAGGTCCCAATTATGACGAATGGGCATGCAGATGGTCGCATGGGGCTGCTATGGCTAGGCTGACGCGTTTCAGGGGCGAGCCCCCTTCCTCAGAGCCAGATGAAATGCCGCTCTGGTTTTGTGAGTACTTTGTACACCTTTTAATATTTTAATAAATGGTTTTATGGTAATGCACTAGGTCGGTGCGCCCCCTTTTTTTCTTTTTTGTCTTTTCTACCAGTGGTTGGAAAGTTAGCCTGGGAATTTTTCTTTGCTTTTGTTTGACATGTGTTGCTCTTCCATGGGCTCCTAGCAGTTAAGGCCAGTTATAGGTAGGGGCAGTAACTATTTGTTTGAATTGTTGGTTATTTGGTGAGGGGGCACACTGGATACCTTTTCTGCTATTGTGCTAATTGCTGGGTGTCCAATATGCCCCTGTGCCTTTAAGGAGGAGTAGGCTTCCTCCAGGAAAACTTGCCTCAATCTATCCATTATTATATATGTGCTCCTACTATGGAGGCTCCAGATTTATAAAGTTAGGACTGCAGATATACTGGTGTGCCTTGTTGCAGCCTCTTCAGCTTACGCGCATGTTTTTAAATGTTTGCAAACAAAAGTTTATCCATGTCTTTATTGACCTTGCTTTGTGCACTGGTCCAAATCATTTAGTGGATAGGGATTATGGTGTGGGGTTGTTTTTCAGGGGTTGGGCTTGGCCCCTTAGTTCCAGTGAAGGGAACTCTTAAGGCGTCAGCATACCAAGATATTTTGGACAATCCAATGCTCCCAACTTTGTGGAAACAGTTTGGGCATGTCCCCTTGCATAAATGAGGTCCATAAAGACATGGATGAACGAGTTTGGGGTCCTGACCTCAACCCGATAGAACACCTTTAGGATAAATAAGAGCAGAGACTGCGAGCCAGGCCTTTTTGTCCACATCAGTGGCTGAGCTCACAAATGCACTTCGGGAAAATGGATTGAAATAGACACCCCTAGACCTTGTGGACAGCCTTCCCAGAAAAGTTGAAGCTGTTATAGCTGCAAAGATTTGGCCAACTCAATATTGAACTCTGCAGACTAAGACTGGGATGCCATTAAAGTCCATGTACGTGTAAAGACAGGCATCTCAATAATTTTGGTAATCTAGTGTATTTGAAGTTTGAATATCAGAAGATGGTTATATTCTTTCTATTCCATTCTATTTTATTGTTTTTTTTTCTATTCTATTCTATTATTTTATTGCTATTCTATTCTATTATTTTCTCTTAAATTATGTTCTATTCTTTTCTATTCTATTCTAATATTCTATCTGAAATTGGAATATCGGAAGATGGTTATATTATTTCTATTTTATTCAATTATATTCTATACTTTTTTTTATTTATTTTTTTCCATTCTATTTTCTTTCTATTCTTATCTGTTATTTTTTTATTTCCTATTCTATTTTTCTATTCTTTTCAAATTCAAAATGATTTGATTTTAACATTTTATTCTATTATTTTATTTCTATTTTATTTTAATTTATTATATTTGATATTTGAATTTCAGAAGATGGTTATATTCTTTTTATTCTTTTTATTTTTTTATTCTATTCTATTCTTTTCTATTATTTTTTTTATATTTGAATTTTGGGAAATGGTTATAGTCTTTCTATTTTATTCTATTGCATTCTATCGTATTCTATTATTTTCTATTTTATTCTATTCCAATTTAAATTTATTCTATTTGAAATTTGAATTTCAGAAGATTCTTTCTATTTTATTCTATTCTATTCCTTTATTTTCTATTCTAATATATTCTTTTCTATTGTATTCCTTTATTTTCTATTCAATTTTACTCTTTTTTGAATTTGAATTAGAATCAAATTTGAAAACAATTTGAATTTGAATCGAATTTGAAAACATTTGATTCAAATTCTAAATTCGTCCAAAATTTTGTTTCAATATTTTGTTTCAATGCTTTTCAGGGGTCAGAGAATTGGCCCTTCATCAAATAACCAAACAATACAAAGACACAACAACCAATTTTTAAATTCATAAAATATTGAGAAAAAATAATATATAGACATAATATATAGAGACACAGAGGGGTTGATTTACTAAAACTGGGGAGTGCAGAATCTGGTGCAGCTGTGCATTATAGCCAATCAGCTTCTAACTTCAGCTTGTTCAATTAAGCTTTGACAATAAATCCTGGAAGCTTATTGGTTTTTAAGCAGAGCCGCACCAGATTTTGCACTCTCTAGTTTTATTAAATCAACCCCAAAAGCAAAAGTTCAACTTTATTTACTTTTAATATTTCTTTATTGGTATAAGAAAAAAGGTTGTACAAGTAAGAGCATACAACTGTGCTAACAATAAATGGTGCTGCACAATAAGTTGAATATGTACTAACAATATATGCTACTACACATTAAATTGAATATGTATAAATTGCACAGCTGAGAATGCCAGTAAGAGTAGCTGTGGAGGCTAGTGCAGTTTTGGCAATAAATTGTGCAAAGCAAAACCAAATAGAAAACAAGGGGGGAAAAGGTGGAGAAAGAAAGAGGCGTGGGAAAGAGGGGTAGGAGAAAAGGTGATAGGAAGTGTGGGGGTGGGGGGTGGGGGGGGAGAAGGGGAGGATGGATAGTAGATAGATAAACAGGCAAGGAGGTATGACACCCATAACATACATTTTTGATCAGGGGTAAGGGTTATGCAGGTATAATAGTACATGTCACATATTGCTACTGTATAATACAATAACATATCCATTAAAGGAAAGGTATAGTTGTAAAAAGCAAGATGTAGTTCATTTTAAACAACGGCAGTCTCTCAGGAGGGTAGACCTTGTATGGGGAAAGAAGGCTGTTTACCAGGGGGGAGGACACACACTGCAAGTAAGTTGATCTATAGGGTTAAAGGTAAGTTACAGGAGGGGTGAGAAGTCCAAGGGGACCAGTGCTTGAGAAAATTATCTAGTTGGAGGTGTGCCTTACTGAACATGAGTTTGAAAAGAGCATGGTCATTCAAGGTGATTATATAGTGTTTGACAGAGCAGGGGGTGTGACTTGTTTCCAACTTCTTGCCATGGTGAGTCTGGCAGCTATGAAGAGGTGAGTCAATGTAGTATAGAATTTAGATGGATAGGAGTCCAGGCCAGGACCCAACAGTGCCAATTTTGGATCAGGTGTGAGCGGGGGCTTTGATTATAGAAGATGCCAGGAAGAATACTGAAGACCAGAAATTAGCCTACCAGATATTAGAAAGGGTGCCCGGTTGGCTGCAGTTTCTCTAGCATAATGGGTATGGTTTGGGTATATAGCGGCTAGTTTGACAGGAGTGTAGTACCAGTTGTTTATGGAGGAAAATTCCAAAGAGGAGATAAGGAGTTTCAAACTCTAAAAGCTGCTTTAACCACTTAAGCCCCGGAAGATTTAACCCCCTTCCTGACCAGGGCCTATTTTGCGATTCGGCACTGCGTGACTTTAACGGACAATTGCGTGAACGTGCGACGCTGTACCTAAACAAAATTGACTTCCTTTTTTTCCCACATAGGCCGTAAGGTGAACTAGGAAAAAGTGGATAGAAAATTATTTTCGTTCCCACGTCTGGGCACTACTTTTTAAATGCATTTTTGCATAGACAATACCATTGTCGACTTTGGGTTAAAAGTTCTCCGCAAAATTCCCTGCAGTTTTTTGTCACAATCCACAAATGTACATAATTGCGAATTAGAAAAAACGAAAATCTTATGCTGCTAGTTTTGTTTATAACTTTGTTTAAAAACATTTTAACAACAAAAAATATCTTTCAAACTGCCAACTATACATATACCTAAACATTTTAGACAGGTTTTGGTGAATTATATTCTCAAGTGTGAATGTAGACCATGAAATATGGCAAATTTTTAGAAAACTTTATTCAAATTCACAGATTGGCACAGAGCAAAATTAAACAAAAACATTACAAATTGAGCAAAACTGAGATGTTTTATACCTCAAAAATTTCAGTAGGTACTTTGTAATCACACAAAGAAAGAAATATAAGCACACTTTGGTCCAAGTTGGCGTAAGTGACTCTAAAGTCTACCATGTCGCCCTAATTTTGAATTCTACCAAAAAAATAGACAATTCTACAAAAAATTGTTTACAGCTCAAAATCACCTTAAATTATAACACAGCGCATATTTACTCATCGGTATCATCACTATCAGAACCATCATCCCATGTTTCCTGTGAAACATTTGCACAATTTTGGCACCGACATAAATCAGTACAAGACAGTCTTGCAGACATACAGGAACATCTTTCAGTCTCACATTTGCTATGTTTGCAACTGCAGTGGACTGCCTGCAGCACACTATCAGGGGCAGGATTTCTAGTCACCCAGGTCACTGTTAACTCACCATCCTCGAGGTGCCATCCATTGCCAATGGGTGAAGGGGCACACATTATACCTTTCAGAGAATGTCTCATTATGGCTGCTTGGTAATTTGCCCTTTTGCAGTGTTGGTACAGGGCGTCACTTGTCGGGGGCATGGATAGTTCTGGCAAAGCTGACGACGCCATGCAGAATGCTTTGTATCTAGCATCGTTCACATTTTCAGCAGATGACTGTTCATACAGGTGGCACACATATGTGCAAAGTAGCTCAAATATAGACTGGTCTAGGTTAAAACTGCTACCCAGATTTGTAAATGCAGTCAGATATTCTTCTTTCTCACAAGCAACAGAAAATGCCTTTCTTTTGCCTTTGCCATAAAAGGCACTTGTAGAGTCACAACCTGAGAAGGTATGGATCCCAATAAGTGCCTAACAGACACGTGTGCCAAGAGCTGATGAGACCTTAGCTAAGTCAATGAGCCTTGTTTTGTTGCCAACTCCTGTGAAAAAGTACAACCTACATGGTAAATCTGGCTGCAGACTTAAAGCAATCACTGCCACATCAGTATCAGGGCTCTTGATGACTACAGTTTGATGTTCCTGTGCAGCATGTTGTGCATGTAAAAACACCCTGGTGTCACATTCCTCATGATCACATGTCAGATCTTCAACAGCACTGAGAGATTGTAAACCGTCCATTACTGTCACACAGTGACACTGGTCTCCGTGTGCTATGAACAAGCTTAAGTCCTTCCCCACAGTGGTTAGATCAGCCTCTCGCCAAACAACATAGAGGAATTCTGCCAGTGCTTCTTTGTTTGTTCCATCTGATAGAAACTTTTTCCATTGTGTTGGTGTTTTCTGATCCCGTCCATAAATTTTCACCAGTTGTGAACCACCACCAGCCCTACGTGACCGTTCTAGGTTTTTAATACTCATTTTTGGATACTGGTCAATCACAAAGTCTATCCGTGTACAGTTGTGCTTCAGACCAAGCTTGACCATGTACTGCAGTATGGTGTCTGCAAGCTCTCCAAAGGTATTTGGTATGGACCGAATGGCTTGAATGACTGCCATGCCATCAAAGAGAATAGCTCCATCTGTTGGAACTTTGTCAACTAAACAGTCTCCACCTTTGGTTTCCAATAAATCCATAAGAACTGATTTGTTTGTTTTAGAAAGTGAACCATCAGCACTGGCTAAAGGATATGACACAGTTCCCAAGGAGTAAGATAGAATTTCCCGCAGGTCTATCTTTCTACTTTGACCTATGATGAGTAATCTGGAGAATAGTTTCTTGTCGGCACGTAGAATCACTTCCTTGCCTGCTGCAGATTTCTTCTTTGTCTGTGCTTGGTTACTAAAGGTCTTCAGTTTTTGTGCTTTGATGGGAGCAAATATGTCAACTGATGATGATAGCAGTCTTTGGTCCATAAACTCTTTGACAGCATTTTCCCCCTTTTCCGGAGCTGAAAGCAAATCCCTCATGATTTCTTCAGATGCTACTGTCCCAGAGCTAAGACACACAATGCCATCTTGGTGTGTGTCAAAAGATTCAGCATGGAATCTATGGTGGAAATTATTCTGGTCACAGCTTTTTCATCAGCATGAATTCGTGTGCTGTCAAGGTCTTTTCGTTTCCTTATATCGGGAGATTTACCTGCCATTGCCTTGCTAGGGCAGCCCTTTCATGTTGCGACAATATCCAGCGATAGACTGCAGCTCGATTCTGTGTTATCCCTGTCCAACCACCTTTTGTCTTGGAATCTCTGTTGCATGTTTGCTCTATGGCCTGGTCACAAGCAATTGAGGCAAATCCATGGACACTTTGACGTTGGACAGTCCACTGGCCTTTGACACTGAGCTCACTGTGGCAAGAAGGATGTGTGAGGGGCAAGTTGACCATTTCCAGCCAGTATGAGGGTAAATACCTAGCATAGTTCACACGATCGTATGCAAAAAACCATGCCATCATCAAGCGTACTGATGACAGGTGAAGCTGCCAGTCGGACTCTCTTGTTGCTCTCACAAATAGGAGGAGTATCTGTACCATGGAAATATATGAACTCCAGAAGGCAAACGTTGGGTTTTCTGCGCTCCTTTTCTTAACAAAGTCTTCATACTTCGAACACATTGTGTCAAATTTTTCATTTGTACACAAAACATCCATTGTTCTGTCCAGGAATGCACATTTGATTTTGTTCATGACATCCAGATACTCGTATCTCTCCTTTGGTGGCAGTGAGTCTAAGAAAGTGAGAAGTCTGATGCGTTGCAAACTCTCATACAGAAGTTTGTGTGCCCTCATGCTGCGGTTGTAATGATGACCACTGATCACTCCATTGATGGATCCTGGGGCAACAACTTCAGACTCAATGAGTATGTCTTGCAGCCCTGCATCTCCAAACCTTTTTCCTAGAATGCTCAGGTAGGACATGCATGTGTGAAATTCACCTAGTCTAATCACTAAATGCTTAGTAAAGTCATCATCTTTCCAGCGGATTTGCTGAGCTTTGGCATATATAGCTTGGTCAAAAACTAAGACTATATGTTCCAGTTCGAGCTGATTAGCAATTTGGACACTTCACTTCAGAATTGTGTTTACTGTTGACATCTCTGTCGGTGAAGCCTCAATGACTGGAAGATAATACAGTGCTGACTTTTGCAGAGGGCCATCACCTTGAAGCAATGTATGGAAACCTGTCCAGCTTGGTATTGTGCATTTTTCAGCATCTATGGACTTGACAAAAACATATGCCAGTTCAGTTTGTACAGCAGTTGCAGTGTTACATTTGTATGCGTCCGCCTGTAATGGAACACTGTCATGATGAAACAAGTTCTGTGGTCCTAGTCTTTTAGACTGATGGTACTGTTCTACAGGGATGCTAGGGGGTGCTTTCAGCGAGGAAACTCCCTTCTGTAGTGGTTGTCTGTTTGTTGTTGACACAGGTTCACCTACAGAACTTTGCAGCATAATCCCATTTGTGTGGTGGGTAGTTCCACGACCTGACAGTGTCTCCTCCCCAAAGTCAATATTGTCCCACACAAGTATTGTAGGAACCTTCTGTGAGAATCCCTTTGGTATTTTGTCTCTCCCCTCTACTAGTTGAAGTTGGGCAAGGCTAGTGACTAGACTGACAACTGTGTCCCATGATGTACAATGTCCTAGTCTATTTAGAAGTGACACAATTTGTGATGAACCTGTTAAATGGCGAACTGTTAGACCAAGACACAATGATTTAGGTGTCTGCTTCCGGCCCTTAGATGCAAGATACACAATGTCTTGACAGATAGAAATCACTTTTAGATTCAAATCATCTGGGATGTCAACATAATGGGCTAGTGTTGGTTCCTCAGTTGCACCAATAATCCAGGAAATCAAATTGTACAGTTCAATTGGCACAACAGATTTTGCTTCGCTCACATTTAAGTCATTTGCTGTGGGTGGCCACGGGCATTTCATACCATGAGAGTCACATAGAAGCGTCTTTAATATTAATCCTGCACTGTAAAGTGTCCTTGTGTCCTCTGTAGTACTTATAGAGGCCATTGGTATTTGTGTACCATCTTCTGCATTTGCCCTGTTTTCACAGTCACTTTGACTATTTACCTCAGTTGACTCAGTAGTTTCTGTACCTGATGGATGAGGTAGCCTGTCTATCAGCTTATCTGCAGATAATGTCTCAACAAAAACCATCTCACTGACGTTGCGCTTCTTGGGGCAGTGAAACACCAGCTGGGGGAAATCACGGGCCAACCTCCTCTTCAATTTATCCTGTCTGAATAAAAAAGATAGTGAAAGATGATCACAATGGTATAAATAAAGATATATTCACACTAGGGGTTGAACAACTCCCATTTTAACATTAACTCCCATTTTAGTGCAAAACATTTTTATTGATGCATTATTATAAACCAACCCCATTATTTGCTGATGCTATGTCCGACGCAGTAAAATATACATTGGTCAGATTGCCTGTCAATTAAACTACCCGCAAAGGTTCTGCTGTCAAAATGATTTGCATTTCTCACCTAATGCAAGCGGTTGCCTTTTCAGATGAGTGTGCATTGCACTACACTTCAGGACAGACTTACTTTGCAAGTTAAATTTGTACAAGCTTCTTCTGTTGTCTTCTGCAACGCCGTCATGTTGTTGGTATCAAAATAAGCACAATCATAGTGTCACATGATCAACGCGACTAGTCGATGTCAAACTTAAAGCATCATGGCATTACATTAAGGTTGACTAGTCTGTTCAACCCTTAATTTACACTGATTTATCATCAATAGATTATACATGTTGTTAAATATGATTAATATTATTATTATGAATTTCTTTTTTGTGAGGTTTTTGGGCATAAACGTTCTTTCCAAATGCCAAAGACATGTGTGGTATTCAAATTACCTGTAGTTTGAAGCATCAAGATCTTCATGTTTTTTCACCAGATTTAAAAAGATCCTTCTTAGCTGAGTCATTGTCAACACCTCTTGGTTCACAATTATTCTTTGGCGAATTATCCTTTCACAGAAGATCTTGTAGCTGGCATCAAAGATTGGCTCGTTTCTGAAAAGAAAACACATTAAAAACAGACAAGATGCATTACTTTATGTGCCATAAGTACTGCACAAAGGCTTCAATTGTAAATGTAACATAAATGCAAGCAAATCTTTTAAATACACTGCTAAATTAATTTGAGACTTTTTTTTTTATTATTATAGATCAAGAAAATTATTTATAGTTTCTTCTACCTTAACAGATCACTAAACATTCACTAGTCATTTTTAATTGCTGGTGCTAGCTGTGCAGTCAAAACGGTGTTTACAGACATTATATAATATAATATAATGTAATAACTCACTGTTCTTCTGAGGTCTCGCCGGTAACTGTCGCATTGGTCTTTGTTAAGAACCTGGTGTACTGTCGATAACAGGACTTGTGGTATCGCACCTCCAGAGACACACAGTCTTTGTCTTGAATATGCACAAGAATGCTAGTGTCTTCCTTTATCTCAGCAGCTTTCAGCAACTGGCCTGTAAATAAATCAAAACTAATTAAACTAATAAAGAAAATTAAACCATTAAGCAAAAACCACTGATCAAAAGTGTTAATAGTTAAACAAAATTGAGTTTTCTGGCTGTAGCTGTATGCAAAACAATGCAAATCTGTTTTTGACTGTAAAATAGACATTCAATAAATTATGTAAGTTAATCTTGGTACCATGCATAAGGGAACAAAAGTGCAAAACAATCCAAATCTGTGCCTAACTATAAAACTACCATCAAATACATTTTTGAAATTTAAATTGAGTGTGTGTGTGTTTTGTTTTTACCTACCTGCTGACAATGTTTCTGCCTGTGAAAGATGGTCTTTCTGGCGTTTGCCTCCCACAGTAATGTACTTCTCAGTTTTCTTGCAAATGATGCACAAGGCAGGAAGCACAGGACCAGCACAAGCTACTGGCAGGCCGGTCCTGGACCTAAGTTTCTTTGTCGGACTTTCCACTGTAGCGATACTAACATTACTACCCGATGGCACAGACTGGTCTTGATGAGTTTCAGGGAGCTGTGTGGCCCGTTTCTCGGCCGTATCAAGCGCTTTTTGTGAATGAAACGCCTGTAGCAAGTGGAGTGAAACCCCGCGTCTTCGGAAACATTGTAAAACTCGATTTCTATACAATGTTTGTAGGTTTCTGCTATTTTCTGACTCTCACCTCGCAAGACAAGCCACCGTTTGACGCAGTTTCTAAATGTATCCCATCGTGTGCGAGTAAAATCATTTGTGTCTTCTGTCTTTATGGACGTAAGATGCATGTAGCATTGTTTAAAACGCTTTTTACAAACTTTTGAAGGAGCTCTGGGCGTAATTTCCTCTTCTTCACTAGTAGATATCGATAACAAGGGCGCAGACATCTTGTACGAATGTTTACATGTCGCCCCAGAAAATCGGCCACCTTATTGGTCTAGCGGGAAGCACGTGACTATTGTTCCGCGAAGCCTCATCACTGATGAGAAAAATATTATTACGCGAGGAAAGAACTATTGCCGACTTTAAACAGTAATAAAATAAAAACTGCAGGATTACACGTGGAGAACTTTTTTTTTAGAGCCCACAAACAATAGCTCTTTTTTTTAGAATGAAAATTATTTAGTGCCCCATATATGGGAACGGGAGTAAACGAAAAACGCCCTCACCTTACGGCCTAACAAACAGAGATTTCTTTTGGTGGTATTTGATCACCTGTGCGATTTTTTTATCATGTGCTATAAACCAAAAAAGTGCGTCAATTTTGCAAAAATAACAATATTTTTACATTTTTTTATATGAAATTCCCCCCAAAAATTTAAAAATCGAAATTTGTTTTACGCTACATATGTTTGGTAAAAAAAATCACAAAAAGCGTATTTTGATTGGTTTGCGCAAAAGTTATTGCGTTTACTAACTAAGGGAAAGATTTTTGTCATTTTTGTTGTTTTTTTTTTAACGAGTAATGGCGGCGATCTGCGATTTTTTTTTTGCAGGACTGCGACATTGCAGCGGACAGATCGGACCCTTGACTGACATTTTTGACACTTTTGGGGTTACCAGTGACATTACTACAGTAATCAGTGCTATACATATGCACTGTTACTGTAAAAATGACACTGGCAGTGAAGGGGTTAACTTCTTTTTTGAGAGGGAGGGGTTAAGTGTGTCCCTAGGGGCATGATTCTAACTGTGATTGGATGTGGCTACTGGTGTAAGAACAGAGACCAACGGTCCTACATAGAAGAACCGTATGATCTCCATTCTTACACAGGGAAGAATGACAGGCGGCTTTGTTTACATTAGCCGCCTGCCTTTCTCCCGGTGTAACGGACGATCGGGAGTGCCTGGCGGACATCGGGTCTGCCGGGCACACGCGCGGGGGGGTCCGTGACCGAGCGGGAGCGGGAGCGCGCCTCCGGCGGCGCGCGCTCGCACCCTAGAGCCTCACAGGCTAGCGATGTAGCCCTACGTCGCTTTGCCTGTAAGGGGCTGACCGCCGCAGTAAATAGTCGTGCGGCGGTCGGCAAGTGGTTAACGGTGTCCAGAAAGCTTATTGAAGGTATCTTTTGAATCCAGTTGGCGCTTAGCAGTAGTTTAGGATCAGTAGGTAAGGCTGCATATTCAATTTGAGTCCAAGGATGTTATATGGCTGGATCCCACCATGCTCTGAGTTATAAGACTGTGGCTTTATAATATAAATGATATATTAGGTGCTCCCATCCCAGAGTATTTTTCAGGAGAATGTAGCGCAGATGCTTTAGTGCGAGGTTTTTTAGAGGTTCCATATATATTTTTGGAGAGTGCTTTGTGGAGTTTTCAATTGCGTTGGGGAATAAGGGAGCGATAGTAATTGTAAAAGATACAAAATGTGTGGAAGAAACACTTTGGTTATAGATATACATCCTGCCCATGAGGATAATACAGATTGCAGATGTGTACATGTCTTTGTTAGGGTGTTAATTTGTTTTGCAAAGTTTAGTACTGGGATATGGGAGCTTGAAGACGTGAGCTGTATGCCCAGGTAAGATAGAGTGTCAAGTGGGGCCCATGAGAAAGAAGTGATGGATGTAATTTGGTGTTTGAGATGAGGGGCTAGCCTAATGGCTAACATATGGGACTTGGAGTGGTTTAATTTGTACAGGGAAATTGTTCCAAAATGATCTAGAAGGTCACATAGATGAGGTAGGGATCACAAGGGGTTTGTAAGGAAGATAAGAATGTCATCACCATAAAGCTCTATTTTGTGCTGGGTGTCTATTATAAACCTGCAATTTGAGGGTGGGATCTTATATGTTCGGCTAGTGGTTCCATGATTAGCGAGAAGAGGATTGGTGAAAGTGGGCATCCCTGTCTTGTTCCATTTGTAATAGGGAAGGATGAAGAAAGGAATCCTGAGGTCCAGACTTTGGCAGATGGGGAGGTATATAGAGTGGGTTTGGCTGATAAGATGCGAACAGAAAAGCCAAACTTGGCAAGGACTGCTTGCTCATATGACCAGTGGACTCGGTTGAATACTTTTTCTGCATCTAAGCATCTAATGATATTAGTAGGGATAGGGTTTTATAATGTTACGCCCATTATATTAAGTTGGCAAATCTTCTAGTACCTTCAAAGGTTTGGTGACTGAATACAAAGCCAACTTGGTCAGGGTGAATTAGTAATGGAGTGAATTTTGCTAGGCGGTTAGCGATGAGCAGTAGTAGTAGTTTGGAAATTGTTCCGCAATTTTGGAGGGGTTAATATGTTTGCGCTCAGATTGATCTGTGAGAAATGAGATTTTAGATGCAGCTGTGCGACGTTTATATTGTTTGGCCAAAAAAGCTCTGGATGTGTTACCAAGCGCATATGAGTTTAAGCTTAGTCTCTTGAAATAGAGGTCATAGCTTTTGTGCAGAAGGGAGCTAAGCTGATTTCGGAGGGAGTAAATCTCTTCGGCTAGGCGGGTGTCATGGTGGGCCTTATTGCTGGATTCCAATAGTCTAATTTGAGCAGAGAAGTCAATTATTTGTCGCGTGTGTATTTTTTTCTCATGGTCTAAAGTTTTATGAGCATGCCTCTGATGAAGGGGCCTTGTGGGCATTCCAAAAGATTGTTGGAGACTGAAGTGCTACTAAGCAGAACATAAATGGGGATAGGGGCATGATCTGAACAGGTTATGACCCCAACAGTAGATGAAATCATTTTTTGACGGGTGTATTTGTCAGTAAAAAAGAGAAATCAATTCTGGAGTAGACCTCATGAGCAGGAGAGTAATACGTAAAGTCTCTCTCGTTGCCATACATCATATAGATCCTTAGCTGAAATAAACGATCTTAGAGTCTGACATTATGTCCGGGAAGGATTCGTAGAATAAATTGCGGGGTCTATCACTTCGTTAGTCCCCACAGACAATGAGGGGTTGGGATTTGTAGGGTTGTAGTTTACATAATAAAGTCTTGTATAGTTTTGAAGCTTGAGAGTTTTGGGACATACACATTAATTATAGTGAGGGGGGGAATTATTTATGGAGGCTGATAGGATCGGATTAAACATCATGAAGTTGAAAACCACTGAGTCTTCGATGGCTATTATAACGTCTCTTTTCTTAGAGTTTGCATTAGCAAGAAAATTGTGTGGACATTTTGGGTGGGTACAGCAGAGAATTTTGGATGACGAGAAGTGGGTCTCTTGGACACAAAGAATGTCACATTTGGAAGATAAGGTGTCAGAGAAACCTTTAGCTGCAGATTGGTCATCACATGACAAGCACCACATGACTTCCACATGACTTCCTGGCTGCCTATAAAAGCTGAGCAAGTGCTCAGAGGAATTGCTGGTTTGTCTTTCAGCTTCCTGTACCTGAGTTCCTGTTTCCTGTGTGATCATTTACCTGCTGTGACCCGGATTGACCCTGACCTACTCTGCTCTTCTCCTGGACCCGACCTTGGCTTGTTTTACGGACTTTGCTTTTGCTTACCTGTGTTTGACCCTCTGCCTGCGACCCGGATTTACCTTCAGTATCCTGTGCCTTGACCTTCTGCTTGTGACCTAGTCTTGTCTCCTATCTCCAGTGCCTTGACCCTCAGCCTGTGACCTGGATTGTCTGCTTACCTGTGTTTGACCCTCAGCCTGCTCCGGACTTCTTCTGCTGGATCCTGATCAGTCTCTGCTTCAGTTCTACAGTACCTCCACACAAGCTCTACCTGCTTGCTGGTAGCTTGTGCCTCTTTGTGCCATCCACCCTCTGTATCACCTCCAGAGGGGCGGAGTGCGCTTAGTCGCAACAGCGAACCGCTCTCGGCATCTCGGCCTCGGTGAGTACCTCTATTCTGATATAAGGCTTCTTTCCACAATTGGGATCTTTTGAATGGGCTGTTGAGCCCTTTGGTATTTAAAGATACAATTTTAATGGACATGTGAGAGATCGTGAGATGCTAAGATGTATGGGATGCATTTTGTAGGCAACAAGAGGGTCTCCACCTATTGCATCAAGAAAATCACAAATAGAGTAGCTGGTTTTGATAAGGGAGTCATACCTCGAAGAAATGAAACAAGGTTAGGAGAGTGTGAGAGTAGGGGGGAAAAGATGTAAGATAGAGAATATGCATTGCATACTGTAACCTTGGGGGAGGAAGAAAGGAGGAGTAGCATGTCATGACAGTTAACCAGAACAATGAGTAACAATCACCAAACATGTAACAGTCAGCCTAACAGAGGAGAACATTGACTTAGATTAAAAAAAAAAAAAAAAAGGCCTTATGGTATTCAGTTTTTTGCCTGGAATTAAGTGTTGTTTTCTGTGCGCCAGTCTCCCTTGATGATATGTGGAGATCTTTAAGTAGATGGACCTGCTTCAGGAGCGTGAGATAGGCCCTAGTTATGGAGTTGTTTGAGCCCCTGTTTCAGGTGGAGTATTGTGGTGGTCTTGCCTTGGTATGTAATAGAGAGCTTTGTAGGTAGGCCCCATTTCTACGGAATATTCCATTGCTGAAGCGCTTTGGTGATGGGGGCAAGCTCTCTTCTCTTTTGTGTTGTGGCGGCACAGATGTCAGAATAGATTGCAAGATGTGTGTAAGGCTCCGGCAAAGTGGGCATATTCTTTGCTGTTAGTAGGATTTTTTCTTTTACTTGAAAGAAGTGTATGCAAGCAGTGCTGTCCCCCAAATAATCTACTTGGTGTTGAATGTGGGAGATGCATCTGTGTATTTCTTTCTGAATTCCTCTCTGCAGGGAGAGTAGCATTTGTTTTAGGGTATTCTCTGAGACTGCATTACCTTAGGTGGGAAGGTTTGTTAGAGAGGTGTGTACAGAATCATCATCATCTTCAAGATTTTTTCCTTACCTTTCCTTAACATTTTGGCTGCTTTTTTTTGTCTGTCCTTGCTGCCAGTGCTCGCTTGCTGCCAGTCTGTTCTTGCTGGGAGGGCTCGAGCAGTCCATATCATGCTGAGGAGTCGAGTTAGCTCGCTAAGGCTGTGAGGTGTCCATTGCTCTGTGTCTGGAGCCAGCGCCATCTTGGACCCCAAGAGACTGGGAGCTCGATCAGCCACCTGGGCGCAGCGGCTTTCCCTCTAGTATAAGTGTTCCCATGTAATGATAATCCTTCCAAAGGAATAATACTGAATATATATATATATATATATATATATATATATATATATATATACATTATAAATAAGTCCCAAATAAAGTTCTAGTGTCCACTTAAAAATGTGCTCTGTGGTCTCATCACAATCCTCCTCAATAGTGAGTATCGTGTTTATTTTTCCTTTAGACTGGGTTCACACTGCCACACTGAGCAGTTCACAGCCGAGTACCGTGCCTCCCTGTTCACTGATTCAGGTCCGTTCGCAGTCCAAATTTTTTGCTGATTCAGACTTGAAACAGACCAGAAGATTCACAGGACTCCTGTGCAATTCACTCTGGAGCTGCCCCGGAGATATGTGAACCAGCTCCATAGAGAGCCAGTCACAATCTCCTGACATGCGAATTGGATGCGGGGAAACCCGCATCCAATTTGCAATAGTGTGAACCCAGCCTCAGTGCAGACAATCCCCTGTGTCAACTCACCAAATAGCCATGACTCTCCTATTAAATGTGGGTCATAAAGTGCCTGTTCCCCTTTAAGGAAGGTAGGTCCCGGACCACTGCTGTTCTCCTCTTAGTTAACTCCATACATAGGTGTCACCATAAAAAGGAAAGCTCATATTGTGGTAAGCCTTTACATTTATTAAAAGTCTTCCTCTAAAAACATGTACACTCACATTTTCTTTGAACAAGGAAAAAGCACATAAACACACTCGAACACCAGCCCCGTCATCCAAATAGTCTATATGCAGTACGCACCTTTTCTTCCCTCAAGATGTACCTCTACTTTCGGGTGTAGTTTGCGGGATTAATTCACTTCTTGTGTGCCGGCCCAGGGCATTTAATAAATGTAAAGGTTTTACGCTATATGAGCTTTTCCTTTTTTATGATGACACCTGGAGATAACTGAGAGGAGAATATAGCAGTGAAAAACATGTTACTCCCTATTCAGGAGGATTGTGATAAGACCATGGAGTAAGTTTTTTAGTGAACACTGGAATTTTATTTTGGACTTATTTATAACACACATATATATTTCTATTTATTCCTTTGGAAGGATCATCATTACTTGGGAACATTTATATTGGCTTATGTATTTTATATTATGCACACTATGCACGTTATGTAATATTTGTGAGTTGTTTTTACACTCGGGGCTGTCACATAGTACAGTATATGAGTCTTGAGTAACACATAAAATTGTGTTTGGGATAGCTGCTTTGTGTGTAATATTTACCGTGGAGTAGGTGTGGTGCGGGTTTTTGTTTGTTTATACTTTGTTTATTGTCTTTATTTCCCAAAAAATTGTGACAAAAATTTGCAACTTTAACTAATTTAACGAATTAGTCTAATTTCCAAAATGGTCATTTGGGGGGTATTTGTACTGTCCTGACAAATTAGAGTCTCAAAAATTGAGATAGGCCATCAGGTATGTTCAATTTTCAAATACTGTATACTAGGGATAGACCAATATGTTTTTTTATATATGGGTCGATACCGATATTTTGGTCACAAAGTATCTGTATCGGCCGATATGGGCAGATATTTTGTACATTTAAAGTTTTGAAAAATAAAGACAATTTTTGACACAAATCTGGTACTGAACATGTTAATGTTTGTTTATTAATATTTTTAACATTAAAGGCTTGTTCTTTACACCTTACCTGCATGAAAACTGATAGGAAAACCGCACAGCTTTCACTTGCAGGTACATCAGTTTCACATCATGTGAACGAACTGGTTCTAGAAGAGTAGACAGCTGTAGACAACTGTGAAAAATGAAGTGCTGGGAAAATAATAACTAAAGGCTTCCCAAAACAAAATTTACATAAACTGCTGCATTAGTGCACTCACTGTCTGCAATGATTAAATCTAGTAGCTGCAGTGAAAAAGACAGTGGACTGGACACTAGTACTATAGTGCAGAAAGCATAACATTTCAGCATGTTCACCAGTTAAACGGCTTCTGTTTTTTTCATATATGGCTGCCACTTCACTAAAAACATGCTCACTTGGTACCGAGAAAGAAGGAGCAGAAAGGTATCTTCTAGCATGAGAAGCAAGTCTTTTGCCTCATTTTCTTTCCACCACTCAAGAGGATCACCACTTCTTCTGTCAATTACTGGTTCCTTCAAATAGAGATGAAGTTCCTCATCCAGGGTCATTATTGCAGATTCAGAAGAATCCTCTGCATGAGGCCCCAATAAAACACTGAACATGGCATCTATTCGACCACAATGAAGTTTCTCTTCTGTTTGTTGTCTTTTTGGACATTTTTCTCTTTTTGCAGCATCCTGCTCTTCAAGATGAATGGCTAGCACCTTGTGGTGGGTGGCTGGCTGGCTGGCACCCTGTGGTGGGTGGCTGACTGGCTGGCCCCCTGGGGTGGGTGGCTGTCTGTCTTGCAGCCTGTGGTGGGTGGGTGGCTGGCTGGCACCCTGTGGTGGGTGGGTGGCTGGCACAGGGGCTGTGGGTGGCTAGCTGGTACAGTGCCTGTGGCTGGCTGTCTGGCACCCTGTGGTGGGTGGATGGCTTGTTGGCACCCTGTGGTGGGTGGCTGGTTGACTGGCACCCTGTGGGGGTGGGTGGCTGGCACAGGGGCTGTGGGTGGCTGGCTGGTACAAGGCCTGTGGGTGACTGGCTGGCTGGTACAGTGCCTGTGGCTTGCTGTTCGGCACCCTGTGGTGGGTGGCTGGCTAGCTGGCACCCTGTGGTGGGTTGGTGGCTGGCCAGCTGGCACCCTGTGGCGGGTGGCTGGCTACCTGGCACCCTGTGGTGGGTGGCTAGCTTGCTGGCACCCTGTGGTGGGTGACTGGCTGTCTGGCACCCTGTGGTGGATGGCTGGCTGGCTGGCACCCTGTGGGTGGCTGGCTGGTACAGGTCTGTGGATGGCTGGCTGGCTGGTACAGTGTCTGTGGCTGGCTGTCTGGCACCCTGTGGTGGGTGGCTGGCTTCCTGGCACCCTGTGGTGGGTGGCTGGCTGGCTGGCACCCTGTGGTGGGTGGCTGGCTCTCTGGCACCCTGTAGTGGGTGGGTGGCTGGCACAGGGACTGTGGATGGCTGGCTGGTACAGGGCCTGTGGGTGGCTGGCTGGCTGGTACAGGACCTGTGGGTGTGGGTGGCTGGCACCAGGCTGCTGTGGGTGGGTGACTGTATGGCTTTGTTACATTCCCGATTAGTCCCAACAGTTAGGCCCAGTGCGCGGAGGCATGTGGCGCAACATAGGCAATGATGTCACGACTATATCGGTAATCGGGCCAATACCGATATATTGAGAAAAGTGAATTTCGTCCTTCCAATAATTGGCTTTGTCGATAATCGATCGATCCCTACTGTATACTGTATATACAGTACAACAACTTATTTATAACACACATATATATTTCTATTTATTCCTTTGGAAGGATCATCATTACTTGGGAACATTTATATTGGCGTATGTATTTTATATTATGCACACTATGCACATTATGTAATATTTTTGGGTTGTTTTTACACTCGGGCTGTCACATAGTACAGTATATGAGTCTTGAGTAACACATAAAATTGTGTTTGGGATAGCTACTTTGTGTGTAATATTTACCGTGGAGTAGGTGTGGTGCGGGTTTTTGTTTGTTTATACTTTGTTTATTGTCTTTATTTCCCAAAAAATTGTGACAAAAAATTGCAACTTTAACTAATTTAACTAATTAGTCTAATTTCCAAAATGGTCATTTGGGGGGTATTTGTACTGTCCTGACAAATTAGAGTCTCAAGAAATGAGATAGGCCATCAGGTATGTTCAATTTTCAAATACTGTATACTAGGGATAGACCGATATAGTTTTTGGGTGCCAACAAGCCATCCACCCACCCACCCTGTGGTGGGTGGGTGGATGGCTTGTTGGCACCCTGTGGTGGGTGGCTGGTTGACTGGCACCCTGTGGGGGTGGGTGGCTGGCACAGGGGCTGTGGGTGGCTGGCTGGTACAAGGCCTGTGGGTGGCTGGCTGGCTGGCTGGTACAGTGCCTGTGGCTTGCTGTTCGGCACCCTGTGGTGGGTGGCTGGCTAGCTGGCACCCTGTGGTGGGTGGGTGGCTGGCTAGCTGGCACCCTGTGGTGGGTGGCTGGCTACCTGGCACCCTGTGGCGGGTGGCTAGCTTGCTGGTACCCTATGGATGGCTGGCTGGCTGACTGGTACAGTGTCTGTGGCTGGCTGTCTGGCACCCTGTGGTGGATGGCTGGCTGTCTGGCACCCTGTGGTGGATGGCTGGCTGGCTGGCACCCTGTGGTGGGTGGCTGGCTGGCTGGCACCCTGTGGTGGGTGGCTGGCACAGGGACTGTGGGTGGCTGGTACAGGGCCTGTGGTTGGCTGTCTGGCTGTTACAGGACCTGTGGGTGTTGGTGGCTGGCTGGCACCAGGCTGCTGTGGGTGGGTGACTGTATGGCTTTGTTACATTCCTGATTAGTCCCGACAGTTAGGCCCAGTGCGCGGAGGCATGTGGTGAAACATAGGCAATGATGTCACAACTATATCGGTAATATCGGCAAGTTTCGGGCCGATAACGATATATTGGGAAAAGTGAATATCGTCCTTCCAATAATTGGCTTTGCTGATAATCGATCGATCCCTACTGTATACTGTATATACAGTACAACAATTTATAGATTGTACACTAATTTGGGTTATTTTTACCATGGAAATGTAGAAGAATACATTTTTGATGTAAATTTATGAAGAAAGATTTATTAGCAACATTTTATAACAGAAACAAAGAAAAATTTGTTGTTTTTTTTTGTTTTTTTTCAAAATATGTGTTTATCTGTCTAAAAAACTGATAAATTATTTTATTTGGGTACAGTGTTGCATACTTGAGTAACTGGCATTCAAATTTGGCAGCACAGAAATCTAAAAATTGGCCTGGGCAAGAAGGGGGTGAAAGCATCCGGTATTGAAGTGGTAAATTACACCAACTAAATAACTAACTAATGAAATCATTAAAAAAATAATGACACTATTTAAATGACACTGACAATGTCACTGCCACTAACACTTAGATGAGACCAAGTCCTCATCTGATCAATTTTTATTTTTTTCAACAGACCTTTACATGTTTACATATCTATGTGAATGCATTCTGTTCTCAATATCTAAAACCAGTCAAACTAGTAAAGTGTCATCAAACTAGTGTTAGTAATGTGTCATTAAAACAGTCAGAGCATGCCTGATTGGTAGCCACACCAGTCCCATTGTCATCAGACCAGTGTAATCCAGCAATGGTGTTCCTGATTGTTGGTTGCACCATTCCTAATGTTGCCAGACTGATGCAGCCTGCAACAGCATTTCTAAAGACTGCCAGGGGGTCTAGATTGCTGTCACACTTTTGCCAGTCTCACTGTTTGCTGACCACATCCTTGCCTGCTGTCTTTATTGACCTGCATCTCTCACTGACTAAATTCCTGAAAGATGCCAGTCCTAGTCATACTCTATGTACAACTCAACTCCTGGAACAACAGGAAATATTTTGTTCTTCCTTTCTTCGGTTTCCTTTGCTTGATGGCTAGTTGGTGAGAAGAAAGAAGTTTCCAAAGAAATGCAACTCTTGGTGCAAGGTTCATAAAATGTTTTTTGAAAGGGTAAAACAAGAATATTGAGCCAACGCATTTTGGAGAATTAGACTCCCCCTTCCTCAGGGCTGTTAATGAATATTTATGGGTGGAGATAGGTTCGGGATTGATTACATTCCAAGCTTCCAACTGGCAGAGCTTGTGATGATGAAAATACAGGCTGTATTTGTATCATCACAACCCGGCACTCTTGTGATGAACATAGGAACGGAGGTGCAGAAAAATGGCAGCAGGTGCTCTGGACTGATGAGTCAAAATTTGAAATATTTGGCTGTAGCAAGAGGCAGTTTGTTCACCAAATGGCTATAGAGTGGTACAATAATAGTGTCTGCAGGGGCGTGGCCTGACCGTGATGGTGTGAGGACGCATCTCGTGTGAGCTCCTGCTTCCCTGAGCCTGCCGCTTGACCTGTAGCGACCACCGATAACATACTTACCCGCTGGCGATGCCACCGAAGAGACGACCATCCTCCCAGCCTCCCGGAGGGCTCTCCGCACGCTCCACGGACCTCCGCGATCTCTTTTCTGTGACCCCTCGGAGCCGCCGCCAGGCGGCCAAGATGGTGGCGCCCCGATCCTCTCCGGCCTCCACGCTGCTCCCAGGACCATCTTCCTCCTCAGGAAAACAGCTTTCTCAGGTACAGGAGCGCAGCCCCAACCCCTTCTTGCCCTATACAGCGGCATCTCCTCACTCCACTGACTCTGGGGACACGGAGGAGGACTGGGACTGGAAGGCCCATATTAAGGCCTTGCCGACCAGGACGGATATTGTCCACCTGATTACCACCACGGTGGAGCAATCGGTCACTCAGGCCTTGGAGGGGCTGCGGGCGGACACTGAGGCTCTGGGACACAGGGTGGCTACCCTAGAATCCGGCCAGGATGATATCCTGCATTCCCTATCCTCCTTTCAGGAGTCTACCTGCACGCATGACACTGTCCTTAACACACTTATGGATCAGCTTGATGATTATGAGAACAGAGATAGGCGCCAGAACATTCGCATTAGGGGACTCCCTGAAGCCACCAGAGCGCCTGACCTGGTCCCCTCTGTCCAGGGTATCTTTCGCCAGATTTTGGGAAACAGAGCCCCTGATGTCATAGACATTGACAGAGCGCACAGGGCCTTGCTTCCCCCACCTAAGGAGGGAGAGCCACCCCGGGATGTCATATGTAAACTTCATAAGTATGCTGTGAAAGAGGACATAATGAAGGCTGCGCGGTCTATGGCTGTGATTGACTTCGATGGCGCACAACTTTCTCTGTTCCCCGACCTGTCTAGGTGGACACTCATGCAACGGCGCTCCCTGCGCCCCCTACTGGATGCCTTATGCTCTCATCAGGTGGTGTATCGCTGGGGTTTCCCCTTCCGTCTTACTGCCTCCAGGAATGGCAAGTCGGCTGTTCTCCGCACTAAGGATGACCTGCAACGCTTCTGTGCTGCCCTGGATGTCCCATTGACAGACTTCCCCGATTGGAGACTGCAGAGTACTCTCCCCTTGCCGCAACGCCCTGAGCGCTGGCAACAGGTCACCCCGCATGGTGGGAAACGTCGCAGAGGCTCGAGACGGGGCTCCGCCCGGGCCTCCCAGCAAGAATGAACGCTGCTCACTTTCATTAGAAGCTTGCCGGACGGCGGGCTCTACTACCTTCTGCTGCTTTGGGGGGCCCGGCTGGGTCCCTCTATCATTATGGTGGTATTTGCACTTCGTTGTTACTATGTTAGCCTTATATGTTGATGGTTTCAGGATGGGACTCTCCCCCCTACGGGCTGGGGTTGACCCGGGGTCCTCCGGGGCCGTGGGTCTCCCCCAGCCCGGCTGCAGGTCATGTTTACTTCATTGTTATTGTTATATGGCTCGGAGATGCATTGCTCCTCTCACTAGTGGTTCAGTCACTACCCCACAGTAGGTGGCCCCGTGGGTCTGGGTAACCCCGAGCCCTCGAGGGTTTTTTTCTCCCCCTTTTTTGGGTATGGTTAGTTGGAGCGGCCCCCTCTTTTTTGAGGCTAAGGGGGAGGGTTCTTGTGGGATAGCTCACCATGCTGGGGACGATTTTTGTCTCCTACTCTTTCTTTTCTATTCCTCGTTTCTGCTGTCCCATTCTTTCTCTCTGTCTCCCCCCTCCGCTTTCCCCTTTCCCCCTTTACACGTTCCCTTCTCTCTCTCCTTTTTCCTGGGTGGTCTGGAGGGGGGGCGTGGAGCCCACGATGGAGGTGTGGGGCAATGCGTCTTGGAGTTCTTCTTGCTTCCCTTACTGATCGGGGCGAGGCTTTTGAATGCGTATTATTTGCCTGTTCTCACTGACTGCCCATTGATGTCTCATGGCTGATACACTACGTGTAACCTCGTACAATGTACGGGGGCTTTGCTCTCCCAATAAGAGGGGTAGGATGTGGCAGGAACTGCGTCACTTGCGCCCTGATATACTTTATTTGCAGGAGACGCACTTCACTGCCTCCTCCACTCCCCGCTTACCTACCCAGATGTTTTCCCAATGGTATAATGTATCCCCAATTACCAAAGCCAGGGTGGTTGCCATAGCAATCCATAAAAAGTGTCCCTTCGTACTCATAGACTCTCTTATGGATCCTGAGGGACGCTTCCTTTTTCTGAAGGGTGCGATTCACGGCCACACATACACCCTCGCTAATGTATATGCACCTAACTCTAGAACTGTCTCCTTTTTGTCCTCTGCCCTTGCCAAACTCAAGGGGTTTCGGGAGGGCATTGTTGTTTTGGGAGGGGATTTTAATGTGGTCCTTGATTCCTCCCTGGACTCCTCCTCAGGGTGCTCCCCTCTCTCTTTCTGAGCTCAGAAGCACCTTCGGAGGCAGTTCAGGGCCTTGCATTTGGTAGACTGCTGGCGGATCCTCAACCCTGGGGTTAGGGACTACAGTTACTATTCCAAGGTTCACGACATGTACTCCAGACTGGACTTACTCATGGTGGACCAGTACCACCTGGACTCTGTCCGTGCCGCTTTGATTGGGTCCATTACTCTCTCTGATCACTCCCCGGTCTCCCTGACGTTCGCGCCCCACGGTGCTCACCGTGTGACCCGGACGTGGCGCCTGGATGAAAACCTCCTGGATGACCCCTCCATTTTGGGTCAGGTTACTGAAGAGGTGCGCTCCTATTTTGAGCTTAACTCTTCGCCTGATGTCTCTCCGTCCGCTGTCTGGGAGGGCCATAAGTGATCAGGGGGGTCCTCATTTTGCACGGTGCACGACTGAAGCGGCAGCGACAGCAGGAGGTTTCCGATTTGCTGGATCGGATCCACAAACTGGAAACTAAACATAAGCGGGACAAGGCCCCGGAGGATGCTCGCTCCCTAGAGGAGCTCAGGAACAACTTGTCATCCTGTCTGGACAGACGGGCCAGGGACAAGCTGCGCTTTTGGGCACACCGCTTTTATGAACATGGCAACAAATGTGGCCGCCTGCTGGCCCGTATGCTACATAAACGATCGGAGGCCCGCCATGTCCACGCCTTGGAGAATCCAGAGGGAAAAGTCGTTAGTTCCCCTCGCATAGCCACTTGCTTCCAGCGATTTTATGAGTCCTTGTACCATCTCCCACAGGCTGGGGGGGGTCGGTCGTCTGACATCCATGACTACATGGCTGACTCCGGACTCCCTAGGCTCCCTGACGGGGTCCTGGAGGAGCTGGAGGCTCCCATTACCGAGACGGAGGTGAGCAGGGTGGTATCTGGTTTGCCTGCAGGCAAGAGCCCGGGCCCGGATGGCTTCACTAACCACTATTACAAGTCCCTGCTCCCTGTTCTTGGCACAAATATGTGCACTTATTTCAACGCGGTGTCGGATGAACGGCCCCTCCCACCTGAGGCGCTGTTGGCCCACATTGTGGTACTTCCGAAACCGGGCAAGGACCCCCACCACTGTGCCAGCTACAGGCCCATCTCTCTCCTCAACGCTGACACTAAGATTTTGGCCAAGATTATGGCACTTCGCCTCCAAGACCATATTGCGTCCTTGATCCACCCTGACCAGGCGGGATTCATGCCCCTCCGAGAAGCCCGGGACAACACTGTCAGGGCTCTCCATGTACTCCACTGGGCACAGAAAACGCTGGCAGGGCGGAATCTTGCGGGTGCCCCGTGGATTCCGTCAGGTGATCGTGGACTGTCGGCCCGGACGTCACCCCTGACTATAGCCACACTTTGTATCTGGGATGGCCTTAACGCGTCTGGCGCCATGTCTTCCGGCGTGTCCCCTTTGGCTCCCCTGGGTGGATTTCCCTGGTTCCCCCCGGGAGATGTACCCTTTTTTCGCTCTTGGAACGCTGATGGCAAACTGTACTGTGGGAAATTTGCTCCTGCAGGCACTTTGCTACCCCTAGTGACTCTTCGCGACCGCTTCGGCGATTTTCCGACGTCCGACTGGCGATATAGGCAACTGACTGATTTTTTCGCCACACTCCCGACTGCTCCACGACCGATTACTGGCCTCTCGGCCTTTGAGAAGTGGTTTGTTGACCCTCCGGAATCCCGCCATCTACTGTCGCACATGTACAAATTGTTGTTGAGTGGGGTTTCCTCCTCGCCCCCCTATTTCATGAAGGAATGGGAAAGAGAGCTGGGGGTAGAATTCGCTCCCCTGCAACTCTCTCGCATTCTGCGTTTGACCCATGTCTCCTCCATTAGCACCAGGATACAGGAGTCGGCCTATAAATTTGTAGCCCGATGGTATAGGACCCCTGCCAAATTGGCCCGGATTTTTCCGGGCTCGGACCCCCATTGTTGGAGGGGCTGCGGCCAGGTGGGCACTTTCCTCCACATTTGGTGGGAGTGCCCCCTAATGCGGCCCTTCTGGGACGCTGTACATCTTTGGGTATCCAAGCTGTCGCTTACCCCTCCTTCCCGCAATCCCCTTCAATACCTGTTCCATGATACACGCTCCTCAATCAAACGCTACAAACGTAGTATAGTTCCTTTCCTGCTGAACGCCGCCAAGTGCCTCATACCGAGGCATTGGCGGTGTTCCGCCTGCCCCACACTTTCTGAGTGGAAGCGTGAGGTCAACCTGGTGATGGAGGCGGAACGGCGAGTCCTCACATCACAGGGCAGGGAGGAACGCTTTAAGGACACCTGGATGGGGTGGATGTATTACTCTGATGAGATCTCAGAGGTTCACACACCTATTATTAGCGGCTGAGCTCTAGGACCCCGACCTAGCCTTCTCCTGCCGGGGGCCCGTGCCCCCAATCCGGACCTCCCTTTCCCTACCTGTTTTACCCTCCCTGTTTGTCTCTTCCCCTTTACTACCTCTTCCCTTCTTTTTCTTTCGCCTGACTTTCTTTCTCTCTCAACGTCTCTTCTCTGAGGCCAATGGCTGAATCTGCTGAAGTATATACTGTAACGTGGATACTAATGTGCACTGATGTTAGCACTATGTGTGGTGTCTGTCGGGCTCTCCGGGCTCCTTTGCGGAGTTCCCTCTTTTTTTGGGCGGCACTGACAGACGCGGCGCATCCTGGGGGTCATTGGATGTACTTACTGTTTGGCCGATAATGGCACACGCTTTCACAATGCCTGATTGACTGACCCCTATGGACACTCCTGTTTCACTAATGATGTCCGGACTGAACATAATGCCGATTGTGCCTTCTCTGTGTTTCTTTTTCTAAATGCATTCCTGTATTACTTTGTTATTTTATGTTTTTTGTATGTGAATTTGCACTTGATAAATAAAGATTATTAAAAAAAAAAAAATAATAGTGTCTGCAGGCAACAGTGAAGTATGGTGGAGGTCCCTTGCAAGTTTGAGGCTTCATTTTTGTAAATGGAGCTGGATATTTGGTCCTCAATGCTGAAAAATACAGGCATACAGTTATTCATCATGCCATACCTTTAGGGAGGCATGTGATTGGCACCAAATTTATTCTGCAGCAGGACAATGACTTCGAATGTTAAGTGTGAAAAAGAGTGGAGCCCTGAAGGTGATGGTTTGGCTCCCACAGAGCCCTGATCTCAACATCATTGAATTTGTCTGGGATTACATGAAGAGACAGAAGGGATTGAGGTAGCCAACATCCACAGAAGATTTGAGGTTAATTCTCCAATGATGTTTGGAATAACCTGCCTTCTGAGTGCCTTCAAAAACTGTATGCAAGTGTACCTAGAGGAATCAATGCTGTTTTGAAGGCAAATAGTAGTCAAACCAAATATTGATTTGATTTGGATTTCTATACTGTTCATTAACTTTCTATTTTGATAATTTATAAAAATAAACTAGTAACACTTCTTTTTCTGAAAGCATTCTTAATTTACAGCATTTCATACCTGCCTAAGACTTTTGCACAGTACTGTATATACCAATTATTTTCATTTGACATGAAATGAAGGGTTAGAATCAGTGTCTGCTTTTTTATGCCTGCTGGGATTTATCTCAGATTTCTCTGCATTTCCTGTTTTGTATTATACATGGACAAAATAGTAAGGGGGAATCTTCTCAATGAGTAGACAGTCAGAAAAAAGCTGGACAGAGATTGTAAGCCATATCTACTTTACTTCAAATATATTTTTTTTATTTCCAGATTCCTGCTAGAGAGATTTCTCTTAAATTCCTGTCTCTGTGAAACCAATCAGACAGTAGGCGAGGGAAAATATCCCAAAAGAAGACACAATGGTTGACAATAACAGTCTGACTTAGGTTCTAAACATTCTCTACTCCATCCAAAAAAACAGAAAGCTTGGTTGTGGTTTTGTTACAACTTGATTTTAAGATCTGGTTCAATACTATTCAGAAAAAATGTTACTAACAGCTACATGTAAATTAGTAGAACAGACAGGTATCAAAATAAATGGCATGAAGAAATATTGATACAATTTAGCAGGTAGATTTAATCTAAATTAATTTGGATACAAAATGTTCATATCTAAGGGGAATGTGTCTTTAAGCTATACAGTGAAGTTTTAGAGACATCATGTTCTATTTTTGCTAAAGCTTTGGAACAATTTTTGTTTCATATTATTTTAGATCTTTAGGGTCAGTGGAAGTCTAACAGCCAATGGATTGCTTGGAGGAACATTTTAATAGAGAGAAAAAGCAATGTTTTCTGAGTTCCCTTAGGATTAGAATACAGGGGCATTTGTGTTCTAACATGCAGTTGTGAAATCATTTTAAAGTTGAAATACAGTGTTTGAATTTTGAACTGAGCCATATACATCAGTGTTCACTTACTTTTACCATACCTATTCCATATACTGAACTGATTTTTTTTTTTTAATTAAAGTGAATACAGATGCAGCTGCATAACCTGCTATAGAAATCGATTTACAATAAATGGATTTCCAAGGCCATTTGTTGTCTCACTAGAAGAAGCAGAGTAACTATTCAGTGATGACGGCCTTACCAGCAGTTTTCACACATCTGATAAAAGGGACAGCTATCTGTATCTGTAAGTGGAGGGCCTCTTTAATAACATATAACCGAATGGTAAAATGGAACTTCACTTTCCCATCTATTATTTTTTTCTCTGTTTACCTTATGCTGGGTTCCTCGCAGTTCAGCATCAAAGGATGAGCTAAAGAGCTAAACCAGAGATAGTAATCAGCTAGAACAAAGATCAGAGCCAGTAGGTCAATCAGAAGGCAACAGGTGAAATGAAACTGAGAAAACTAGGTAGACAAAAATAGTATATGACCAGCAAATGGCCATAGACACACTACAAAGCACAGGACCAGGGAGTACCTGTACTTCACCAGAACCATGAGAGATGAGAAAGGTTCATAGCAGTGACAAACTAGTTAGAAACCAAGAGCAATGGAATTCAGAGGGTGACAGCCAGGACTTAACTGAGAATTAAGTAAACAGAGATGGAACTCAGAAAAGAAACTAGGTAAACTAGAGTACCAGAGTAAACTTGAGTACAGCAGAGTTAGGTGTGTAGGGAAACATCAAGCACAAAAGTATGACAAATGCCAAGGCAGAGGCTCGGATTGCAAACTGATGACAGCACATTTAATTTCACAATTAAAGCAGTTGTAAATCCCGCTTGGTTATTTTTTACCTACAGGTAAGCCTATAATAAGGCTTACCTTAAGGTTCAACAAAAATCGTCTAAACATGCACCATTTAGTAGATTTTCACTCTGCATTCAGCCAGTGACATCACTGGTGCATGCGCTCTGAATGTCCGGCATACCTTGCCGAAACTTCAGAGCATCGTTCCGGAGCCGAAGGCTCCTGCATGCATGCCAGGGAGTAACGTCATTGCGGCCCCAGCCAATCACATAGCTGGAGCGCACAAACCCAGAAGAAAGACAGAGGGAACATGTCAGCGCTGTCAGGGGTGACATTACAGTGATGGGGGGCTTCATACATATTAGCACAAAATTAAAATTGCCTTGGAGGTTTTTTTTTTTACTTTTTTGCAACATCTGCAGTTTACAAGCACTTAAGAATGAGCCAATTTTCCCTCGGTTTGGTTCAAGTAGGGCTATGAATCTGTCATATCAAAAATGCCTAGTTAAAGCGGTTGTAAACCCTATAAAAAAAAAAATAAAAAAAAAAAAACCTGCAAGACAAAGGCATAATGAGCTAGTATGCATCGCATACTAGCCAGTTATGTTTAATTTAACTTAAAACGAAGCCCCGACACGGACCCCCGGACATCGATGCGGGCGCTGCCATGATCCCTCGTCGTCTCTTCCGGGTTCGGCGGCCCCGGCGCGCTGATTGGCCGGAAGAGACGGCTCCAGCGCGCTGATTGGCCGGAGCCGCGATGATGTCACTCCCGCGCATGCGCGCGGGAGTGATTTTTCCGGCAAGCTCCCGGCAAGTTAATTGAAGGTCCCACGGACCTTCAGAGCGCATGCGCCGCTCGCGCGAGCGGCTGCATGCACTGTAAATATCTCCTAAACCGTGCCGGTTTAGGAGATATTATTTGTACCTACAGGTAAGCCTTATTATAGGCTTACCTGTAGGTAAAAGTGTCAAAAAGCGGGATACAACCGCTTTAAGGGCATTTAAGGGTTAGAGTTAATAGGGAAAAGGTTGTCAAAAAATAGCATGGGTGGAGGGAGCAATGATTTTGTACTATCATTTACAAAGGAAAATGGTTTTATGTGCCGACAGATGACATTTCCCTGTTGGCCTCTTAAAAAAAAAAAAAAAAAAACAGCTCACAGACCCTTCCAAAAGTCCTCTAAAATATTTTCACCTAGATTCAGCAGGGGGGATGCCCTGTAAGGGGGGACCACCCTAGCAAAGCACCTTGTCCCAATGTTGATGAGGACCAAGGCCTCTTTCCCATAACCCTAGCCCAGTGGTTTTGGGGGTCTGTGGGCAGTGCGCTTATTGGAACCTGGAAAAAAGGGGAACCTTCAGATACTGGTTTCCCCATGTGAATGAGAACATATAATGAGTACCCCTGCTAATTTTTTTTTAAAAAGTAGAAATAAAGACACCCAAACATTTGGTTAATGATGATGCCTACTGCCCGCTGACTCGCCAATATTAAAAACCTCCATACCCATTGCACTTGACCAGTTCCAATGATACTGCTCACTGAATGACAGCTGTCATCAGCTGTATAAAAGAAGGCTGGGTTACAGCGGGGATAGCAATGACATATTTGACTTAATATGGCTATGCCAGTGATTTCAACAGTTGCTAGAGATGCAGCTGAAGCCAGCATCCGTTGTTTCCATAGGAACCATTGAAACCAGAAAGCTGTCATTTATAGAGGCAGTAGTTATTTGGCTCCTGCTGAACAAAACTAACTAAGTTGTCTGCTAGGCCATCTTCACAATAATCCTTTGCCAGGGTAATGGTCATATACTCTTACCTGTACATACCCAAAGGCCCATCAAGGAACAGAGGTGGGCAGATAAGCGGATGACACAAGACAAAGCAAGGCATAGTAATGAGCAGGGTAGTAACAGTCAAAAATACTTACAGCTGACAAAGGTATTCAAGAGGAGGAGTATATGGAAAAAATAGCACAACACGCAAAAGACACATGGAGAGTCAGGAGACACAGGACTAAAACCTAATTGTGACTCCAATATCCAGGTATTACGTGGTTTTACATCTACGCCTACTGCAGTTAGAATGTTTTGCTTTGTAATAGTGAGATACACTAGCTGTAGAGTCCAAGATTTTGGCAGCTGGAACTCTCCGCAGTGTGTAAATACCCCCAAGTGACTATAGAGACCTTTGTCGCTTGCTAAAGGCTGTACAGCGGTTGCTGCACACTGTGTTATAGATCAAGGAAAGGAACCAAACATGAACTTGTCCCTAGGTAAGGTTCTGAGCCATGACTGAGGATAGGTAATAGAAGCCACAAGGAAAGGCATGCACCTTGATCCCTATCGACCACCTCTTCATTAAATTCTACTGTAACCCAGCCATCACTGCTCCTTCCCGGAGCTGAAAGCATTCTCCCAGTTCAAATTCCATTTTCTCTTGTTTCTACATTGATAGAACTTCTTTTGATAAGTGAGCTCTCTTCAACATCATCTAACAAAACATCACTTATAATTGTATAGTCTCTAAAATTTACCACATTTGCATGTATTTCAAGCCCCTAGTCTACAATCAAACCTTTAGCACTGCCCCCACCCTACTTTAAGTTTTCAGTACAGCTCACAACTATATGAAGCTTTTTGTCATTTACTACACAATGCCAGCAAAGTCTAGCATAGTATTAAATAAAATACCTAGAGAATCTGGGATGCTTTGAGAATCCTGCAGCCTCCCAATATCTTATTACTATGCTCTGCTATTAGTCAGATTTTTTTCTACTCATTTATTTTGGCATCAAAGTGTTTATACACCTTTAAGTTATATACGCCTGACTGCACTCAAAGTCCATAATACACAATTTCTTACTGTGCTGAACCCATCTCATTCTGTAATTAGAATAAGGCTATATGTCCCCTGTGGCTACATGATTGTACTTAATAGAGCTTGAGCTGCCTCATTCCAATATTTTCAGATGGCCATTCAGTTCAGTGTTTTCAAGTACCAAAGGCAATCTAAAATAACACATGTGGTAGATTTTATGTTGTTTTTAACTGGAAGATATCAAATCTTAACAAACCTAGTAAACTATGAATTCTAGGAGCAGTAATGCTTGTGTTCAGCACTGTTAAAGCTGTTGAGCTCCATATGACTTCCCACCTATATCACTGCCTGAACCTTTCAGATACCATAGGTATAGGTATAGGAAACACATATATGCTACCTGTAACCTCTCGATTAGGGATAGCCCTCTTTTCTCACCAAACTGCCAGGGTCATGCACAGGAGGAATATACTTTATCACAGGGTCCATGTACTAATCACCCATATATTCTGGCATTGTCATGTTTTGCTTCAGTCTTAAACTCACAGCTGCAGTGCTGACATGCCTAGCAAGTACACACACTACAAGTACAAGTACACTCTGTACACTCCGATGCACTCTGATGCATTTCATACTCTTCCCCACAGGGGACATGGCCTCAGTGCAGGCATTCTGGGTAGGTTAGATAAACCTCTCCTGCACCCTCTCTTTCCATCCATTTAAAACCCCTTGACTACACACAGGTTCATTAAAGTGGAAGTAAACCCTCCTATCATTTTCAGCCAAGGAAGCTACCATCTTTGCCTCTGTTTAATCCGTAACTGCTATGATGTTGCTCATGTGATCCATTATGAACACAGCTAATGGATGGTTTGACAATTTGGTTAAGAGCACAACCAATGTGACAGCTAGCATTTCCGGCATGATCAATGGGTTTACTTCCGCTTTCACGACATATAGAATATACAAGAACACATATGCAATAGCTTGGCTGTCCACATTGTATACAACCGCCTCTTGTAGAAGATACATACAAAACAAGAGAGAGGATTCTATGTTTAGGAGAATTGTCAGTTTTCAACTATATTTGGAACTATATTTGGAAGGAGACCACATACACACGATAGCTACATGAGAAGAAGCTGCAGCAAGTTGCACCCATGTATGTGCTAACTGTTATTACAACATTGAAAATCTCAGCAGGTTTGCATCAAAGCATGATGTGAGAAGTGCATATTCACATTATACATAAGAGTCTTTGTTTGGACTATATTGCTAACTAAAATTACAAAAACAAAACTGAATTATAGTGAATTTAGCTTAGTGTTAAGAATGTGTTTTGAGAAGTGTACTGTTTTCAGCAACTAAGTCAGTAAATTACTTTTATGTGTTTACTTGCTTTAACAAGTCTGAGGTTTTTTAAAGGGGTGCATGCACAGCATATCAAAAGAACAGGGTTTGCAACATAACATGGGTACTGAGTTAGAAGAAGATAACATATATGGGTCTACCACACAGAATGCTATCCAGATGAAGGTAATGTGATGTGCTAAGGACTAGTGTTGGTCGAACGGTTTGGACCGAGCATTCTTTCGGCTAAACATTAGCTGTTCGGCTGTTCGGCAGTTCGGCGAACATACAAATTGTCAGGGTATTCGACCGTTCATTTGTGCTACCACACAGTGCATTGGAAGCCCTGATTGACTGAAGCAATAAAAACTTTGCCCAATCAGGGCACATAGCACTGTTAGAGCCATGCCTGGACACTGTCACCCTCTTCAATCATGGCTCGTTGCTTAGTCCCACCCCTAGCTATAAAAATATCCTTCCCATAGCAGCCATTGGCAGTGTGATACGGCATGGAGAGAAATAGAACATGGCTCTGTTCATTGCTACTATCAACTTAGTGTGCTATTGTGATTCTATTGAGTTTAAAGTATCAGTTTAGTGTGAATCTTGTGATAGTGCAACGTGAGTGTAGTGCGACCATTCATTTTTACTTATGTGTCAGTTTATTGTGTCAGGGAAGGTTTACTACAGTAAATTGCAGAGTGCATTTTATTGTAGTGCATTAGGGTACTTTTACCGCAGTATATTGCAGTGCGTTAGTGCACGTTTACTAAGGCATACTGAAGGGCGTTAGTGCACATTTACTGCAGTATAATAAAATGTGAAAAAGGTGAGCTGTTATGATAAAACACCAAAAATACCTGGACTTGAATAGCAGCTCCCACCAATTATAGAACTCATGTGCTTGTAAAAATATATGAATGCATAAAATGGTGCGCTAATCAAAAGTGGTGTAAAATCAATACACATGTAAATATACTGTGCAAAATAGCCAATATTGTGCAAACGGTAAATAAATATAATATGTAAAATCAATCGATCTCAAAAAATATTACTTCATCAATAAAAATCAATCAGTGAATCAATACCATCTCAACCTTGTGCAAAATAGCAAATCTTGTGCAATTAGTGGATAAATAAATACAATCAATTAATCCAGAATTCTATAGATATCAGTTCATATATAGGAATTAGTTAATATATAGAAAGTCCATGAATGATTAGATTCCATCAGTAAAAAGTGTTGATAAATAAATAAAAAAAAAATATCTAAAAATATAAAAAATGTAAATATATAATAACCAATCCAAATGTTTAGTTTAATGCTTATTAAATCTTCATCCACGGTTAATCGATAAGTCTCACATCCATGATTTCGAGATATATAGAAGAAAAAGAAAAAAAATAATAGTGCAATATTGTCTTAAAAAATTCGCTAGTTAGAGTGAATAGATCCAATCATGCAAAACATGTGTACACACAGTGAAAGTGCAAAAAAATCCATGTGAAATGATCATAAGAAATCTCACACAAATCTTCCACCAAAAATTTTGGCTATCATATGTGCTTACCCATGCTTACCCATAGCACATAAAAGCTGTGCATCATATAAGGATGATGTTAGTCCTTGCACAGATCGCTCGCTGGTTCAGCAGCCCATAGAGGCTTAAACTTAAGACATTAGAGGATAATGACAGGATACTTCTCACTTCAATCTCTCCAACGTATATATAGAAGCAAAGGGAAATACCACAATGTATAAAAAATGAGATATTTTATTAAATAAAGCAAACAATCCTCACTTACATAACAGTAAGCAGCTAACAGTGATTCCTATCACATGCAGGGCTCGCTCCATATCCGAGCCTGGCAGCCTGCCAGACACTCAGCTGATCAACACACAGCAGATGAGCCACAGACTGTACATCACTAACTCCGCCTACGCGTTGCGTCACAGACACCTGACTTCCTCAGGGTGGGCTCAGTTAGTGCATGTTTACAGCAGTATATTGCAGTGTGTTATTGCACGTTTATGGTAGTATATTGCAGTGCAATAATGCTAGTTTATGGCAGTATATTGCAGTGCATTAGTGAACGTTTACTGTAGTATAGTGAAGTGCGTTAGTGCACGTTTATAGCAGTATATTAAAGTGTGTCAGCACTTATTTACTGCAGTATATTCAAGTGTGTTAGTGCAGTCTTACTGCAGTATATTTTAGTGTGTCAGTGGAGAGTATCTATATAGTGAGTACTGAAGTTAAAGAGTACCAAACACCACGTTCCATCGATTAAAGTGCATCCACATTCATATTTCTGTCAGTGTGCCAGGAAACCAGACCACACGGTAATGCAGGTAAAATGAAGCAGTTTATTGGAGGAACAATAATAATCGCACAGCAACAGTGAGGAAATGAGAGCAGGAACAAGCCGGGGTCAAGTCCAGGAGCGGTTAGTACTCCAAGTCAGGGTCGGATCCAGAAGCCGGGTCATCTGCCAAAGCCGGGTCATCAGCCAATGCCGAGTCAAGAGGCAGGAGAGTTGTCAGCCGATGCTGTGTTGAGAGCCAGGAGAGTAGTCAGCCAAACCAGGTCATGCACAGAGAAACACAGAGAACAAAAGACTGCTAGCAGAGATGCACCTTGAAGCACAAACACAAGGGCAATGATTGCAACCCTGCAGGTGATAGATATAGTCAGGTGTGTGACATCATCAATGTGCAATGCCCAGGCAGCAGGAAGTAATGATGCAGTCAGAGTCTATAAGAGGCAGCAGTCTGCACATGTCCAAAATGGCTGCCAACAGGAGAGAAAGGTAATACCTTGACAATTTCCCAGTCTCTATTACATTTAGTTAATAAGCCCCCCATCATGTCTGGGAGGCCAACAAGGAGAGGCAGATGTTTCCATGGCACTGTGAGGGGGGCCAGCAGCATCCACAGGCAACGGCGGACATGGTCCGTCCTGAGGCAGGAACACCATTTATTCTGTTTAGTGATGTTACCCGTGCTATTTAGCCACACCATTCAGAGGAGGTGGTGGACTGGCTTAGTAAACCATACTCTTCCTCCTTATCCTCTATCACCCAAGCAGAGGGTAGTGTTAATTCCACCACAGCTTCTTTTCTGCCTCCTTGTCCACAGCTACTCCTGCCATAGCCCCAACATCAGGCATGGAGGAATCAGCTGAATTATTTGAACACAGTGTCAGCAACTTGCTCCTTGATGATGCACAGCCATTACTTGATTCAGATCTTGGTTCTGAGGTTTTGAGAAAGGTAGGAACATGAGCTTACAGAGAGGGGAGAACAATGGTAAACAACAAATTGCCAGTCATGTTCCCCCACCCGCAGTGAACCCCCCTATGAACCACCAGTACCCCCTAAGCATTTAAGGGTCTATTAATTAATTGAGTCATACTAAAAAATATGCCATGCAGTGCTTTAGCTGATCTGTCTAGGGGACAAGAGCCACGCCAGAGCAGAGATTCTGGCAGCTCTGCAGGGGCAGGCCCAGAGATGGTTCACGCCATGCCAGCTGGAGACAGGTATGGTGGTGTGCGATAATCGCACTAACCTTCTTTCCGCCCTTAGATAGAGAAGTTGACACATGTGCCATGGCATGTCCTCAATTTGGTAGTGCAGCATTTCTTAAATAGTGACCCAGAGTTGGAAGATCTGCTAAAACAGGTCAGATAAGTCTGTAGCCATTTCAATCGGTCATACACAGCCAGTGCTCGGTTGGCTAAAATTCAGCAGGAATTCCACCTGCCCGTAAACTGTCTGATTTGTGACATGCCCACCAGGTGGAACTCAGCTTTGGCAATGCTGCATTGGCTGCACAGGCAGCAGAGGGCCGTCAGTACATCACAACAGCAGGCTTTGCTTTTTTCCCCCCACTTCAAAGGCTGCTGATAAAGTATGCATGCACTGTACTGACAGCATTTGAGAAGGCCACAAGGATGGTGAGCCGTGACAATGCATGCATCAGTGACACAATCCCTGTTGTGTTCCTGCTGGAGCAGACTCTGTGTAACATTATGGACAGGGCACTCAAGCCAGAGCAGCAGGAGGAGGACTTCCTTTCAAGGCCCGCTTTATGCAGACGCCATTCTTGCAATGCCAGAGAACACACATGAGAAAAAGGAGGAGGAGGATTTTGGCAGTTTTGGAGGCATTGAAGCAGAGAAAGACATACGTCAACCCTTAAGAGATGGTTTTCCATCCCCAGAACTCTTGGGATTAGTACATGGCTGGGAGGAGGCAGTTCCAGATACTGTAAACCTCAGTGACCCCGAGGTGTCTGATTCTCATGCCTCAACAAACATGCAGTGCATGGGCTCCCTCATTCTTTAAAGCTTGCGAAAGGAACCGAGAATACATGGCATAAAGGAGAAGGATCACTATTGGTTGGCAACCCTCCTTGACCACTGTTGCAAGGGGAGAGTCTTGGAACTCATCCCGTCCCCACAAAGGGAGCAGAGGATGAAATATCTTGAGGACAGCTTAAAGAGGTTTTGTATCACCTTTCCGGACTCTAGTAGGTTACAGTCTCATAGAAAATGTAATTTTGAGGCTTCTGTTGGTAAAGAGAGGATCAGTGGAGAAGGGGGCCACCTCAGATGCATTTCAAAACATTTTTAGTCCTCGTTGCACAGGGTTTTCAGCTTCCACATCCCATTGTCAGCAGGGGTGGACTGAGAACCCTCAGGGCCCCTGGGCAAAATAAATTAAGGGCCCCCTTCCGGGCCCCACCTATGTTCCGCCTCCAGCCAACTTTTCCCCCACCTCCAGCCACACCCACATTCTGCCTTCAGCCACACCCACATCCAGAAGAAGGGGAGGAGAGCGGACGTGTGTCTGCTCTTCTCCCTCCCCTCTATCTGGTGGCACCTGCTATTTCAGGCCCAGACGCAAGAGATGGGCAAGCAACGCTCAGGATACATAGTTGAGGGAGGGGGCACTATATTGGGGTGCAGTGTTGCCAACCCCCCTGAGTGAAATTTACTGAGAGGGTATCCAAAATTTACAAGACAGAGTCACATGAAATTTACTAACGGAGCCAAATTTTTTACAGACAATTCAAAAAATTACATAAAATGGCTAATTTCAGTGCAAAACAGTGCAAATATCAATATTTAAGCTATATATTGTGTTAATCGCACATGTTACTAGTGTGATTAGCAATGTGTTTTAGGTATAACAAAAGGCCAAAACATATTTCTCCATTTATATGAAGGTCAGGGAAATAAAATCCAACACAGGGTTTTCCTTTACAGTGTAAGTGGGAACTCTGTGGACCCTGAAGTAAAAGAGAACATTGTGGACCCTGATGTAAGGGAGAACTCTAAGGACTCTGATGTAAGAGGCTTTGCTGTGGACTCTGGTGTAAAGGGAAACTCAGATGTTTGTCGATTTGTGGTGCCTCAAGTCAAGTATGGGATTTTAAGGGCAGGAGTAAAACGAGTAAACAGTAGTAGTACAATTTGTAGATAAAATTTATTCGCATGTATAATTATATACAGAGATTTGAGTGAATTTATGGGTAAAGTCCCATTGTGATAGTGAAGAGAAAAGAGTAGTAGGTGTGGTTACACGTGAAAATAGTGACTTAGACAAGAAAGGTAGATGGTCCTGCTCTGCTGTTCCTCATATCAAAGAATGGGAAATGGTTGCAGAGAGGGGCCTGATCGGTATTCCAACATGTTTCGGCCTAGTAGCGGCCTTTATCAAGGATGTTACCGATTCTAGGAATAAGTACAATGAATTGTCAGAAATAGTAGCATATATTTGCTCAAGTTTAAGTTATATATAGAATAGTAGATAAACATACATATTTTTTGTCCACTTTCTGGAGTATTGCTTTCCCAGACTTTTTCCAGGAGCTGCAGGAACAATGCTGTATTGGGTGAGAAAAGTGCGGTATAGTTGTAGTTGGAGCCACAAGTGAAACAACCTGAAGAGTTGTTGGTGAAAAGTAGTATAAAAATAATAATAATAATTACTTCTTGGGCCACGTGTTTTCTGGTCCAATGTAGTTCAATGTGGCTATAGTGTATAACTTTCCACATTGATGGAGATCATCTGTGGTGTTTGCACATTGATGGGAGTCATCTGAGGTGCAAGGTATATAAGAAAGATGCATAGTAAAGTAAAGGATGGTTTGAGGTAAAAATAAATAAACATCCTTGAATGCAGTACTGAAGGTTTGAAAAGTAAGGACTTGGTGGAGAGATGTTGGTACATCTTTTCAAGTCTATGCTTACGTTTTGTAGAAGGTATTGGTATGGTGTTGCAGCATGTTGCCTCCAGGTCCTGTCCTCCTGCGATCCGGGAGAGTCTGAGGATCTGGAGGTGTTCCCCGGCCTTTTAAAGGCTGTCGCACATGCGCAGTGATGCGCTGTGTGACGCCTATGGGCGGTGTCCGTGGTCTGACGTGAGATGCGTCTGCACGCGGCAGATGCGGCATCCCTTGTAGCCGTGCGGACGTGCCCCTGCGGCCGCCGACACGGAAGAAAGCCAAAAAATCCCAAGGGGGATAGTGGAGGGTGCAGGACCGACCGATTGGCTTAAAAATGCCCCGATCCAAAAGGGGAATCGGGGCTTTCCGTGCCGGGAGTTCCTGGAGTGCAGGAAATAAGCAAAGGAAGTGGATGAACAGTGTCATGGCAGTATAAGTACAGACGTGTAAATACCAATTAAGTACATATGAAGAGGATTAATTAAATGTTTATTTAATTAATCCTCTTCATATGTACTTAATTGGTATTTACACGTCTGTACTTATACTGCCATGACACTGTTCATCCACTTCCTTTGCTTATTTCCTGCACTCCAGGAACTCCCGGCACGGAAAGCCCCGATTCCCCTTTTGGATCGGGGCATTTTTAAGCCAATCGGTCGGTCCTGCACCCTCCACTATCCCCCTTGGGATTTTTTGGCTTTCTTCCGTGTCGGCGGCCGCAGGGGCACGTCCGCACGGCTACAAGGGATGCCGCATCTGCCGCGTGCAGACGCATCTCACGTCAGACCACGGACACCGCCCATAGGTGTCACACAGCGCATCACTGCGCATGTGCGACAGCCTTTAAAAGGCCGGGGAACACCTCCAGATCCTCAGTCTCTCCCGGATCGCAGGAGGACAGGACCTGGAGGCAACATGCTGCAACACCATACCAATACCTTCTACAAAACGTAAGCATAGACTTGAAAAGATGTACCAACATCTCTCCACCAAGTCCTTACTTTTCAAACCTTCAGTACTGCATTCAAGGATGTTTATTTATTTTTACCTCAAACCATCCTTTACTTTACTATGCATCTTTCTTATATACCTTGCACCTCAGATGACTCCCATCAATGTGCAAACACCACAGATGATCTCCATCAATGTGGAAAGTTATACACTATAGCCACATTGAACTACATTGGACCAGAAAACACGTGGCCCAAGAAGTAATTATTATTATTATTTTTATACTACTTTTCACCAACAACTCTTCAGGTTGTTTCACTTGTGGCTCCAACTACAACTATACCGCACTTTTCTCACCCAATACAGCATTGTTCCTGCAGCTCCTGGAAAAAGTCTGGGAAAGCAATACTCCAGAAAGTGGACAAAAAATATGTATGTTTATCTACTATTCTATATATAACTTAAACTTGAGCAAATATATGCTACTATTTCTGACAATTCATTGTACTTATTCCTAGAATCGGTAACATCCTTGATAAAGGCCGCTACTAGGCCGAAACATGTTGGAATACCGATCAGGCCCCTCTCTGCAACCATTTCCCATTCTTTGATATGAGGAACAGCAGAGCAGGACCATCTACCTTTCTTGTCTAAGTCACTATTTTCACGTGTAACCACACCTACTACTCTTTTCTCTTCACTATCACAATGGGACTTTACCCATAAATTCACTCAAATCTCTGTATATAATTATACATGCGAATAAATTTTATCTACAAATTGTACTACTACTGTTTACTCGTTTTACTCCTGCCCTTAAAATCCCATACTTGACTTGAGGCACCACAAATCGACAAACTATACTCTCGGGATGGTGGCAGAAACTATTTCTTTCCCTTCCAGCTAAGATCCAAAAAACATTTCTCCGGGAAACTCAGATGTAAAAGAGTCTCTGGTCACCACAGTCACCTTTACACAAGAGTCCATAGAGCTCCCCCTTACATTAATGTCCACAGAGACTGTATACACTGCACAAGAGATGGTCAGAGACTGCGGACATGGCACAAGAGATGGTCAGAGATTGCATACATGGCAAAAGGAGATGGTCATAGATGGCATATATGGCAGAAGAGACGATCAGAGACTGCATACATGGCACAACAGATGATCAGAGACTGCAGACATGGCACAAGGGATGGTCAGTGACTGCATACAAGGCACAAGAGAAGATCAGGGATTGCAAACATGTAACAAGAGACGGTCAGTGACTGCATACATGGCACAAGGGACGGTCAAAAACTACGTGCATGGCACAAGGAACGGTCAGAGACTGTGGGCATGGCACAAGGAGCGGTAAGAGACTGTGGGCATGGCACAAGGGGCGGTAAGAGACTGCGGGCATGGCACAAGGGGCAGTAATAGACTGCGGGCATGGCACAATGGGCGGTAAGATACTGCGGGCATGGCACAAGGGGCGGTCAGAGACTGAGGGTATGGCACAGTGGGTAGTCAGAAACTGCGGACATGGCACAAGGGGCAGTCAGGGACTGTGGGCATGGAACAAGGGGCAGTCAGAGACTGCGGGCATGGCACAAGGGGCAGTCAGAGACTGCGGGCATGGCACAAGGGGCAGTCAGAGACTGTGGGCATGGCACAAGGGGCAGTCAGAGACTATGGGCATGGCACAAGGGGCAGTCAGAGGCTGCGAGCATGGAACAAGGGGCAGTCAGAGGCTGCGAGCATGGAACAAGGGGCGGCTGGTACAATAATATTCACAGCCAGATTCTGACAGCATAAAGATAAAAGCAGGCTGTATGCCCTACCTTCCAGAGATGGTATGGAGAAATCTTCATCTGTGGTGGTATCAGTGCCACTGTGCCCCCCCCCCCGGTCTCACTTGTCTCCAGGCTCCTCTCCCTCATCTTCAGGCTCCTCCCCCTTGCCTCACACGGCTCCTCCCCTTGCCTCACGCAGCTCCTCCCCCTTGTCTAGATCGGTTTCAGGCTCTTCCCCGGACTCCTCATCTCACATGCCCTCCATTTCAGCGGCGATAGTCTGTTTGTGCTGCTGAACTGGAGGCGTTCCAGTCCCTCTCTCTGCCACTGCCCAGATGGAAGGAGGGATTTTTTTTTTTTTCAGGGTCCAGTGATCCATATAAAAAAAAAATGAAGAGATTTCCAGTCATAACTGGATCCATGCCTTGACGGCTAAAGAGAGGAGGCAGAGTCTTCTATCTGAGGCTGCCTCTCTGCCCTGCATCTAGCACAGGAATGAAGTAGGCAGCACCAGGCCCCTCCTCCCACCAAAATAGCACCCCCTCCCCTCTTTCAACTTACGTAGCCCCGATAGCCTGATGTTGTCTCTCAGAGACAACATTGGGTGAATTAATTCTGTACTGGGCATCGGGCCCCTAACCGGCCGGGCCCTTGGACCACGTCAGAAGTACCCGACCGCTCAGTCAGACCCTGATTGGCAGCATCTGCAGCATATGGTGGGAGATTATCTAGGAGTGAAAAAAGACATGGAGGGCTTTCCAGTGGACAATCTACTGTGTCATGTGAATAGACTAATGGCCAGAACTTGTCGAAACAAATATCAATCAACCCAATCTAAAAACAATATCTATAAAGTGTATAGTGCATACACTGTATGTGTAAACCATTTCACACAGACATAATGAATAAATATCAAAAAGTGCTGCTCCAGAAAAAAAAAAAAAGTGCTAATAATTCAACAAAAATCGCATCAAATATTAATCGCATCAAATATTAATAAATAATGGGAAGAAATAGTCCATAAAGTGCAAAAAGTGCTAGCAATACTAATAGTAATCAATAATGCAAAGAAATAGTTCAAAAGTGCAAAAAAGTGGAAGGTGCTAGCAACGATGATATTATTAATAAATAGAATGAAAAATATTACAGTAATGTGCAAAAATAGTCCATAAAATCTCAGTAGGTGATACTCTAGTGCAAAAATCCATGAAATGCAAAGTGCTCTGTGCTTCTCCACCACCCCTATGGATGAGCCTCTCACCTTAATATCTGACCCCTGTTTCACCAGCAGGTCAGATAAAGCAGTTCCACATGTGGGGATATATCCAATCAGGTGTAGATCTCTGGTTAAAATGCTTCAGACCCCTTTAAGGAAAACGATCCATATATAAGGCAGAAAGGAAGAAATCTAGTGCTTTCTGTCATTTAGGAATCACCATGCAGTCTATTAAAAGCAATGTATACTAACAAAATAGGCACAAGCAGCTGTGCGGGCTTTACAAACATTCAATGGCTACCATGGCCACAGTTTGAAATAGACGAACAGGCTCCACCCCATTACACATTACGTCGATATAGACTTCTACAGTTTAAGTCAATACCGACATAACGCATATAGGGGAACGTGTACAAATAGAAAAGGGTAAATAAATTCAACAATAAAAAAATTAATTAATTAAAGCTCCCTGTCCCCTCGTGCTCTCATGCAGAAGCGAACGTATACATAGGTCGTGTCAGCATATGTAAAGAACATTTTAAACCACACATTTGAGGTATCGCCATGAATGTTAGAGTGAGAGCAATAATTCTAGCACAAGATCTGTAACTCTAAACTGGTAACCTGTAAAAAAAATGTAAAGCATTGCCTATAGAGATTTTTAGGTATCAAAGTTTGGCGCCATTTCACCAGTGTGCGCAATTCTAAAGCATGACATGTTAGGTATCTATTTACTCGGCGTAACATCATCTTTCGCATTATACAAAAAAATTGGGCTAACTTTTACTGTTTTGTTTTTGTTTTTTTTAATTGCTATGACCGCCATTTTATTCCCTAGGGTCTCTCCTAAAAATTGTATATAAAATGTTTGGGGTTCTGAGTATTTTCTAGCAAAAAAATTATGATTTTTACATGTAGGAGAGGAATGCCAGAATTCGCCCGGTATAGAAGCAGTTAAAAAAGTGTCTGGATTCCTTATCGCTACACTTCTTCCAGGTCGATGACTTAAACAGAATTAAAGCAAAAGCATCGGCATGACAAGCAGCAAAGTAGCATTCTCAAAATGAGAGTTAAAAAATGGCAGCTTCTATGATTCTCTAATAACATGACTGCTTTATGAAATGGAAAGTGTAAGGCACCACTCTAAATCTGCCATGTCCACCAAATTGAGTTACTGTGCAAAAAGTCTAGTCTAGCAGGACACTAACAGACCCATGACAACTCAGTGGCAGAGGTTGAAGAGACTCGTGATGCAATAACTGTTGCCGGTGTACTTCCCCAGCTTTATGAGAAAAATGCAAAAAGGCTTGTGGGAGTATTAAGTATAGTGGTAACACCACCATGCTGTGGGCATGTTTCTATAGAGCAGACCTTTGAAGACTTGAGAGAGTAGAACTAATATAGCGAAATGTATTAAAAGTCCGACAAGAAACCCAATGCAGTCTGCAAGAAACCTTTGGCAAGGGGGCAAAATGTGTCTTTCAGGAGGACAATGACCCAAAGCTTAAAGCCAACATTACTCAAGATTGATTTAAAAACAACAATGCTATTGTCCTGAAATATTCAAATATGAATTCAATAGAGAATTTTTGGCTAAACTTGAAAAAGGCTGTTCACTAAGGAACCAAATGCAACCTGACACAGCTGGAGCAGTTTTTCTTTGCAAACAGGAATGGAGAAAATTGCAGTGCCAGATAGATGTGCAAAGCTGATAGAGAACTATCCACACCATCCATGGAATATCCCATTGCCTTAGGAGATGCATGATTTTTTCCCTGTTGGAGCAAAATGGGTAACATTTTAAAGGCTTTCTTGCTTTCCTCTGGATCAACTGTGAGCATGGCATTTTATGGATGCAGGTTTAATTTTATTTTTACTGATGCAGGTTTAATTTTTTTTCTTTTTTTAAACCTAACTATGTAATACACAAACTCAATGCTGTAATTTCTGCCAATGTACATCTGCCAGGGTACTTCAACTTGCAGCCTGAAAAAAGTTTGGATGTAAGGTTGGATGACAACTTAGGTGAGGAAATAGAAACTAACAAGATGGCAAAGAGCTTCTTGTGGGATGCAGAGTAGACCGGAAGTGATGTCATCTGGGTGTCTGGGGTGGAGCTATGTATTTCAAGGCTCCCCAAGCCTCTTTCTCAAGCTCAAGCTTGAGCCAAATGCCTGGACTTTGCAGGCTGCAAGTTGTAAGAAGAGGCTCCCCATCCCAGATGCATGAGCTGACCGCTCATGGATTACATACAAAAAGTGCCATTTCTTCTTCCCATGTGAGTTGCTAATTTACAAGAATTTCTCAATACTATTAATGGTGCCCCCTGGTGTGTTTTTTTGGTCCTACAGGTGTGTCCACCCTGTACTCCTATCTTGCTCTGAGGTCCCTTGCTGTTGTGAGACTGTCCATCAAAAGCCATTACGATGTAGAGCCTGATTTAAAATGTCACAATATGAGTTGCTATTTGTCTTTTCACCACAATAAATCTGTTAACATACTTCACTCAGATTGCGCTGTTCTTCTTATCTGTTTGCCTAAAGATACTGCAATCTCTTCAGAGGTGCTGCATCTGGTGCATCAAGATCAGTTGAACGTTATACTGTACACTCCAATTGGACTCTATGAACTTTTTACGGTCCTGCATAGACCTTTATGTACACACAACACTTATCTCACTATATACCCCATTACTACAGTCCAAATGCATGGACAGGGCAAAATGCCCTGCCTCTCCTATGTGCCCAGTTCACACCACTGTATTGTGGTGCTGTGCCTGCATGGCACCACAATACAGTGCATGTAGCACTTTTTATCAGCACAGTGTGAGGCAATCAACGTTCTCTCATGTGTGGCTTGCAATTGAACTTTATAAGATGTCTGTGTGGTATCCCAATAAAGTTTGTTTGAAAAAAAAAAAAAAAAAACAGTGCTTTTCATCAAACTTGGAGCATCATCACTGCACTAATCTTAAACGGATCACACTGCACACCAGCAGCCTCGCTCCAGTGCAGTGGCTTGTGCGAACCAGCCCTAAGCCCAAATGTATGCAATTATGCAGTTATTTTGTGTATTATTTTGTGAATGGTTCTGTGAATGGGCAGGGGCAATGGAGTAGCAGCTAAAGTACTGTACAGTATTTGTGAATTAGAGCTGCAGCTCTGGAGGTATATTAATTGCAATACTTCCTGGCATGAATAAAAGTGTAAATAGTAAGAAAGGCTAACGATCCTGCTGTTGGCTTGCGCCTTATAGGAATTAACTAACTGTTAAACAGCACGTTTTAATAAAAATATATTTTGGCGGCACACTCCCGCTCCCCCACTAGGCAGCAGGGATGCCGATTCACAGGACTGGTGGCACCTATTGCAGCTGGGCACCCGCTGAGAGAGAACACCTGTCAGCTATTGTAAACACAGCTGACTTTTCTTCTCTCTAGAAGGACCACAGAGCGCCTGTGATCCTTCTATATAGGATCACAGGTCTCTATGATCATTTCACAAGTCCCTCCCCCCACAGTTAGAAAGCATTCCCCTAGGCTCACAATTAACCCTTCGATTACACCCCTAGGTTAACCCCTTCCCTGTCAGTGTCATTATTACAGTAACTGTGCATATTTTTAGCACTGATTACTGTAGTAATGTCACTGGTCCCCCAAAAGTGTACAAAATTTCAGTTAGGGGTCTGATCTTTCCACTGCAGTGTCGCAGTCCTGCTAAAAATCGCAGATCGCTGCCATTACTACTAGAAAAAATATAAATGACATAAATCTTTCCCCTAGTTTGTAGACGCCGATAACTTTTGCGCAAACCAATCAAAATACCCCTATTGCAATTTTATTTTACCAAAAATATGTAGTAGAATACAAATTGGCCTAGAAGGATGAAACAAAAATGATTTTTAAATGTTTTTTTTTTTTTTGGGGGGGGGATGTTATATAGCAGAAAGTGAAATATATATATATATATATATATATATATATATATATATATATATTGTTTTTTTTTTCAAAATTGTCGCTCTTGTTTTGTTTATAGCCCAAATAATAAAAACTGCACAGGTGATCAAATACCACCTACAGAAAGCTCTGTGGGGAAAAAAGGACATCAATTTTTTTTAGGTACAGCGTTTCACGACCGTGCAATTGTCCGTTAAAATTACGCAGTGCCGAATCACAAAAATGGCCAGGTCATTAGGGGGGCAAATCCTTCCAGTCCAGAACTGGTTAACATTCTACAAATATTGTATTTCCCAGTATTATTATTCTTTTATTAGAGAAAGTCTTTCTGAGGGCCTTTTGCATAACTAAATTGATTAATCCAATCATACCAAGGACTGTAAACAGCTTCATAAATTAGCTTTGAATCTCAAAAAGCACTTCAGTAAAAATAATATTACTTTCCAGCCTTATTGTAAGAGGACTGTAAAGGTCAATATAATCTCCATGCACCATTCAGGAAATCTATAACCCTTGTTGTGGCAATTGATTTTTCCTCCTTCTGAACATGAGATCCGAGTGCTGCTAGCATCGTTCGCTGTCTTCTCTGCTACAAGCAACTCATTTTTAACATTTTATCTCTGAGCCTTTATTTATTCCTGCCATTTTACAACCAGTGCATTCCTTTACGGTGTTATGTTGCACATACTCAGCGGCCTATTTATAGAAATTATTGAAATACTTGCTTTTCTTTTTTTTATTTCTGTTTAAAAAAAAAAAAAAAGATTTAAACATTTTCATAAAGTGTAACTACAAACATAAAGAAATAGTTTAATTTATGGAAAAGCTACAATACCATTAAGCACAGGTGTCAAACACAAGGCCCACAAGCTGAATGCGGCCCTCCAGGTCATTTCATGTGGCCCTCGCACCTCTCCTGCAGCTGAGTCACCCGCTTGTTTCTGCCCCCACCTTGTCTCAGTAGTCGGCAGCAGAGATGACAGAACTCCTTTGCCAGATCCTGTGCTTCTCTGTGCTGCTGCAGAAAGGATTGTCTTTGCCCACCCCCTTCTCGGTATTCTGAGGCAGAGAGGAGCGCAGAACTCCTCCTACAGATCCTGCACCTCTCCGTGCAGCCACAACACCACCTTGTCTCTGCCTCCCCTGGTCTCAGCATTCAGAAGACTCTGTAAGCTGACTCCAGCCCCCTCTGGTCCTCCTCCAGACCTTGCACTTTCTTCTTCCCAGATCCACACGCATCTTCTTCCTGGAAGTAGCACAAGGTTAGGGGGTGCATTGTGATGTAAGGAAGGGTGGGTTACTCTTGACTTATAATGGTGGGGGGCTCTTGTCATTTCATGTAGGGGTTTAAGGGGGCATGGGGTGCTCTGGACATCTAATCTTAAAGATATAACTGGCCCTTTAGGGGACAACCGTAGTGCTGACGCGGCCCGCAATTGAATTAAGGTGGACACCCCTGCCATAGAGCCATTTAGTCTAATGGTAACTAGCAACAATGAAGGATAAAACAAATTGTGTCCTATATGGCCCAACAATGAAAGGCTAAGCATTAAAGTGTAACTCCTATTTCGTGGGGGGAAAAAAATAGCAAATAAAGAAAACAATAATATAGCGTATACAGTTGCGACACAAGTCATATTGTGATTGAATGCTATTAAAAATTACCTTTCCTTTTCAATCTGCAGCCGCTGTAATTTTCTGAAAATGCAATGCAATATGGCTACCTGGAGGCATTCTGTACACAGAATGTGTACTGACCACACCCCCAGAAACATAATTTCCTGCTTGTGTTATTGGCCCACTGATTTTCCCAGAAGTCTGAACTAAGATGAAAGTCAGATTTCTGGCATCCCCTGCAACAAAAATGTCCTTTTTGGTGAAATACTCCCAATAGGAACCTGTCTAAATGGATGCAGGCCCAGCAGATTTCCTCATTAGTGCCCTGCAGCTGCTGCAGCTGATTGGTAATTGGAAACCACTCCCATTAAAATCACCTTACTACATGGACACAGAGAAACACATAGGGATTTCTTCAGAATAACAAAAGGTAGGAATCTGCAGCAATGTTTGTTAAAATCCTTGCAATGTACATAGATCACCCAGAAGGGAATGTTTTTTCCTCAACAAAAGTGGAGTTACCCTTTAAAGACCTGTAATACTCCGTTCACACCGAATACCAGACTTAACTCAGCAAAAGAGGCAATATTGTTGCAGGACACAAATACACTTGTAAAAGTTTACTCAGATAACATCCCACTTCAATATGTGTTATTGGGGGGCCACTGTTCTATCACACCAGTTGTTTAAAAAATTGGCCAGTGAGTTTGGCACTGTGTGTACCAGACTTAACTCAGCAAAAGAGGCAATATTGTTGCAGGACACAAATACACTTTTAAAAGTATACTCAGATAACACCCCGCTTCAATCTGTGGTATTGGGTGGCCACAGGTTTATTACAACAGTTCTACAAATAATTGGCCAGTAACTGTTGTCACTGTATGTAGCACAGTTTACACAGCAAGAGGCCAAATTTTTGCAGGACTAAAATACACTCTTAGAAAATTATACTGTTAAATAACACCCCACTGCAATATGTGGTATTGGGGGGCCACAGGTTTATTACAACAGTTCTACAAATAATTGGCCAGTAACTGTTGTCACTGTATGTAGCACAGTTTACACAGCAAGAGGCCACATTTTTGCAGGACTAAAATACACTCTTAGAAAATTATACTGTTAAATAACACCCCATTGCAATATGCAGTATTGGGGGGGCCACTGGTCTATCACACCAGTTCAAAAAATTGGCCAGTGAGTTTGGCACTGTGTGTACCAGACATAACACAGCAAAAGAGGCAATATTGTTGCAAGACACAAATACACTTGTAAACGTTTACTCAGATAACACCCCACTTCAATATGTGGTATTGGGGGGCCACTGGTCTATCACACCAGTTGTTCAAAAAATTGGCCTGTGAGTTTGGCAATGTGTGTATCAGACTTAACTCAGCAAAAGAGGCAATATTGTGGCAGGACACAAATACACTTGTAAAAGTATACTCAGATAACACCCCACTTCAATATGTGGTATTGGGGCGGCATTGGTCTATCACACCAGTTATAATACATTATAAGTACTTTTGTCGCTGTTTGTAGTATTGCTGCAGCAACGCTCAGTCACCACACCTGTCACAATTTTGCACAGTGCACAATAATACTACTAATCCACTATAATATGCTTTCTACAAAGTATAATATACTGTGGATTACCCCCCCCCTTTTAGTGCACTGCACAGCAATACCAAAGAATTTGCAGCCCTTTAAATGACTTTTGTGGACATTAACAGAGAAATTTGTGTGACTGCTGCCGATCTCTAACTGCCCCTAAAGCACAGACTAGATACCTGCCCCTAACCTGAAAAGAGACTGGACCTATACCAAAAATTGCAGCCCTTTAAATGACTTTTGTGGACATTAACAGAGCGATTTGTGTGACTGCAGCCGACCTCTCTAACTGCCCCTAAAGCACAGACTGGATACCTGTCCCTAATCTGAAAAGAGACTGGACCTATACTGAAATACCAGCCCTGAAAAGGACTTTTGTGGACATTAACAGAGCGATTTGTGTGACTGCTGCCGATCCCTAACTGCCCCTAAAGCACCGACTGGATGCCTGCCCTAACCTGAAAAGATGCTAGTAGACCTATACCAAAATACCAGCCCTGAAAAGGACTTTTGTGGATGTTCACAGAGCTATTTGTGTCTGGCAATCTCTCCCTCATGAGCACAGCTCACATCTCCCTACACTGGCATAAAGCAGAATGTGAAATGGCCGAAAGCTCAGGTCTATTTATTGGGTAGGGGGCATGTCCATGTGCTTAAATGTTTTAATTGGCTGTCCCGTTCCACCTGACAGCTGTATCATAGGTCAAAGTTCTCCCCAATGTAAACTAATATGGCCGCCGTGAACAACGCCATGTGTTCGCAAATTTGGCGGGTAGCGAACAAGCAAAATTCGCCGCGAACCGCAAGGCCATCTCTAGTAAATATGCCATTGGCCTGGTGCTTTACATTGCGACACAGCAAAAGTTATCCTCCATTGCAATACTGCCCGCCAAACTTGATTCATTCATCTGAATGGGGCAGTGCTACAACTGTGTGCAGTGAATTTGCTTGCGGCATTGTGGTGAGTGTTTTTTAGGGATTAAATCAGGCAGTAAGGAGGTGATATAATGCCTCCTCAGTGTCTTTCAAATGCCCTCTGAAGAATGATTCACTGCAGAATGCTCTTCGGAGAGATAACGCTATTGTAAACTAGCCCTAAATTTAAAAAGGAGACCTTGCATGTAGTGCACTTTAGACTGTCTTAAAGTGATTGTAAAGTCTCATATTTTTTCCTATAAAAATAATAAACATGTTACACTTACCTCCTTTGTTGCAGTTGGTTTTGCACAGAGCAGCCCAGATCCTCCTCTTCCCGGGTCCCTCTTTTGTGATCCTGGCCCCTCCCTCAGCTTGCTATTGGGGCACCCGAGCCAAGTCACAGCTCCCTGTGTCCATTCAGACATGGAGCCCCAACCCAGCCCATCCCCTCTTTCTCCTAATTGGATAGCTGACTTTAATTGACAGCAGCGGGAGCCAATGGTGCTGCTGCTGTGTCTCAGCCAAACAGGAGGGAGAATCTCGGATGGCTGAGACCCTTGTGGGCATCGCTGGACAGACATGGACCTCAGGTAAGTATGAGGGGGGGCTGAGGGGGGCCTCTACACACAGAAGGCTTTTTATCTTAACCACTTTACCACTAGAGCATTTTGCTGTCTTACGTCTGGGCCACTTTTTGCGATTTGGCGCTGTGCGACTTTAACTGACAATTGCGCGGCCATGCGACGCCGTACCCAAACGAAATTTACGTCCTTTTTTTCCCACAAACAGAGCTTTCTTTTGGTGGTGTTTGATCACCTGTGCGATTTTTACTTTTTGCGCTATAAACAAAAAAAGAGCGTTTATTTTGAAAAAATAACAATATTTTTAACATTTTTTATATGAAATTCCCCCCAAAAAAGATGTAAAAAACATTATTTTTTTAAATTTTTGGCCAATTTGTTTTCTGATACCCATGTTTGGTAAAAAAAATCACAATAAGCGTATTTTGATTGGTTTGCGCAAAAGTTATTGCGTTTACTAACTAAGGGAAAGATTTATGTCATTTTTGATGTTTTTTTTTTAACGAGTAATGGCGGCGATCTGCGATTTTTTTTGTGGGACTGCAACATTGCGGCGGACAGATCGGACCCTTGCTGACATTTTTGACACTTTTGGGGGTACCAGTGACATTACTGCAGTAATCAGTGCTATAAATATTCACTGTTACTGTAAAAATGACACTGGCAGGGAAGGGGTTAATTTTATTGGAGAGGGAGGGGTTAATGTATGCCTGGTGCTTACTAACGTGTGGGGGGGGGAGGTGACTGAGTTAGCCAGGGACAGATCGGATGTTCAGCTATGCTGAACACTCCGATCTGTCACTCTCTGTCACTTAGGAGATCTGCCCGCTCTGTTTACACAGGCGGGCGGATCTCCAAACTGGATTCCCCGACGATCGGGGCAGAGCAGCGGCGATCGCCGCCGCTCCTCCCCTGGCCCGACTCCCGCTGTTTTCATTCACAGCGGGAGTCGGGCCAGGGGAGGAGCGGCGGCGATCGCCGCTGCTCTGCCCCGATCGTCAGGGAATCCAGTTTGGAGATCCGCCCGCCTGTGTAAACAGAGCGGGCGGATCTCCTAAGTTACAGGGAGTGACAGATCGGAGTGTTCAGCATAGCGAGCGCCGCCTACAGGAGGAGGAGTCTGGCGACGTAGGTCTACGTCGTCAGACCTACAAGAGCCACTTTGCCGCAGTAGTACTACGGTACTCAGCGGTAAAGTGGTTAATGTATAGCATGCATTAAGATAAAAAAAAAACTTTTGATTTTACAACTCCTTTAAATCATTAGCAGAATTATTTTGAGAAAGATGCCAGAAATACAAATCAGCAGAGCTGTCTGTGAAATGATTTTGATGTTTCTTTTTAACCATTGTCAAAATTTGCTTATTCTTTATGGTTAGAATGTCCATTCCAGAGTCATATAATAGCATAGCTAATAGGAAATATATTTTCCAGGAAATTATTAAGCACATACTGAACATTGTCTTCATGGAAACCTGATATTCAAAACATTGATTGTTTACACATGCAGTAGCCCTCGCTGCCCCTCTGAGAAGCAATCAGTGATGGACTGCTTTTCAGAAGGAGGTTGACAAGTGGCTGGGATGACATGTTATCTCCTTACTGCCTGTTTTAACCCTTTTGCTTGCAAATCCGTAAGTCGTGTGGGGGTTTCATACACGATCCAATGTCTGCAGCCACTGGGATTGTGTGTAGAACTAACATACAAGCTCCTGCCTGTCAGATGAAAGCATTCAGGTGGCTGCACTGCCACCCAAATGCCTCCACACACCCAGGGTACCAACACCCCCCGCCATGTTTTCTGGGCTCCACTTACCCCTATATAAGCCCAGGACCAACATGGCGGATGCTGCCGGATGGGGGGGCGCGGAGAGTGGACACACATCCTCTCTCCTCCCCTTCTTGCTGTGACCCGGAGAGCAACAACTATGACGTCACTTCCGGGTCAGCCGCTCGGTGTCCCCAGCTAGCTTAGCCAGGAAGCATTGTTTTGCAATGCAATATAATTTTGTCTAGGTTTGCCATTGCTTTCCTCCTAAGAAAGAAGGATCTCTTAATTTGATGGCTACAGTCACCATTTGCTGTGAACTTTGAGCCTAGGAAGATAAAATCTGTCACTATTTCCATTTCTTTTCCTTCTATTTGAAAAGGAGTGATGGGACCAGTTGCCATTATCTTAGTTTTCTTAATGTTCAATTTCAGGCCAGCTTTTGTGCTCTCCTCTTTCACCTTCATTAACAGACTCTTTAGTTCTTCTTTTTGCCATTAGTGTTATATCATCTGCATATCTCAGGTTGTTGATATTTCTCCCTGCGATCTTAAGTCTGGCTTGTGATTCATAGATCCTGGCATTTCGAATGATGTACTCTGCATACAAGTTAAATAAGTAGGGTGACAATATACATCCTTGCCACACGAATTTCTCAATTTTGAACCAGTCAGTTGTTCCATGTGCTGTTCTAATTGTTGCTTTTTGACTTGCATACAGGTTTTTTAGAAAACAGGTGAGGTGGTCTGGTATTCTCATTTGCTGTATAGTCAAAGCTATGGTATTCCCAGTAGTAACCTATGGCTGTGAAAGTTGGACTATAAGGAAGGCTGAACGCCAAAGAATTGATGCTTTTAAACTATGGTGCTGGAGAAAACTCTTAAAAGTCCCTTGAATGGCAAGAAAATCAAACCAGTAAATCCTGAAGAAAATCAACCCTGAATATTCACTGGAAGGACAGATCCTGAAGCTGAAACTAAAATACTTCGGCCACCTAATGCGAAGAGAGGACTCATTGGAAAAGACCCTAATGTTGGGAAACATGGAAGGAAACAGGAGAAGAGAGACAGAAAACAAAATGGATAGATAGCATCATCAAAAAACAATGAACATGAAGTTAAGCAAGCTCTGGGAGGCAGTGGAGGACAAAAAAGCCTGGCGTGCTATTGTCCATGAGGTCACGAAGAGTCGGACACACACAACTAAATGACTGAACAACAACAACAACCTCTGAGCATTTGTGCAATATATGCTCATTTTTAATAGCCCTGTTATATGAAAGGTTTATTTTAATGTACACTATATTGTCAGAAATATTAGGACGCCTTCCTTTACACACACACATGAACTTTAATGGCATCCCAGTCTTAGTCCGTAGGGTTCAATATTGAGTTGGCCCACCCTTTGCAGCTATACAGTAACAACTTCTACTCTTCTGGGAAGGCTGTCCACATGGTTTAGGAGTATGTCTATAGGCATGTTTGACCATTATTCTAGAAGCGCATTTGTGAAGTCAGGCACTGATGTTGGAGGAGGCCTGGCTTGTAGTCTCCGCTCTAATTCATCCCAAAGGTGTTCTATCGGGTTGAGTTCAGGACTCTGTGCAGGCCAGTCAAGTTCCTCCGCCCCAAACTTGCTCATCCATGTCTTTATGGCTTTTGTGCACTGTTCACTTAGTTTCAGTGAAGGTAACTCTTAGGGCGTCAGCATAGCAAGACATTTTGGACAATTTCATGCTCCCAACTTTGTGGGAACAGTTTGGAGATGGCCCTTTCCTGTTCCAACATGACTGCGCAGAAGTGCACAAAGCAAGGTCCATAAAGACATGGATGAGAGAGTGTTTGGGTGGAGGAACTTGACTGGCCTGCACAGAGTCCTGAGTGAAGAATGGTCACACATTCCCATAGACACACTCCTAAACCTTGTGGACAGCCTTCCCAGAAGAGTTGAAGCTTTTATAGCTGCAAAGGGTGGACCAACTCAATATTAAACCCTACGGACTAAGACTGGGATGCCATTAAAGTGTATATACATATATATATATATATATATATAGTGTATCTCAAATCCAAAACATTATTATTTTATTTTTGATAGAAAAGAGAAGGGTTAAAATTCATCAGTGTAGTCCTCCTATCAAAAGCACCACTTGTGGAAATTGCAAGTGGCAGTGTTGACACACACACTGCATAGGCATGATCCACTTTTTTCTCAAACAGATCAAGAGCAATAATCTGCAGCCAGCGAGGGTGTGAGTCCATCTAGACAGAAAGTGGGCTATAAAATCTGTAGGAGAACAGCAGCACTAGTGTGACAACAAAAATAAAAACTGTGTTTTATGGAAAATACATGGCTCACTGAAGTACTAGTGAAACAATGCGTCCTAAAGTGTGTGCTAGGCCAAAGTAAATTGTCTCAGTGTAATCATGGAACAGGATTGGCTTTGGAAAGATCTGCAGACAATGAAGGTTCTGCTTGTAAAAACAGAGGACAGAAAACAGCAGCACATTTGGTATTGCAAATCAATATCTACAAATGCATAAGTAAAAAGTTCCCAGTTTGTAGAGAAAAAATTAATAAAGACAGAGGGCATAAAATATTGAAACAATGTTGCGTTATCCAATTCAGTAAAATGAAAACTAAGTCAGGGGAAACAGACCTTTTGTTTTTAGGGCTTTGAAGACTGGATACAGAACCAGCAATGAAATGATTGCTAGTAGATCTATCTGTTGGTAAGTAAACGCCCAGGGTACAGATTTGGGGTAAACAAAGTTTTACCAAAGGTTTGAATCCAATCTATAATTGGAGTCAATGGGAGCCAAATCTTAGACATCAGTACATTGAGGTGTTAATAGACTAGGGATTGTCAAACACAGGGCACGAGGAGCTGGCCAGTGCCCTAAAGGAAATGCACCAATGCAGATTTTTTATTTTTAATGATCAGCAGAGAGAATATCTTTAAGATGGTCAACATTAAAATATGCAGTTCCTTTAAATGACATGCTTGGGGGATGTCTCAAAGCTGTATGTGATTTTACGCAAAATTACAATTCTCAGGGACAGCATATAAGATTGTATTATGACATCACACAAATTGCATGTGCAATAATGTATTTTACTTTTACATTACATATTTGCTTACATACGGCAGCAACAATGCAAAATGATTAATTTCCATGCAAAAAGTCTTTATTTGGTATTTTTTTTTAAAAAAAAAAAGATTATTTTGTGTAGCAGTGGTGGACCATAATTGAACGCTGGAAGTAGCAGAGACAATATAGCTAACATTCATTAAAAAACTTAAAGCTAAAATTATTAACTTCAAACAGGGTGAAAACAAGCCTTACCACACTGCACTGTACATACTGTACTGTGTACAAAGTTTAACAAAATTTTAACCCAGAGTGCATAAAAACACATCAAAACCACAAACTTACATTCCAGAGAGGAAGCTTTAAGTGCAAATTAAGCCCTGTGCTAAATAAGGTCTTGAAAACAATTTCAAGGTCTGAATCATCATAATGAATTGAGGGTATCCAGTGCTAGACTAAACAATTTGAATGCTTTACTGGGATGTAAAACTATATATTTTTCCTCTAAGCAACTTTGAAAATCAGCAACGTTGAAAAGGTACCTGCACTACTTTGATGCAACTTTTGATGTAACTTTGATCACTAGTGGATTTGAACAATAGTGGAAAGGTAGACTAAAGCTCAGTTTCCACTAGTGTGACTTATCATGCGAATTTGGACACACAAAGTCGCATGACAAGTTACAGCCTATTGATTTCAATGGCACCCGTTCCAATATATGCGACCTTGAAAATCAGCGACCTTAAAAAGGTACCTACACTACTTTGATGAAACTTTTGATGCAACCTTGATCTAGAGAGTGGAAAGTTGGATCAAAGCTACACTCAAAGTTGCATTCCAAGTAGCACTCTAGCCTTGTGGCTCCATTACCACTAGTGTGACTCTTAAGTTGGGCAAAAATGTTCCTTTGTACCTTATTTCTTTCATATATTGCGGCGGTCATGTGCCCCCCTCCCTCTTTTTCTTTCTCTCTCTTTCTCTCTCTCTCTCAGGAGAATCTGCTAGCCTAAGGTCCCTTTCACACAGTCTGTCCGTCGGACGGACTCCATTTATCTCAGCGGGGGATCGATCCCCTGATTCTCCGCTGAGCAGGAGGATGACAGCTGTTCTCCGTGCTGTGTGCGGAGACACAGCTGTCAGGTGCCCATGCATTTCTATGGAGGAATCGGATGGGAACGGACCGTCAGTCCCTTCTCATCCAATCCCATCCGATCCGCAGGATGGATGGAAAATAGGGTTTCCATCCTTCCAGATTTGACGGATCGGATATCAGAGGACATGTCTCTGCTGACATCCGATGCCTCATAGAGATGCATGGGGTGACCGTTCAGATCCGCCAAAAAAACTGATAGGCGGATCTGAATGGTCCGCCTGTGTGAAAGGGGCCTTAAGAAGGTTATGAAGACAGGAGATCATGGTGAAGCATAGGAGAGATGGGGGTGGGGCTGGGCAGGTCTAGGCATGCCTTTCAAAGAAAGGCGGACATCCTTTTCAGGAAGTGAAAGACAGCTTAGGAAATTCAGATAAAGGAGATAGCGTTGTTGGTGTGAAGAACAGGAAGAAGCTGATTGTCTAGTTAAGCGAGGGTGTTTTTTGGTGTCTCAAGCCAAGGTGGTGGGACTTTATGGGCAAGTAATATCATATCAAGGTGAATAAAATTATATCTCAGTTTATTACCAATTTTACATAAAAAATAAATAAAGTAGTATAGTATCTCAAAATGTGTGAGCATTGGTGTTGGGTATAGGCCCAATGTGATAAAGATAAGGAAAGAAGGATTCTCAGTGAATCCGTGACATATGTGATAAACTTGTGACAGAGTGTAAGAGACCTGGAAAATAACCCAGCCGTGGCCGGCGGGTGGGGGAGAAGATCTTAAGTCCCTTTCCGTCTCAAAAAGTATCCCCTGTCACAGGATGATGGCAGGGGCTTGCCGTGCCAGGTGCAGGTTGGAGGAAATACGGAGTGGTTTTCTCGTGAAGCAAGATGTACATCTTCATATCAATATGCAAAACTATTTTACATCGTAGAGGAAACAAACAATAAATAATAATTATACATATATATAACGTTCACTGACAAAAGAAGCCGATCACGCGCAGCGCCCCAGGCGGGAGCCGGCGTCTTTCCTCACTTCCCTCTTGAGGAGGGAACAGGACGGACGCGGACCAGCAGCAGTGAAGGACTTTGCCTTTCTTCTCATACCTCCCCCAAATGTAAGTTTTGATAAACGTTCTTTGAAGTCACAATAAAATACTTTTATTCACCAACTTACAATTGTAAAAAACACCTCATGGACATAACCCATGACCCTTTTCAGAACGGCTTACCGGGGCAGCAATTCACTTTTGACTGCGGCAGTAGAAGAGACACCTTCCCTTCCCTTAAATCCGTCCCCATACAACTCTGCAAATGTAAGTGTTTATTTGAGCTTGGACACCCATACAAATTACCTACCTTGGGAGATATAATGTAATCATACATATATATATATATATATATATATATCCTTTTCAGAACGATCCAGGACACCACTGGAGCATTAATCTAATACCCATATATGAACACTTCCAAACCTGGATGTGAGTAGAAAATAATGGTAGTATATGACCCCAATTTTTATATATGATATTACAACAAACAAATATATCCTTCCAGACTATGGTACCCCACGGCTCCTTGTTGCAGGCTTAGAGGATACAGAGGGAATTTTGGTTTGCAGAAACAAGATTTTAAATACAAGTATGTACTTATTATTATTTTTGTATACACTTTAAACTATATGTATATTTCCATTAACGGAAATATTAAATATTATTGATTATACATTACAGCTGGGTGACAGAAACCTTTGAAAAAGGCTAACACAGCCGAAACGCGTCAGAATTATGGATGAAACTCTGTGAACCACTTGTTCCTGAGCTCTATACGGGATACACAGAGACAAGATCCATATAACTGTCACAAGTTTATCACATATGTCACGGATTCACTGAGAATCCTTCTTTCCTTATCTTTATCACATTGGGCCTATACCCAACACCAATGCTCACACATTTTGAGATACTATACTACTTTATTTATTTTTTATGTAAAATTGGTAATAAACTGAGATATAATTTTATTCACCTTGATTTGATATTACTTGCCCATAAAGTCCCACCACCTTGGCTTGAGACACCAAAAAAAACCCTCGCTTTTCAAGATATAGGGACGGAGGCAAAACTTACTCACACCACCTTAAAGATCAAAAACCCCCACCCCCTCGCTGATTGTCTAGTTTAGATAAGACTTTTCTAAACTACACAAGCAGGTAGCCAGAAAATGAATAATATCAAAGATAAAGATATTTAACATACTATTAATAGGAAAAATTTTCATTTTTGACTGGGGTTTCTCTTTAACTATTTACTACAACAGTAACCCCCCTTCCCCATCCACATTTGAATAAAACACGGAAACAAAATGCTGCAAGGACTTGGTCAAAAAATAAAATGGCCCACAAGTTACACATGCTCACTTTCCCTTTGCTGCAGCACCACTTGGTTTAATCCATGTGCCGATGTTCATTTTTTACTATCTTAAAATATGCAACATTTTTTTTTTTTTTTTAGCTGCTCTCCAAGTAATTGCCGCCCTGTATATTTCTAAACTCTTTACTTAACCATATTATCTAACAAGAGGCAGACTACCACATACCACCATCTCTCTGAAATGATAACCTGCATCTTTGTGCTAGGTATTGACATGGAGAAGTACTCATGTACTGTAGCCCTTGCTGACTGGCTGTTGCAGGAGATGAGTTGTTTTATATGTCAGGTTCCAGTAAAGCGAGCCCACCTGTGTTACTAAAATTGCATTAATGGTTGTAAAATGAATGCAAATTGCATTCATGGTTGCAAATAATGTTGCAATTAGTTACAGATTATCCATGAGCATCCATCTTATGGTTTAAGATATATGTGTTGAGGGCAGACTAATCATTATGATGGGATGTTTGGATGTTCAAATGTTTTCACTGCTAAATGCCCCATATTCATGTGCCAAAAATGAAAATGCTACAATATGAATTACTTTGGTCAAGAAGGCAGTTAAAGCATTTGTAAAGGAATAACTAACATGTTTTACTTACCTGCTCTGTGCAATGGTTTTGCACAGAGCAGCCCTGATGCTTCTCTTCTGGGGTCCCCCACTGGTGCTCTGGTTCCCCCCCCCACCCCCCCCCCCACTGCTGAGTGCCCAGTAGCAAGCCACTTGCTATGGGGGTACTTTGCCTATTCGCTCCCAAGCCAGCTGTCTGTGTCCATAAGAAACAGAGAGCATGGCTTAGCCCTGCTCCCCTCTCTCTCCTTTCTGGCTGACTGGGAAGGACCCAGAAGAACTGCTGATCTCAAGCACATCGCTGAAATGGGATTGGGCTTGGGTAGGTATTAGCGGGGGCTGAGGAGGGAGCTGCACATTGCAGGTTTTTTAAACCAGCTTATAGAACCACTTTAAATATATAATCAGTGGGGTTGGTTTACTAAAGGCAAATAGGCTGTACATTTTATAAGGGAAAGTTACGTTTTGCAAAGAATATCAATCACGTGCAAGGATAAAACCACAGCATTTTTCCCTGCCTGATTGGATGATGGAAGCCAGCAGAGTTTCACCTCATTCACAAAACTCTGAAGAAAATGCCCATGCACATCTCACGCAAGCTGAACAAGCCTATTTGTCTTTAGTAAATCAACCCCATTGCATCTTGTGAAACTTACAGAAGACATACTGCTCTGGGGGGCCATTTGTAATAAATCTGTCAAATGCATTATTTTCGTAATATATGCACTAGTAAGCATTTTGCAAATAATTATTATAATGATGTGTTTGCCTTTAGCTGTTCTTGTTGACTATAGTTAAAAATGAATGGCAGATATTCACTTAAAGATATTTGAATCCTAATTTTGTCCTTAAAATAAAGCATTGTGGGTGTTCTGGCCTGTGTGTTTTATTGATAACCCAGTTAGCATGTTCTTCAAGCGTTGTATCATTAAACTCATTATGTTTGATGTGTAAGAGCTGTCCTACGGGGGTTCCATTAATCTATGAGGGGGAATGTGAGGTCTCTGAATGGAATAGTTTGTAAATGCCTCCTTTCTTCATGTCTTTTGCACTAGTAAAATAACTGTAGCTTTGCAGCAACAATTCAGAGGATAGTTAATTAAATCCGCTGTAGGTAGAAATTATAGAGGATGTGCTATTTGTAAGCATATTAGTTATGTGCTGGGGAAGCAATTATCAGAAATGCAATTAAGTTTTGGGAGATGTAAGATGTGTGACCAGAGTGACATCTATCAAGGTCTGTCCTAGATTCTCTCTTATAAGCCTGGGGGGCTCTAGAACTGAGATCTCTTAAGGATAAGAGTGATTAGACTGCAGATGGTGACATCATTACATTCCAAAATAAGTACTGTCACCCACAGTTAAACTTTCAATGATCCTTTCAATATGTTGCCATCATCAATAAAAAAGGAAAAACTGTAAGAACTGAAGAAAACACTTAGACTCTCATTTATTAGCAAAGACAGAGTCGGAGCTATGGAAATATTGTTTTAAATCTTGCCAGCTTATTCAGTAAGACCTTGTTCACCCTTGAGCAGTTTACAGTAGAACAGTGACCTTCAGACACCTCATGGAACACACAGAGAGAACTGTTTTCTAATGGAAGTAGTTTGTATTAACACGCTCCAGTGCAGTCTTTTATTTATTTTTCATTCAATATGTATTATGTGTCATACATTTTTAACATGTCAAAAAAATTGACATTTTTTTTATAGTAATGAGAAAAATAATAATTGAAAAGTCAGGAAAATATGTGTAAAATATGCATCAATATGAATAAGAACAGCAACAAGCCTAAACATTCCGAGAGCTCCCTGTTGCTACTGACCTGTAAACACAGCAACTGTATTATATCAGAAATTTCACTCAGTCTATTTTAGTCAGACTTCTGTATAACTTCCTAGATTCTTGTGTCCAGCCCCTGGGGGAGCTCATCATTAGGAAAAAAAGGAGCATACTTCCTAAAATCTGTGTAACTCCCTCTCTTTTCCTGCATCATTAGTCACATTCAAAATTACGAAAAAAGAGTTAAATCTGATTGGTGACTGTTATGTCTCTTGTACACGAGAAGAAAAAAGTCAATTTTTTTTTTTTTTCAATTACTTAAGGTTTTACACATTTTACATGTAAGTAAGGCTTAAGGACACGTAAGTGCAGTACAGAGGTTGTATAACATAGAGAAGAGCAAGTACAAACATATTGTAGTAATTTCAACAAGCTGTAAATCATAGTCTGGGTGAGCGTTCCAGAGGAGAGAAAAAAAGGGGGGGGGGGAGTGGAGGGAGTTGGGTTGGGTTGTAGATAGCTTTAGCCATTAAGTAAAAAGGGCAGGGAAGGACTTGAATTAACGATGAGGCAATTGTCAGCGAACTTTGCATGTAGGTAGTGCCGTTAGTGAGCTAAGGATGTGATGTCTAATTTGGAGAAGATTAACCATGGTGCCCAGTCCTTCCTGAGTTTCGGTAGGTTAAGGTTTGCTTTAGCAAACATAAATTCCATCTATAGGTTTTGGTTGAGGATTTGATGGACCATTTGAATGGAGGGTAGAGAGTTGCTGTTCCTTTGTCTTGTAATGGAGAGTATGGCCACTATTAGGATATGGGTAAGGACAGTATGATATGAGGAGTCCCAGGTTTCTAGTCCCAATTCTAGTAGTGCTAGTTGGGGCATGATCTTGGTAGGATTGGCTGTTAGATTGTTGAAAAGGGTTTTAACAGATTGCCAAAAATAAAGGAGCAAGGGGCAGAACCACCAGATGTGTACTGTAGACCCTCCTCATTTCCTCCAGCAGGTGGGGGTTGTTGGGATGAGATCTGGGATAATCTTGTAGGTGTATAGTACCACTGGTGTAACATTTTTTGGGCTGTTTCCCAGTGTGATAGGCATCTTGAGAACTTCAGCATGAAGCGTGAGGCTTGGTGCTAGATTGCCAGATCTGTTCGAGAAGTTTAGGGATTTTTCCCATTTCTCCATTGAGGGGAGTTTTTTGGGCTCCTGTATGGAGCCAAGCATCTTGTAAAAGATTGAAAATCCTTTGATGTGGGTTGTGGATTTGTCAAAGATTCGATTGATGTCGGTGGTGAGAGAGTGGTCAGACCAGGTGATAGAAGTCAGGGCATGTCACACTCTCAAGTATATGAAGAAGTCCTTATTGGGAATGTTGTATTTTTTACGGGGGTTTTGGAAGATGCACATATTTTTATTGTGTAGAATATCTCCAATTGTTGTAGCTCCTGCTGTCGTCCAAGAGGATAGAGATAGGTCAGAGCAGAGGATTTCTAGTGCCGATAAAGGGAAAGCCTCCACAGCTTCTTTTGAGAGTCCATTGGATTGCTGATGCATTGAGCTCCATATTTTGATTGCTGCAGTGATTTTGGCTAAAACGGACGGGGCAGGCTGGTATTGCATCCAGATAGCAGCCAGTAGGGATTTGGTAGGTTGTTTGAGGGCCCCCTCTTCTATTTGTCCCCAGAGAGGGCGGGAGTTGGTTGACCACCATTGTTGAGCTTGGCTTAGTAGGATGGCCTTGTAGTCGTTTTTGAGGTTAGGAACACCCATTCCTGGTTTGGACGTCGAGGTGCACACTATGGAGTATTTAACTCTGGGGCGTTTGTCTTCCCATATAAAATTGTTAAGGGTGCGCTGAAGGTTGTCTAGTTGGTGAGACAGGAGTGTAACTAGGAGGGTTTGGAAGAAGTACAGGAGGTGAGGCAAGAGGAACATTTTGGCTAGTGCTATTTTGCCAGCCCAAGAGGTACGGGTGGAGCGGAGAGAGTATCAGATATCTGACATTTTCTTGAGAATGTTTCATAATACGTATGAAGAGTAATGCTTGAGGGGGTGGTTAGCTGTATTCCTAGGTAGGTAAGCATTGAGGATGGGGCCCATGGGAACGGAGATAAGTCATTAGTCATATACACGATGACTTTATCAGCATATAGCCCCAACTTGTGGGTAGTGTCATCGACTTGTAAACCTGATATCAGGGGGTGGGATCGAATAGCTTCTGCGAGGGGTTCCATCACTAGGTCGAATATTAATGGGGATATTGGGCACCCCTGCCCTGTGCCATTTGAGATTGTGAAAGAGTCGGAAGTCATACCAGATGTCCATACTTTTGCGGATGGATGAGCCTATAAAGCTAATACTGCCGTGTATATATTGCCCACAAATCCAAATTTTTGGAGGACTGAACTAAGATAAGACCAATGGACTCTGTCAAACTCCTTCTCTGCATCCAAGGAAAGGAGCAGAGAAGGCGTTTTGTGGGTTTCGGCTCATTGTATAAGGCCTAAGAACCTCCTGGTGCCATCAGATGCCTGGCATCTTGGGATAAAGCCTACTTGGTCTGCATGTACTAGTGTGGGGATGTGAGTAGTTTAGCATATATTTTTATATCTGTATTCAAGAGTGAAATGGGCCGGTAGTTGGCTGGGTCATCGTAAGGTTTACCAGGTTTTGGGATGTAACAATGAGGGCTTCTAAGGATTTTTTTGGGATAGCTCCTTTCTGCATGATATGATTGAAAGATTTTCATAAATAGGGAGATTAAGTATCCGCGGATGTTTTGAAATATTCATTGCAGTAGCCATCTGGGTCAGGGGCTTTGTGTAGAGGCAATGAATGAATCTTTTTATAATTTCGTATTCAGAAATTGGAGCATTAAGGCCTTTTAGTGGTCTGGTGTAAGGGTAAGCAGTCACAACAAATCTAGGAAGTTGGAACTTTGGGCAGGATCAGGATGAGGGGCCTTCTTGGAGGAGTTTGAGTTGCATAGAAGTCTCTAAAGCAATTGGCTATGTCCGCTAGGTTGCTAACCCTATGGCCTTTAGTTGTGTGCATGTATGGGATTTTGGAGGTAGCAGCTTTATGTTTTACTTGCATGGCTAGAAGAGCACCTGGTCTTTTTCTGATGCATACCAGTTAACTTTTAGGCGTTTAATGTGGTGGTCATAGGAAGCCTGCAAGAAGGCACGTAGTTCTTCTCTAAGGCTTTGTAAACGGGCAGTGTCTGTGTCGTTAGGGGAGGTTTTTGTTCGATTTTTCAAGTTGTCATATTTAATTGAGAAAGTTGTTATATTTCTCAACTCGCTTACGTTTTTCCTGGGCTCCAAGCTTGGGGAGCACTTCTCTTATTAATGCTTTGTGTGAGTTCCATAGGATTACATTATTCGATACAGAATTTACATTATTAACAAAATAATATTCCAGTTCCCACTTCATGTCTTTCTGACACTTGGGTTGGGATAAAAGAGAGATGTGCATGCGCCAGATGGTGGAGCGTTTACAGTTTTGTTTGGTCGAGATAGTGACTATAACTGGTGCATGATCTGACCACGTTATTAAGCCTATTTCGGCTTGGGAGACAGTTTGCAAGGTTTGCTTGTGTATCAGGAAAAGATCAATTCAGGAGTAGCATTTTTGTGCAACAGAGTAAAAATTATAATCTTTTTCTAACCCATATAAGCACCGTCAGGGATCATATAGATCTTCTAATTAAATGAGTGAATCGAGGGTTGTGCGTCGTTTTCTGCGTTGGTTAGAGGAATCAAGCGGATGGTCAATTATATCATTGAAATTTCCAAATAAAATCGTGCGTTTCTTTGAGTAATGAGATCGTTTTTTCATAACTGTTTTGAAGAATTGTTTTTGGTGGGAGTTGGGAGCATAGATGTTAGCTATGACAAGAGATACATTGTCAAAGAGGGCATCTAGGATTAGATAGCATCCACCTGGGTCAGCTTCTATGTGATTGAGGTGAAAGGAAAGGGACTTGAGTACCGCGATCATTACCCCCCCTTACATTTTTTTTATCAAAGTGTGCGGAATAGGTGTGGGGGAATAGATGGTGTTGACAGGAGGGGGATCTGTCTTGCATGAAATGCGTTGCGTGGACGCAAAGTATATCTGTATTTTGGTCAATGGCTTCTCTCTGTAAATGGGATCTTTTAGAAGGGCTGTTAAGGCCTTTTGCATTGATAGAGGTGATGTGGATAGTCATTGTGGGAAGTATGGGCAGTGCTAGATGGGTGCAGAAGAGAGGCTGTGGGTATATTACCGCTTAACCAATATGCATGTAGAGGGGGTAGGGAACGGTACCAGGAAGCAACCTAGTGCTCCCAGAGCTAGAAATAAACAACTTTATGAGGGAGTGCAGTAAAAGCAGAAAGCTATAGTAACAATTGAACTGAGTATAGGCTGTGTGCGTAGCACACTTTGTCCCAGGGGTGTCTGGTAACAGAAAGAGGAATCAAAACAGAATATAACATAATAATCGACTATTTCGGGCTCAGGTCAGATGAACTTTGGAAATTAGACAGCGGGTGTAAGGCAGTGAGCACGGCGTCCGGGGAACCATGCAGCTTTCAGTTCACCAGGCAATTAATTAGTTAAGTTTTGTGGGTTGAGTTGTTACCTGGAGGTCTTGTGTTTAGAGGGGGAGTCAGGCCCCAGCTGTGGAGAATTTTAAAGCCATCTTTATGGGTTAAAATGCTGACCTGTTGGTTCTGGTATGTGACCAATAGCTTGGTGGGAAAGCCCCATTCGTAGATGATATTATGGTCTCATAGTGTCACAGTAATGGGCATAAATCCTTTGCTTATTTTAGAAGTTGCCGCAGAGAGGTCTTGATATAGGGCAATTCCTGCATGTGGTGGTGGGAGCGAGCAGGAGGATCTGGCCACTCTTAGGAGTCGTTCCCTAATATGGTAGAAGTGTATACGCATCAGAACATCCCTAGGGACTATGTCAGACAGGTATGCTGGTTTAGGAAACCTGTGTGCTCTATCCGTTAACAGGTCTCTGGGCGTGAGATCTGGAATGAGTTTTAGGAATAATTGTTGTAGATAAGGTATGAGTTCCTGTGATTTGACCACTTTTGGTACTCCTCTTATCTTTATATTATTGCGTCACAATCGATCTTCTAAGTCTGCTACTTTTAACTGTAATTTGCGGATCGTTTCTGCCTGGTCTTCATGTGCATCTAATATTTCATCAAGTGCCCTGATTACTGTCCCTAGATGGGTTTCTATTTGTTCGGTGCGCATTTCTGTCTTCCATTCTGTCAGTGAGGTGGGACACCGAGGAGCAGATTGGAGACCAGCTTGCAGGGATAGCAGCAAGGCTTTGATAATGCTCTCAGAGACACGGGTATCTACAGCTGGAAAAGCAGCTAGTGGTGAAGTGTGTCCTGTGTGAGTGTCAGGCATGTCTGCCCAGTGATGCTTCTTAGCTGTGGGTTGTTTTTGGGGAGAGTAAGCAGAGGAGTCTGCTACTTTCTAAACTCTTTCTGATGTTGGAGAATTGTCTTGTTGGGGTAGGGCTTCCTCCATGTTGGCAAATTCCTCTGTGACAACAGCAGGCTGTGCTGAGTGTGCCTGTGAGTGAGATGAAGGAGAGGAACGGCTTCTCTCCCGGGCACCATCTTGGCTGTTCTTGCCCGCCGGCTGCATGAAACATTCTGTCAAACAGCGTTGATTAGTTGCCTGATTCCTCCTTCGGGATGTAGCCTGCAAGGTGCCCATTGCTTGTGGTCCTATTTGTTTGGGGCCTGGATCAGCTGTCTGTGTGGCGGTGAGCCGCTATGGAGACCCTGTGTGGTGTAGAGCACTAGAGCTGCACGGCCATCTTGGTCAGTGTCTTAGGACACGCCCCCCCCAAAAAGCCACATTTTTTTACTGATCTGGATATAGGTGCATTGTAAACTGGAATCATACACAGAACAGTGAGTACACAGCTGTAAAACAAAAATAGAAAACTTTACGCTTACGTGTAGTAATTAATGTGCGTACGCGTGTTTACACACATATGTACATGTACAGTGGGTACGGAAAGTATTCAGACCCCCTTAAATTTTTCACTCTTTGTTATATTGCAGCCATTTGCTAAAATCATTTATGTTCATTCTTCTTCCTCATGAATATACACATAGCACCCCATACTGACAGAAAAACACAGAATTGTTGACATTGTTGCAGATTTATTAAAAAAGAAAAACTGAAATATCACATGGTCCTAAGTATTCAGACCCTTTGCTGTGACACTCATATATTTAACTCAGGTGCTTTCCATTTCTTCTCATCATCCTTGAGATGGTTCTACACCTTCATTTGAGTCCAGCTGTGTTTGATTATACTGATTGGACTTGATTAGGAAAGCCACACACCTGTCTATATAAGACCTTCCAGATCACAATGCATGTCAGAGCAAATGAGAATCATGAGGTCAAAGGAACTACCTGAAGAGCTCAGAGACAGAATTGTGGCAAGGCACAGATCTGGCCAAGGTTACAAAAAGATTTCTGCTGCACTTAAGGTTCCTAAGAGCACAGTGGCCTCCATAATCCTCAAATGGAAGACATTTGGGATGACCAGAACCCTTCCTAGAGCTGGCCGTCCGGCCAAACTGAGCTATCGGGGGAGAAGAGCCTTGGTGAGAGAGGTAAAGAAGAACCCAAAGATCACTGTGGCTGAGCTCCAGAGATGCAGTCAGGAGATGGGAGAAAGTTGTAGAAAGTCAACCATCACTGCAGCCCTCCACCAGTCGGGGCTTTATGGCAGAGTGGCCCGACGGAAGCCTCTCCTCAGTGTAAGACACATGAAAGCCCGCATGGAGTTTGCTAAAAAACACCTGAAGGACTCCAAGATGGTGAGAAATAAGATTCTCTGGTCTGATGAGACCAAAATAGAACTTTTTGGCCTTAATTCTAAGCGGTATGTGTGGAGAAAACCAGGCACTGCTCATCACCTGTCCAATACAGTCCCAACAGTGAAGCATGGTGATGGCAGCATCATGCTGTGGGGGTGTTTTTCAGCTGCAGGGACAGGAGGACTGGTTGCAATCTAGGGAAAGATGAATGCGGCCAAGTACAGGGATATCCTGGACAAAAACCTTCTCCAGAGTGCTCTGGACCGAAGGTTTACCTTCCAACAAGACAATGACCCTAAGCACACAGCTAAAATAACGAAGGAGTGGCTTCACAACAACTCCGTGACTGTTCTTGAATGGCCCAGCCAGAGCCCTGACTTAAACCCAATTAAGCATCTCTGGAGAGACCTAAAAATGGCTGTCCACCAACGTTTACCATCCAACCTGACAGAACTGGAGAGGATCTGCAAGGAGGAATGGCAGAGGATCCCCAAATCCAGGTGTGAAAGACTTGTTGCATCTTTCCCAAAAAGACTCCTGGCTGTATTAGATCAAAAGGGGGCTTCTACTAAATACTGAGCAAAGGGTCTGAATACTTAGGACCATGTGATATTTCAGTTTTTCTTTTTTAATAAATCTGCAACAATGTAAACAATTCTGTGTTTTTCTGTCAGTATGGGGTGCTATGTGTACATTCATGAGGACGAAGAATGAACTTAAATGATTTTAGCAAATGGCTGCAATATAACAAAGAGTGAAAAATTTAAGGGGGTCTGAATACTTTCCGTACCCACTGTATATTGCAATACTGGAAATGGAGATGAATTTTACGCTTGCATATGCTTCCTCTCCTTTACATGTGTTTACACAAGCCCTTTATGAAACATTTTATTCAGGATTTTTTTGTCAACAACATCCTGAGTATAAACATCAGTAAATTCTTATGTCCATGTGTAACTGGGCTTATAATATGTGTAAATGGCCTTATATTGCATTTTGCAACAAGGAGCTTGCCCTATGTGTTCCATCACCACAAGCTACCTCATTCCAGAGTCACTGAATTATCAAAAAATGAATTAGGGTAGACTGAGACACTACACAATTGCTTCCTGTATGCATTTTCAAGTTAAATGTTCAGTTCTGACTGTGGTGTTTTGCTAATGTAGAGACATTAACAAAATTAATATCCTAATACTGCTGAAGTACATTCACAACTGCAGTTTCAAAACACAAAGGCCTGAAAGGGCAACCCTCAGTAACCCACAAAATACAATAGGAATCCCATTTACGAAGTCAGCTAATGGAAAAATGAATTCGATTAGTCACTATTCCTTTTTTAACTTTGTTTTTTTACATACTAAATACAATTCTGCATGAATTTGAATGAGCCCTGTGAGCTACCAACTGATGTTTTTTTCTAATAATCGTGTGACACAACTTTCTGCTGCATCATTTGTGCCAAATACTCATCTCATATTGGAGCCTAGCATAAATTCCAGGCCTGGTCAATGAAGATGATATGATTAGTATCTGGGGGTAGCTAAAAAAGTGCTTTTGCTTCACAGGTATTTTTTTTTTTTTTTTTACAGTGGGATGCAATGCATTAAACAGAGAGATATATTGATGTTCTTTTTACATATATGTTATTAACCTTCACATCACGTTGCAGGTCAATTTGAATCATTCACTTTGACAACCGCAGTACAAGATCTCATCATTGTGAGAGAGACAAGCCGGCAGACATGTGTGGGATAAACTTGTAGAGATCCTACATCTAATGTTGAATCCTGGACCTCTCATTACAGAGGATAAACAACTTGGACCTTTAGGAAGAAGATGTCCCTTTAGGCAGCACATGCCCATAAAACCTGGGTAATATGGTATTAAAATGTGGACAGTAATTGATGCCAAATCGAATTAATTCTGAGATGCTAGTCTACATTGAAAAGGCACTAGGTGGTACAGCTGAAAAGAACCAAGGGCAGTCCAAGGGCAGTAGATTATGCTAGATGCAGGTGTAGGATATAATTTCACAGTATCACATGTGACAATTCCTTCACATTCTACAGACTGAGAGTTAACCACTTAAGCCCCGGAAGATTTTACCCCCTTCCTGACCAGGGCCTATTTTGCGATTCGGCACTGCGTGACTTTAATGGACAATTGCGCGGTCGTGCGATGCTGTACCTAAACGAATTTGACGTCCTTTTTTCCCCACAAACAGAGCTTTCTATTGGTGGTATTTGATCACCTGTGCGATTTTTTGATCATGCGCTGAAAAAAAAAAAACATCAATTTTGCAAAAATAACAATATTTTTCAATTTTTTTTATATGAAATTCCCAAAAAAAATGTAAAAATCAAAATTTTTTAACATTTTCGGCCAATTTGTTTTATACTCTATACATATGTTTGGTAAAAAAAAATCGTAAAAAGCGTATTTTGATTGGTTTGCGCAAAAGTTATCGCGTTTACTAACAAAGGGAAAGATTTTTGTCATTTTTGTTGTTTTTTTTTTTAACGAGTAATGGCGGCGATCTGCGATTTTTTTTATGGGACTGCGACATTGCGGCGGACAGATCGGACCCCTGACTGACATTTTTGACACTTTTGGGGTTACCAGTGACATTACTGCAGTAATCAGTGCTATACATATGCACTGTTACTGTAAAAATTACACTGGCAGTGAAGGAGTTAACTGTATTGGAGAGGGAGGGGTTAAGTGTGTCCTAGGGGCATGTTTCTAACTGTGATTGGCTCTGGCTACTAGTGTAAGAACAGAGATCAACGGTCCTACATAGTAGAACCGTCTGATCTCCATTCTTACACAGGTAAGAATGACAGGCTGCTTTGTTTCAGCCGCCTGCCTTTCTTCCGGTGTAACGGACGATCGCGAGTGCCTGGCGGACATCGGGTCCGCCGGGCACATGCGCGCGGGGGGGTACGTGACCGCGCGGGAGCGTGCCTCCGGCGGCGCGCACTCGCTCCCTAGAGCCTCACAGGATAGCGACGTAGCCCTGTGAGGGGCTGACCGCCGCAGTAAATAGTCATGCGGCGGTCGGCAAGCAGTTAAACCTTAAACAGGAAGCTGACCATGTTGGGAACTGTCAGGAAACATAAATCAGAGCTTAAAAAGACCTTATGACTGTGTTAGAAAGACCTATGAATTATTCTAAGTTTTTTTTTTTTAATGAAACAACAGTGCTGGTTTCAGTTCATTCTTCTGTCTCTGCCCTCTACTTGGGAAGCCCCACTTCCCTGAGGAGGAGATGAAGTCCCTGAAAACTCACATTTTGGTCAAGTACTTTCACTCTCTAAGAAGAAACCCTTCTCCAACTGCTCCTCCACTGTACCAACAACCAACCAACCAACCAACCAAGCTCGTCCCACTCCTTCTATATGTTGAATGATGGTAGCACTCCCAAGGTGACAACTAGGTGGGGCCACCCAGGGCCGGATTAAGAGCATCATGGGCTTGGTGCTGAGGATTTTGAAGGGCCTTAAGGGCCGTGCCTTGGCATACACCCAGAGGAGGAAGGGTCCAGCCATGCATGCCTAATTCAACATGGGATGCTGTCTCTGAAGCCCATAAACACATCCATGCATCGGCAACTGTCCCTCCTTGTCCGGCCTTCGTGCTGTGTGGGGAGGTTCTGAGGGAGCTGCCTGGGGAAGCGAGCATAGAAGCCAGACTTCTGTGTTTACAAGTGACAGAAGAGCGGTAACAGTGAATATGGCCAACCCGGGGCCTATATAAAGGTAGGGGCCTGGAGCTGCAGCTCCAATAGCCCCTACGTTAATCTGGCCCTGGGGCCACCCCATAAATTGCCCTACACAACAATGTACTTATTATGAGCAATGTGCACAGCAAAGTTTCTTTGAGCAGGAGGGAGGATATGAAGTCTCAAATGATCCTTGGAGTAGTGGACAATCTTGAGAAGGTAACAGCAATGTTCAGCTGACAGCTAACAACTACACAATGGGCAGTTGTTATTTTCCACAATATTGGTAATTTGTTTGCATAAGAATTGGAATAAATGTTAAATATATTGGCAAAGGTTATTCCTGGAGGAACTTGAAGCTATATTAGCAAAGGATATTCTTGAAGGAACGTGGCAAGATACTTTTCAATCCACTGATCAATACATGGGGCCAGCTATCATGGTCACATGCTACTGCAACCATTGTAAACAGAATTCAGACTGATGCAACTCCTCTACTCCAGCTAAAATGGACACCGGTGCTAGCAGAACATATGCAAGATATCACATCTTTTCACTCTTCTTGGCCCGCAAAAGCAGTACTTATGGGAATTGCAAGAAATACATTTGTAAAAACCTCATCCATGCCTACTGTCAAACCATTGGACTATAAAAAGAAACAGAAAAAAATGTAAGAGAAATTAATCTGAGATGCCTAAATTCCTGTGAGTTAGTTATAAATGTGTCTTGATATATCCACACATTGTAAATAAAATAGATAACGTACATGCTCTTTTTTTGTTCAAATCCATGTAAACTATTTTAGATTATTGTTGGTCAGTTAGGCAAGATTAAACTTCCTGTCAAAATAGTTTTGACAGGTATGTGTTTATATGTACTATGCTGGTCAATTTGACTTGATTTGATTTTTTCTAAAATAATAGGAGGGTTAAAGTACATAAAACGTGTTCTATAAAGCTGTGAATGTAGGCTCCCTAGGCTCACAAAGTATGTCTTATTCATTAAAAGTAAAGCATGTTCTTTGGTGTTATCCTACATGAGTATGCTATTTTATAGATGGCTTAAACACAAAACAATTAAACAAATCCAACCTGAGACCTTGTTTTTCATTGTCAGGCCTTCTGTATAAACATACAGAAAAATATGCTGATCCAGTGCTACATAGATCCATTTGCAGATGGGTCACACACAATTATTGCTCTGGAAGAGTTTGTTTCTTGCAGTACAAGGACTGCAGAGTGCAGAACTAGTAAAATTTGGCTGATTTACTGTTGAGAGTTATCCTTTCCTGGGATCAGCAAAACCATTCTGTGAAGGGAATTCTCAGTGGCAGCATTTTAAATGTATAATCTACTGAGATTTGCTTGGAAATCTGTGCAATCAACGCACGCATTGTAAAAGTTTTTATATGGTAAGCATTACAGTCAAGTCAGAAGTTTGCTCAAAGCCAACCAATAATGGTTGACATAGCATGAAATAATCCTCTTTCTTGTATATAAATAAAACTGGCTATATTTATGCTTACTCAAAAATGTGAATAGCCAGGTATGAAGCTGAAATCAAAAGAAAAAAAAAACAGAAATTATTGCAACTCTCTATAAATTGCTACATCATTAAATGTAATTTTAATGGAAGCAATGTACTTTACATAAAATATCTGAATTTGACCAGATATTAGCCTCCTGTACTCCCCACACTAGCAGTGCTTAGATTGGAAGAGGGAAAAGTAGTGCAAAGAACCAGTCGGTTGTGCTATAGTGGCCATGTGGTAACAGGGAACATTCTGACAGAAAAAGAAAGCAAAGTAAGTTATGAGCACATCAATGTGCCACTTCTAAACTGTTTTGCCATGGGCTGGATGAGGGACTAGAAGGCTTACTTAACTGCAGCGGTGAAAAATTGGGTCTTCAGTCCTGTGTGGCAGAACTGGGTATATTTAAGGAATGGATAAACAGAAAAACAATAGTTTTTTTTACGTAAAACAATATGCAGTGACAAGAAAAAGCTGGTGAACCAATTGGAAGTAAATGGTTTTCTGCAGTAATTTGCCATAAATCTGATCTGATCTTCTAGTAACAACAATAGATAAAGGTTTAAAGGGGCTTGCAGATTCCGATAAGCCCCCCACCTGCAGACTCTGACAACCACAGCCCAGGGTTGTCCAGAAGAGGTTCTTGTCCCCATCAACATGGGGTCAAGGTGCTTTGGGGGGCACCCCAAAGCACCCTCCCCATGTTGAGGACAAGCGGCTTGGTATGGTTCAGGGTGGGGGGGTTGCTGGCTCCCCCCCCCCCATCCTGGCCAGCCAGGCTGCTTGCTTGGATAAGGGTCTGGTAAGGATTTTGGGGGGGAACCCCATGCCGTTTTTCTTTTTTCAATTTTGGCGTGGGGTTCCCCTTAAAATCCGTACCAGACCCGAAGGGCCTGGTATGGACTAGGAGGGGGGTCACGCCATTTTTTTATCTGTATTAACGGGAGCCGACATTACATTACAGCCGCGAGCAAGTTTGAACAACATTTTTTCCTTTAGAAATGTCAGTATTGCTACAACATGCTACATATATCGCACAAATGCGCCACTTTACAGGCACATTAAAGGAACCCCCCCCCCCCCCAGGCACGATATTTAGAGGAATTTTTCATTTTTATTTTTTACTTTAATCATTATTAAAATCACTGCTCCTGTAAAAATATCCTTTTAAAAAATGTTTTTTGCATTGATGCATGTCCCCCAGGGCAGTACCCGTGTCCCTATACACTTTTTATGGCAATAACTTGCATATAACCTATAGACTTTAATAGAGTTCGTATGTTTGCCAGAACTCTTACCTGGTCTGACTTGTGTCAGTTCAACTTTGAAAAAGGTTTGTGCATTACTTTGGTCCGACTTGGGCAGGATTTCAGCCCATTGATTTGGAATGTAAGTTGCATCCAAGTCAGGTCATTATCTTAACTAAACTAACTTCTGCTCTGAGAATCTTGAATGAAGTGTAGTGAAGAAAACATCTGGTGAGTAGGGTTGAGCGAACACGGACTGTATTATTCGTGTTCGTACCGAATAATTGGATTTTTGTTACCCGAACACGGACCCGAAAACTTTACTGTATATTCGGGTAAAAATCAGTGTTCGGTCGTTTTATTTCCGGGTTTTGCATGCTTTGGCGCGCTTTTCATGGCGGGCTTTCAACAGCCAATCAACAAGCGTTTAACTGGTGTGCCTAAGCCATCCCAGCCATGCCTACAAATGTATCAGTAGCTGTGATTGGCCGTCTGAAGCATGTGACCAAGTCTTTATAAGTTCGAGGCAGCGCCGCTGCAGCGTCATTCTGCTGTTTAGTTCAGGGAGAGAGCACACATCAACGTGCTGGCTGCTGATTAGGGACAGACAGGAAAAAAAAAAACATTTGTGTCCAGATAGAATTGAGGGACAGGTCGGAGTGTGTTAGGCAGGGCGAGTTGTAGGCATTTTAGGGAGAGAGTCTGCTGATTTTTAGGGTCAGTGTGTTCTACAAACTACAATCGATATTGCTGTGTGGGGTGGGGTTTGCAGTGACCGATCTACGATCTTAGCAATCCTTTTAGGGACAGAGTCTGCTGATTTTTAGGGTCAGACAGTGCGTTCTACAAACTACAATCGATATTGCTGTGTGGGGTGGGTTTGCAGTGACCGATCTACGATCTTAGCAATCCTTTTAGGGACAGAGTCTGCTGATTTTTAGGGTCAGACAGTGCGTTCTACAAACTACAATCGATATTGCTGTGTGGGGTGGGGTTTGCAGTGACCGATCTACGATCTTAGCAATCCTTTTAGGGACAGAGTCTGCTGATTTTTAGGGTCAGACAGTGTGTTCTACAAACTACAATCGATATTGCTGTGTGGGGGGGGGGGGGTTGCAGTCACCCGATCTACGATCTTATCAATCCTTTTAGGGACAGAGTCTGCTGATTTTTAGGGTCAGACAGTGTGTTCTACAAACTACAATCGATATTGCTGTGTGGTGTGGGATAGGAGATAGGCAGGTGTCAGTGGTCCACATCCATTTTGCTGTGTGTGGGCTGCAGTGAACACAATCTTTTTGGGGTGCAGTGAACACAATCTTTTTGGGGGTACAGTGAACACAATCTTTTTGGGGTGCTGGCTGCTGATTAGGGACAGACAGGAAAAAAAAAAACATTTGTGTCCGGATAGAATTGAGGGACAGGTCGGAGTGTGTTAGGCAGGGCGAGTTGTAGGCATTTTAGGGAGAGAGTCTGCTGATTTTTAGAGTCAGTGTGTTCTACAAACTACAATCGATATTGCTGTGTGGGGTGGGGTTTGCAGTGACCGATCTACGATCTTATCAATCCTTTTAGGGACAGAGTCTGCTGATTTTTAGGGTCAGACAGTGCGTTCTACAAACTACAATCGATATTGCTGTGTGGGGGGGGGGTTTGCAGTCACCCGATCTGCGATCTTATCAATCCTTTTAGGGACAGAGTCTGCTGATTTTTAGGGTCAGACAGTGTGTTCTACAAACTACAATCGATATTGCTGTGTGGTGTGGGATAGGAGATAGGCAGGTGTCAGTGGTCCACATCCATTTTGCTGTGTGTGGGCTGCAGTGAACAAAATCTTTTTGGGGTGCAGTGAACACAATCTTTTTGGGGTGCAGTGAACACAATCTTTTTTGCCCACTGAGGAGGAGGGAGAAAAGTATTTTTCTATCAGGCACTGTGTGCAGCATTTTTCCTTCAGCTGTGCTGAGTGACTGATCATACACTGCTGTGTTCAGTTCACGTGCTAATATTGAGTGGTTTCAAAAATCATACACTTTTTTTCTATTCCACTATTCAATATACAGCCTTGGGTTAAAAAAAATTAAATTGTGGCCTGCAGCAGAGCTGAATGATATTTGGGGTTTTTGGGGTTCATCTCATACTTCTGAAGATTTGAGGGTGCTGCCTGTTCCATACTCCTCCTACTCCTCATCCAGCCTTTTAGGGGTACAAACAATAGTAATTGGGGCCTAGTGTGCTTCTGTACGTGTGAGATACATACACTTTTTTTAAACATATTTCCTATTCCGCTATTCAATAAAAACCTTTGGGGATGAATTAAATTGCGGGATAGTCTGTGTTGGTACGTGTGAGATCCACCTTTCCAAGTTTTTGGGGTTCATCTCATACTTCTGAAGATTTGAGGGTGCTGCCTGTTCCATACTCCTCCTACTCCTCATTCAGCCTTTTAGGGGTACAAACAATAGTAATTGGGGCCTAGTGTGGTTTTGTACGTGTGAGATACATACACTTTTTTTGATCATATTTCCTATTCCGCTATTCAATAAAAACCTTTGGGGATCAATTAAATTGCGGGATAGTCTGTGTTGGTACGTGTGAGATCCACCTTTCCAAGTTTTTGGGGTTCATCTCATACTTCTGAAGATTTGAGGGTGCTGCCTGTTCCATACTCCTCCTACTCCTCATTCAGCCTTTTAGAGGTACAAACAATAGTAATTGGGGCCTAGGGTGGTTTTGTACGTGTGAGATACATACACTTTTTTTGATCATATTTCCTATTCCGCTATTCAATAAAAACCTTTGGGGATCAATTAAATTGCGGGATAGTCTGTGTTGGTACGTGTGAGATCCACCTTTCCAAGTTTTTGGGGTTCATCTCATACTTCTGAAGATTTGAGGGTGCTGCCTGTTCCAAACGCCTCCTACTCCTCGTCCTGCCTTTAGGGGTACAAACAATAGTAATTGGGGCCTAGTGTGCTTCTTTACGTGTGAGATACATACACTTTTTTTGATCATATTTCCTATTCCGCTATTCAATAAAAACCTTTGGGGATCAATTAAATTGCGGGATAGTCTGTGTTGGTACGTGTGAGATCCACCTTTCCAAGTTTTTGGGGTTCATCTCATACTTCTGAAGATTTGAGGGTGCTGCCTTTTCCATACTCCTCCTACTCCTCATTCTGCCTTTAGGGGTACAAACAATAGTAATTGGGGCCTAGTGTGCTTCTGTACGTGTGAGATACATACACTTTTTTTGATCATATTTCCTATTCCGCTATTCAATAAAAACCTTTGGGGATCAATTAAATTGCGGGATAGTCTGTGTTGGTACGTGTGAGATCCACCTTTCCAAGTTTTTGGGGTTCATCTCATACTTCTGAAGATTTGAGGGTGCTGCCTGTTCCATACTCCTCCTACTCCTCATTCAGCCTTTTAGAGGTACAAACAATAGTAATTGGGGCCTAGTGTGGTTTTGTACGTGTGAGATACATACACTTTTTTTGATCATATTTCCTATTCCGCTATTCAATAAAAACCTTTGGGGATCAATTAAATTGCGGGATAGTTTGTGTTGGTACGTGTGAGATCCACCTTTCCAAGTTTTTGGGGTTCATCTCATACTTCTGAAGATTTGAGGGTGCTGCCTGTTCCATACTCCTCCTACTCCTCATTCAGCCTTTTAGGGGTACAAACAATAGTAATTGGGGCCTAGTGTGCTTCTGTACGTGTGAGATACATACACTTTTTTTGATCATATTTCCTATTCCGCTATTCAATAAAAACCTTTGGGGATCAATTAAATTGCGGGATAGTTTGTGTTGGTACGTGTGAGATCCACCTTTCCAAGTTTTTGGGGTTCATCTCATACTTCTGAAGATTTGAGGGTGCTGCCTGTTCCAAACTCCTCCTACTCCTCATCCTGCCTTTAGGGGTACAAACAATAGTAATTGGGGCCTAGTGTGCTTCTGTACGTGTGAGATACATACACTTTTTTTGATCATATTTTCTATTCCGCTATTTAATCAAAACCTTTGGGTATAAACAATTAAATTGCGGGATAGTCTGTGTCGGTACGTGTGAGATACACCTTTCCAATTTTTGGGGCGCATCTCATACTGCCGAGGATTTGAGGGTGCTTCAGTCTGCCTCCTGCCTGTTCCGAACTCCTCCTACTCCTCATCCTGCCTTTAGGGTACAAAAAAATGTAATCAGGGCCTAGATTGTGTTTGTACGTGTGAGATACACCATTTTGTAAAATTTGTCCTATTCCGCTATTCAATATACACCCTGTTTGAGTGTAAAAAATTAAATTGCGGGATAGTCTGTACCGGTACATTTGAGATACACCTTTTTAAATTTGTTTGGCGCATCTCCTTCTACCGCCGAGGATTGCAGGGCGCTTCAGTTTGCCTCCTGTTCCCAACTCCTCCTACTCCTCTTCCTCATCCTGCCTTTAGGGTACAAAAAATTGTAATCGGGGCCTAGTTGGTGTTCGTACGTGTGAGATACACCGTTTTGTAAAATTTGTCATATTCCGCTATTCAATATACACCCTTTTGGAGTGTAAGAAAATTAAATTACGGCATAGTCTGTATCGGTACGTGTGAGATACACCTTTTAAATTTGTTTGGCGCATCTCCTTCCACCGCCAAGGATTGCAGGGCACTTCAGTTTGCCTCCTGTTCCCAACTCCTCCTACTCCTCTTCCTCATCCTCCCTTTAGGCCTAGTCTGTGTTTGTACGTGTGAGATACACCGTTTTTTTATCCTTTTTCCTATTCTGCTATTCAATATACACCCTTTTGGGGTAAAAAACATTAAATTGCGGCATAGTTTGCATACTTGACTGTCAGATACACCCGTGCAAAACTGTTGTTGTTTTGTTCCGCTATTCAATAAACACCTTTCTAGGGCAAGATCATAAATTACAGAAATATGAGGAGACCGTCAAATAGGGCCGTGGCCTGGGTCGTGGTGCTGCTGGTAGAGCTCCTGTTGCAAGGAGAGGACATGGTCGATCTGTGCCAGCTACACGCACAAGTGAAACACCTTCCACAAGTGTGAGTAGGGGACAGAACCTGCAGCAGTATTTGGTAGGGCATAATGCGCCTCTAGACGTGATGAGGCCTGAAGAAGTACAGGCGATAGTAGATTGGGTTGCTGACAGTGCCTCCAGTTCCTTCACATTGTCTCCCACCCAGTCTACTGCAGAAAGGTCAGAGTTGACACCTGCAGCCAATGTCCAACCGTCTTTCACCTCACCCCCTTGGAAATCAGGCAAGCAGTCTGAGCCCCAATCCATACAGCAGTCTCTTGTTCTTTTTGAGGACTCTGTCAGCAGGGTTTCCCAGGGCCATCCACCTAGCACTGCCCCAGAAGTTGAAGAGATTGAGTGCAGCGATGCCCAACCACTTATTTCTCAAGATGAGTACATGCAAGGACCATCGCAGCACGTCTCCGATGATGACGAAACGCAGGTGCCAACTGCTGCGGCGTTCAGCATTGTGGAGACCGACAAGGAGGGCAGGGGTGAAGACTGGGTGGAAGATGATGTGGAGGACGATGAGGTCCTCGACCCCACATGGAATGAACGTCATGCAGGTGACCTGAGTAGTTTGGAGGAAGAGGTGGTGGTCGCACAGAGCCACCAGCACAGCAGAAGAGGGAGCAGGGTGCAGAAGCGGAGCGGCCGTGCCCTAGACACTACGCCCGCTACTGCCCAACGCAGCAAGGGAACGAGCGCACCAAAGTCAGCTCAAAGGAGTTCTCTAGCGTGGAAGTTCTTTAGAAAATGTGCTGATGACAGGACACGAGTGGTTTGCACCCTGTGCAATCAGAGCCTGAAGCGAGGCATAAACCTTCTCAACCTGAGCACAACCTGCATGATCAGGCATCTAAGTGCAAAGCACGAGCTGCAGTGGAGTAGACACCTTCAAAACCAAGAAACGTCTCTGGCTCATCCTGCTTCCTCTTCTGCTGCAGTCTCGGCCGCTCCAGCCACATCTGTAGTGATACCGGCACCTGCCACCCCGCAAACAGAGGATCTGTCAGCAACACCACCACCTCCGTCACCAACCATCTCCACAATGTCCCGTGGAAGCGTTCAGCTTTTCATCTCCCAAACACTTGAGAGGAAGAGGAAGTACCCCCCTACCCACCCACGATCCCTGGCCCTGAATGCCAGCATTTCAAAATTCTTGGCCTTTGAAATGCTGTCATTCCGTCTGGTGGAGACCTTATGTCGGTGGCTGTCCCACAGTACGTCGTGCCCAGCCGCCACTACTTTTCCCTTCCCTACACAACCAAGTGGGGGAAAAAATCAGGTGTGCACTGCGCAACGCCATCTCTGGCAAGGTCCACCTAACTACCGATACGTGGACCAGTAAGCACGGTCAGGGGCTAACGGCACACTGGGTAAATGCAGCGTCGGATGGGCCTGAGGCGGATAGCAATTTGGCGCATGTCTTTCCACCACCGAGGATTGCAGGGCGCTTCAGTTTGCCTCCTGTTCCTAACTCCTCCTACTCCGCTTCCTCATCCTCTACCGCCTCCTCATCCGGACAGCGTAACACCTTCACCACCAACTTCAGCACGGCCAGGGGTAAACGACAGCAGGCAGTTTTAAAACTTGCCTGTTTGGGGGACAAACCACACACCGCACAGGAGTTGTGGAGGAGCATGGAACAGCAGACATATGAGTGGTTGCTGCCAGCGAGCCTCAAGCCCGGCCTGGTGGTGTGCGATAACGGGCGAAATCTCATAGCAGCTCTGGGCCTAGCCGGTTTGACGCACATCCCTTGCCTGGCGCATGTGCTGAATTTGGTGGTGCAGAGGTTCCTTAAAAACTACCCCGATATGTCAGAGCTGCTGCAGAAAGTGTGGGCCGTCCGTGCGCACTTTCGGCGTTCTCACCCTGCTGCTGCTCGCCTGTCAGCGCTGCAGCGTAACTTCGGCCTTCCCGCTCACCGCCTCATATGTGACGTGCCCACAAGGTGGAACTCCACCTTGCACATGCTGCAAAGACTGTGTGAGCAGCAGCAGGCCATAGTGGAGTTTCAGCTGCAGCACGCACGCGTGAGTCGCTCTGCGGAACAGCACCACTTCACCACCAATAACTTGGCCTCCATGCGAGACCTGTGTGCCTTGTTGCGCTGTTTTGAGTACTCCACCAACATGGCCAGTGCCGATGACGCCGTTCTCAGCTTAACTATCCCACTTCTATGCCTCCTTGAAAAAACAATTCGGGCGATGATGGAAGAGGATGTGGCACAGGATGAGGAGGAGGAGGAGGATGAAGAGGTAACATTTCCAAGGCTTTCAGGGCAGTCATTCGCAAGGGGCTCCGAGGGTGGGTTCCTGCACACACAAACGCCAGGGACACAATTGTCCAGCAGGGGCACAGTTCTGGAGGATGAGGAGGATGAGGAGGAGGAGCTGGAGGAGGAGATGGAAGCATGTTCAAAGCAGGGTGGCACCCAGGCCAGCTCATGGCCATCACTGGTGCGTGGCTGGGGGGATACAGAGGACACGGACGATACACCTCCCACAGAGGACAGCCTTTCGTTGCCTCTGGGCAGCCTGGCACACATGAGCGATCACATGCTGCAGTGTCTCCACAACGACCGCCGAGTTGCCCACATTATAACTTGTGCTGATTACTGGGTGGCCACGCTGCTGGATCCCTGTTACAAGGACAATGTACCATCTTTAATTCACTCACTGGAGCGCGATCGCAAGATGCGCGAGTACAAGCGCACACTGGTAGACGCCATGCTGCTGGCATTCCCACCTGACAGCGGGGCCACAGTGGAAGCAAGGCAGAGGAGGAGGAGGAGGAGGAAGAGGTCTCCAACGCAACCAGGGCACCGCCAGCACCTCAGAAGGCAGGGTTAGCATGGCCGAAATGTGGAAAAGCTTTGTCAGCACGCCACAACAAACAGCAGCACCAGCAGCTCATATGGAACGTCTTAGCAGGAGGCAGCATTTCACCAACATGGTGGAGCAGTATGTGTGCACACGCCTAGACGTACTGAATGAGGGGTCTGCCCCCTTCAACTTCTGGGTCTCCAAGTTGGGCACATGGCCTGAGCTTGCCCTTTACGCCTTGGAGGTGCTGGCGTGCCCTGCAGCCAGTGTATTATCTGAACGGGTATTTAGCACGGCTGGGGGCGTTATCACAGACAAGCGCAGCCGCCTGTCCAGAGACAATGTGGACAAGCTCACGTTCATTAAAATGAACCAGGCATGGATCCCACGGGACTTTTCCGTACCTTGTGCAGAATAGCGATGGATACCGACCTTACACAGCCATTGTTCCATTTTTGCTCTTTCTCACTCTTTTGGGGTGTACCCTAATTTAAAATTTGTGAAAAGAAGCAGTGTTGGCTACCTCGTCCTCCTCAGGGCCAGATTAACGTAGGGGCTATTGGAGCTGCAGCTCCAGGCCCCTACCTTTATATAGGCCCCAGGTTGGCCATATTAACTGTTACCGCTCTTCTGTCACTTGTAAACACAGAAGTCTGGCTTCTATGCTCGCTTCCCCAGGCAGCTCCCTCAGAACCTCCCTACACAGCACGAAGGCAGGACAAGGAGGGACAGTTGCCGATGCATGGATGTGTTTATGGGCTTCAGAGACAGCATCCCATGTGGAATTAGGCATGCATGGCTGCACCCTTCCTCCTCTGGGTGCATGCCAAGGCACGGCCCTTAAGGCCCTTCAAAATCCTCAGCACCAAGCCCATGATGCTCCGGCCCTTGTCCTCCTCCACCGCCGCTTCCACCTACACCGCCCATAGGTGTGCGCAGCCTATTGCATTAGTGTGTGCACCACAAAGTTTAAATACACATGCATGTCTTTGCCTACATGTACATGGCCCCGATACATTACTCTCCCTGCTGGCAAAGTGAAATAGAGCAGAACAGGTCAGAGGGAGATCTTTCCCATCTCCTCACTGGCAAACAGAGCGATAATGCTATGTGCCCTAGGTGATTAGGGTGTGCCCAGGCACATCCGGCACACCCTGTGCGCACGCCTATGACACCGCCACATCCACCACCACCTCAACCTCCCTCCTACTCCATATGGGCCTCGTCCTTCAGAGATGAAGAACATTGTTTTATTTTTCTGGGTTTTTTTTTGTTGTTTTAAGTTATTTCCCTATCCACATTTGTTTGCAGAGCACTTGCCGTGCTCTTAACTACGTTTTGCTGCCATTTGCAGCAGTCTAGCCCTTTCCATTGGTGTTTTAGAGCCATTTTAGTGCCTGAAAGTTCGGGTCCCCATTGACTTCAATGGGGTTCGGTGTCCGGGAAAAGTTCGGGAAAAGTCCGGGACACTGACCCAGACTTTTTTTTAAAGTTCGGCCGAACCCGCCGAACACGGACATCCAGGTGTCCGCTCAACTCTACTGGTGAGCCATTAACATCCAGTAACTTTCTTCACTGGACATCATTCATCACAGTGCCACCACCTCACTGCCTGACAACAGAGGTAAAGGTGGAATAACAAGGCAGAAGGTCCATATAATTAAGTATGATGCCAGTTGCAGGGCTCTGAGCTGAGATTGTCTCTCTCATATAGCTCAGAGCCGGCACTGACAGTTCCCCCTCCTCCCTCATACAGATGGGAGAGGAGGCAGCTGATCTGATCCTTCTCCCCCCACCCCTCACTTTCCCTCCTTTGTGCATAGCTTCATACTTCATGAAGTCCTCACAGGATGAGAAGGATCAGATTGGCTGTCTCCTCACCCATCCGTACGAGGGAGGGGGACCTGTCATTGCTGCCTCTGAGCTATATGAAAGAAATGCTCTCAGCTCAGAGTCCTGCTGAGGAGGCAGTTGACATTGATGAGCACTGATAGGCTGAACTGATGAGCACTGATAGGTGGCACTAATGGGCCTTTGTAAGCACTGATAGGTGGCATTTTTGAGGACTGATAAGTGGCACTAATGGACATGGAGCACTGATAGGCAGCACTGATTGACACTGATAGGCAGCATTGATGAGCTCTGATAGGCTGCACTGATGGGCAGGGCACTGAAAGGCGGCACTGATGGGCATTGATGAGCACTGAAATGTTGCATTGATGATCACTGATAGGTGGCACTAAAGGATACTGATTGGTGGCATTGATGATCACTGATAGGTGGCACTGAAGAGCACTGATAGACGGCACTGATGGGCATTGATGAGCACTGTTAGGCGGCATTGATGAGCACTGAAAAGCAGCACTGATGATCATTGGTGAGCACTGATAGACAACATTAATGAGCACTGATAGATGGCACTGATGGGCATTGCACTCTGATAGGAAGCACTGATGGACACTGATGGGCTGCACTGATGGGCACTAATATCATTGATGGGCACTGATAGGCGGAACTAATGTGCATTGATGAGCACTGATGGGTGGCACTGTTGGGCATTGATAAGCACTGATAGGCGGCATTGATGAGCACTGAAAAGCAACATTGATGAGCAATTATAAGCACTGATAGGTGACATTGATGAGCACTAATAAGTGGCACTGACAGGTAGCATTGATGAGCACTGATAGGTGACATTGATGAGCACTAATAAGTGGCACTAATGGGTATTGAGCACTGATAGGTGGCACTGATGGACACTGATAGGTGGCATTGATGAGCACTGATAGGTAGCACTAATGGGCACTGATATGCGGCACTAAGGGGCATTGATTAGCACTAATAGGCAACATTGATGATCACTGAGCACTGATAGGCAGCACTGATGGGCATTGATGGGCTGCACTGATGGGCACTGATGAGCACTGATGTGTGGCATTATTGAGCACTGATAAGTGGCACTAATGGGCATTGAGCACTGATGTGTGGCACTCATGGACACTGATAGGCAGCATTGATGAGCACTGATAGATGGAACTGATGGCCACTAATAGGCTGCACTGATGGGCATTAAAGAGCACTGATAGATGACTTTGATGATTACTGATAGGTGGCACTGATGTGCATTGAGCACTGATAGGCAGCATTGATGAGCACTGATAGACTTCAGTGATGGGCACTGATAGGCAGCACTGATGGGCATTGATTAGCACTGGTAGGTGGCATTGATGAGCACTGATAGGCTGCACTGATGGGCATTAGTAAGCAGCATTGATGAGCACTGATAGGCTGCACTGATGGGCATTGATTAGCACTGATAGGTGGCAATAATGAGCATTGAGCCCTGATAGGTGGCACTGAAGGACACTGCTAGGTGGCATTGTTGAACCCTGATTGGTGGCACTGATGGGCATTGATGAGCACTGTTAGGTGGAATTGATGAGCGCTGAAAGGCAGCACTGATTGGCATTGAAGGGCACTAATAGATGGCACTGGTAGGCAGCGTTGATGGGCCCTGATAGGTGGCACTAACGTGCATTGATGAGCACTGATAGGTGGCATCGATGGGCACTGGTAGGCGGCACTGATGAGCACTGATATTCGTCACTGATGGGCATTGATGAGCACTGATAGGTGGCCTTGATGAGCACTAATAGGTGGCACCAATGGGCATTGAGCACTTATAAGCAGCACTGATAGGTGGCATTGATGAGTACTGATAGGTGGCATTGATGAGCACTGATAGGTGGCACTGATGGGCACTGATAGGCGGCACTAATGGGCATTGATGAGCACTCATAAGCACTAATGGGCATTGAGCTCTGAAATATGGTATTGTTGAGCACTGATAGGTGGCACTTATGGACATTGAACACTGATAGGCAGCACTGATGGACACTGATAGGCAGCATTGATGAGCACTGATAGGTGGCACTGATGGGCACTGATTATGAGTATAAACAATGCACTGACATTCTTGCCATTTAATAGCTCAACCCTCCTCAGACAGACACAGCGTGTGAGGAAAGGGCTGCTGATAAACGGCAAGTCTTTTTACATGTGATCACCTGATTACATCGTAAAGGGCTGCTGTGATTGACCCTTTTCCCGTGATCTGTAATTATTCAAAGAAAACAGCAGTCACAGAGTGCGCTGGAAGCATGCCCCAGTGGGCACATAGGAGGCAGGGTTTTAAGAGGATGTCCATGGACGCCCTGCCAAAATTGGAAGCCTGGGGCTTGGATGGAAAGGGGGGTGTCAGGGGGGCCCATCACAGTTTCTTGCACCGGGGCCCTAAAGATTCTAGTTATGCCTCTGGTTACCTATAAAGGGGAGTGTGGCATTCGACACGTTTATAGCACACTGATTTTTTAAGCAAGCATGTGTATGATGAAGATTTCTAATATCACTCGTTGGGGCTGTTCTATATGTGTTATATTTTTTTAATCAAATGTATTATAGCAGAATAGTGTGTTGGAATATTAGACATCTATCATTGGTTTACAGGATCAGCTGAGCTGTGGAATACATATTCAGTATTTTGCACATATCTGCACAGGTAGCACTTTATTATACATTTATCCTACAAAGGTGTCTGAGCTGAAGCAGTTTTGTAAAGAGAAATGGTCAACAGTTTCTCCTGAACACTGTGCAGGTCTGATCAAGGGTTCACTTACTTTTTGCTCCAGCACTGTAAAGGTTTAATGGGTGTGTTCAACAAAGGCATGATGAATTAGAATTGTTTGTGTTATCAGCTGAAGCACACTGGGTTTGATTTACTAAAATTGGAGACTGCTAAATCTGGTGCAGCTGTGCTTGGTAGCCAATCAGCTTACAGTTTTTTTTGTCAAAGCTTAATTGAACAAGCTGAAGTTAGAAGTTGCTTGTTTACTAAGCACAGCTGCACCAGATTTTGCAGTCTCCAGTTTTAGTAAATCAACTGCATTGTGTATATCGATTTTACCTATACTGCATTCATAAAGTATTTAGAGCCCCTTCAATTTTTTCAATTTTGTTATGTTGCAGCCTGATACTACAGGTGAAATAAATTAATTTTGTTTTCTTATTAATCTACACTCAGTAGCCCATAATGACCAAGTGAAAACAGAATTTTAGAAATGTTTGCAAATGTATTACATTGACATAAGTATTCAGACCCTTTGCAACAACACTTGAAATTTAGTTCAGGTGCTTCCCATTTCTCTTGATCATTGCTGAGATGTTTCTACACCTTTATTGAAGTCCACCTGTAGTAAATTAAATTGGTTGGACATGATTTGGAAAGGCAAACACACGTCTCTATAAGCCCATGTTCACATTGGGCTGATTTGACATGTCAAATCGAAGCCTATTGCTGGCAATGGCACCGTCCGAATTGGTGCGACGGCGACTATGCAACGCTGCACTGATTCCCAAAAGTACTTTGTACACTACTTTTGGTGACTTTAGGGGGCAATTTCAATAGGCCTCTGTGCAGGAATCCACACAGATATCTGTGAAATCTCCCCTGAAGTCGGACTGAAAATGCTTTTTTGAAATTGTGTTTAACTCGCATTATTTCAAACCCACCTCACTGTGAACCTTGGCTTAAAGTGAAGGAGGTCTGAATACTTTAGGAATTCACATTTTACACACACGCATTAACAAGTCTACCCTTCTAACACAATTGAGACTGCTAGAGTTATCCACCTCACCAATATAAATACTGTATAATAATAACAATAATAAATAGTATTTCATCTGTGTATTTAGCTGCTTGCCTGGAGTTCAGCTTTATAATTATTCTCCTTTTTAACTTTGATGCTACCCCTTGAATCAGGTGGTCATAGATCAGCGAAGCTATTGGTCATTTCTTGTCTTGTCAGTTGGCTGACCTTACACACTATTTCTTGTCTTGTCAGTTGGCTGACCTTACACACTATGCCACAGTACCTAAATGTGTAGGGTGTGAGATCTGGCACGTGGAAGGAAGGCTACAACACTTGCAGTTGCAAGTTCACAACACTTGCAGTTGCATAGAGCATGCATTAAAGACCCTGTTTGCACATAGTGTGGTGACTAGTGTTGAGCGAACACGGACTGTATTATTCGGGTTCGTACCGAATAATTGGATTTTTGTTACCCGAACACGGACCCTAAAACTTTACTGTATGTTCAGGTTTAAAATCCGTGTTCGGTAATTTTATTTCCTGTTTTTTATGTAATGGCGCGCTTTTAATGGCGGGCTTTCAACAGCCAATCAACAAGCGTTTAACTGGTGTGCGCCATCCCAGCCATGCCTACTAATGTATTAGTAGCTGTGATTGGCCATCTGAAGCATGTGACCATGTCTTTATAAGTTCGAGACCCAGCGCCGCTGCGTCATTCATCTGTAGTATTAGGGAGAAAGCACACATCATACGTGCTGGCTGCTGATTAGGGACAGACAGTGACAAATTGTGTCCGAAAAGAATGCAGGGACAGGTCGGAGTGTAGGCAGGGAAAGTTATTTGAGCATTTTAGGGACAGGCTGCAGAGATTAGGCAGGGGCAGTCTACATCGATTTTGCTGTGTGGGGGGTGGTGCAGTGAACGATCTTTTTGAGCATTTTAGGGACAGGCTGGAGAGGTTAGGCAGGGACAGTCTACATCGATTTTGCTGTGTGGGGGGTGGTGCAGTGAACAATCTTTTTGCCCTCACTTGAGCCCACTGAGGAGGAGGGAGAAAAAAATCTATTTTTATCAGTCTGTTGTGAGCAGCGTTCAGCTATATTTTACTACAGATTGCTGTTCTAATCTGCTATTAAAAAATTAAGTTAAAGGGGAATTTTTTTAAGAGCACTTGCCATGCTCTTAACTACGTTTTGCTGCCATTTTCAGCACTCTAGCCCTTTCCATTGGTGTTTTAGAGCCATTTTAGTGCCTGAAAGTTCGGGTCCCCATTGACTTCAATGGGGTTCGGTGTCCGGGTAAAGTTTGGAAAAAGTCCGGGACACGGACCCGGACTTTTTTTTCAAGTTCGGCCTAACCCGCCGAACACGGACATCCAGGTGTTCGCTCAACTCTAGTGGTGACCTGCATTTAAATAAACTGGATGAATGCAAGTCACTGCACAGAAAACAATTGTTTTCTATGTGTCCTATTCACACTGAAATGCACACCAGAGGTGCAGTGTCATTAGCTATGATAAAATATAAACATGCTGCATTTTCTTGTAGCATACAGGAAGAGATCGCATGTCATAGGAAGAGATAACATGTCACTGTACGGCAGCACAAAACAGTGTACTGCTGTGCAGTGACAGTATTGAAGTGTCACTTTGTGCCTAATAAAGTTGACATAAAAAAGGTGTGATGCCCTGAAGTTTGCATCACACCGCCCCCTTGCCTCTGGCTAACTGAAACTGGAACTAAACAGCTTTGGCTTACTTTGCAGGCAGTGCAAATGGGCCCCAATAAAAATATATCTCTGTGCCTACTCAACTTTTTTTTTATTTTTATTTTAGGAACAAGGTCTAGTGACCATAAGTTCTCATGAGTAGGGCCCGTCTGACTCTCTTGTATTGAATTGTATTGTAACTATCCTTTTATATTGTAAAGTGCTACTCAAACTGTTGGCACTATAAAAGAAAACCTGAAATATATGATTTGATTACAAATAATAGTGAAGTTGTAAAAGAGTCAGTTAATTACCCACTTTAGCACTGCTCACGTTGCTGCTACTGCAGCGAGGTGGCAGCCCTGGGTCTGGTGACGTAGACCTACTTCACCAGATTCCTCCCTCTCTCGTCGGTGCGCATGTCCCGCCGAGAGAGGCTCGCTCCCGCTGTGATAGTCAGGGAAAGACTGAGGAAATCCGCCTGCTTGTGAAAACAAAATGGGCGGATCTCCTCTGTGACAGACAGGGACAGATTACAGGATTCAGCATAGCTGAACCTGCGATCTGTGTCACACAACCCCCTCCCCCCACACACGTCAGTAAGCATGAGGCACACATTTACTCCTTGATCACAACAGTGTTAACCCCTTCCCTGCCAGTGTCATTATTACAGTAACAGTGCATATCTATAGCACTGATTACTGTAGTAATGTCACTGGTCCCCCCAAAAGTGTAAAAAATGTCAGTTAGGGATCCGATCTGTCTGCCGAAATGTCGCAGTCCTGCAAAAAATTGGAGATCGCCGCCATTACTAGTAAAAAAAAAAATAAACAATAAAAATGACAAATCTTTCCTGTAGTTAATAAACGCGATAACTTTTGCGCAAACCAATCAAAATATGCTTATTGTGATTTTTTTTACCAAAAATATGTAGCAGAAAACAAATTGGCCTAAAATGTTAAAAAATGTTGATTTGTAAATTTTTGGGGGGAATGTTATATATCAGAATGTGAAAAACATTGTTTTTTTTTTTTTTTTCAAAATTGTCGCTCTTTTTTTCAAAAATTAAAAATCGCACAGGTGATCAAATACCACCATAAGAATTCTCTATTTGTGGGAAAAAAGGACGTAAATTTAATTTAGGTACCGCGCAATTGTCCATTAAAGTAACGCAGTGCCGAATCGCAAAATATAGCCTGGTCAGGAATGGGGTAAAATCTTCCGGTCTTAAAGTGGTTAAAAATACGCTCATTGAGAAATTTTTTGTCAAAGACATGTAGCTAAATACATTCTGACCTAAAAATATGACAAAAATTGCATATATTGGATATTTTTTAACTGTCAAAGTAGAAAATGTCAATTGTTTGCAAAATTTTCACGTTTTTTTAATAATATCGCAAAAAAAGAAAAGCGCAGAGGTGATCAAATACCACCAAAAGAAAGCTCTGTTTGTGGGAAAAAAAGGGACATCAATTTTGTTTGGGTACAGCATTGCGCGACCGCGCAATTGTCAGTTAAAGTCACGCAGTGCCAAGTTGAAAAAAGTGGCCTGGTCATTAAGAAGGAAAATCCTCCGGGCTTAAAGTGGTTAAAATCAGTTATATCAATGTCAAGTAATATCACAAAAATATTTAACCTAATTTTTCTTATATTCTACATGAAGAATGTATCACTGTCAATAATACGCTCTGAGCTCAGAGGTGGTGTTGAGTTTGGATGGGGCATATTACACATAAATCATGTAAATAAAAATGTGGGCTTCCTAAAATGTCACCACAAAGGAAGCAAGAAAATATTCCATAGTGCTGTGCAGTTACTGAAGCAGCCTTTCTCCTGTTTTTATGAATGAAGTTTTTATTTCCACCATGTTCAACACTTCCATGAGTGTTGGAGGCTTTCTGCTCTTGACAGCCTTGCTTGATCTGAAAAGGAGGGCAGTGCATCTGCACACATTGGAATGTGCAATGTAACCAATCCAGTGACATCCACAGAAAATGGCAGTGCAGGGATGAGAGGAGAAACAGCTGTATTTGTCAAAAACAGAAAAGCTGCTGAAACCTCCAGAAATGTTAGAGAGAATAGAACATAGAAAAAGAGGATCCATAAAAATGGGAGAATGAATTTACAAGAGAAAGGCTGCTTCAATAAGAGCTCAGCGCCTATAGTTAAGGATAGGCTTAATCTGCTATGTGCACAGTGGTGACAATGTCACTTTAAACTACCCATTAAGAACTGAGAAAAACTGTACCAATTTATTTGAGTTTAGTCTTGAGCTTTCTGAGAACATTCCAATTGTTCTTTCCTTGCAATAACACAGCTGTAGACCTATAATCTTGCTCCTGCACAATTCAAAATGAGCATAATAACTCATAAAAATCTTCTGTAAGCATAAATAACTATTGCTTTAAACTGCTGCTAAATTTAAAGTAAATCAGTCACCCACAGCTGACTGTGTAACAGTATTATCATGCAATTACTCCCATTGCATGCCTTCCAATTCACTAAATGGAAATCAAGGGTAACCTAAGGCATCCCTAAACCTTTAATACATGCACTATAAAAAATCCAGCTTTTCTGCAAGTTGGGACTTAACCCTTTCATGTCCGGGGGCAATCAAAACCTTTGTGATTAGACCAAATTTTAGATATTGGCTCTACATTGGTTTACTCAAAAATAACCTTTTAACCAATTTGCAAACCAAATTATTTTCACACACTTTTTTTCAGAACATATTAGGTCTTTGTTTGATCATTTGTTTTAAAAATGTCCTTTATAAAATTTTTATAGTAAGCAGACAAATTAACAAAAATGGGAAAATGCAGTATTAGTTTGTTTAAGACGATACCTATTTTATATAATCAATACTACTCCAGATATTTTAACTAAATGTATTTTCTTCTATATATCCTGAGTAAAAGGATCTTAAATATGTATAGGTTCTTATACATAAGCCAGTGCTGTTTTGTGGATAAACACTTGAATATACAGTATATAGATATTAGATATCTAGATGTTAGGCATTGGGCATACCATCTGTAATTCATAGACCAGCCTGGAGCAACATTAATGTGCAGCAGAGCTATTGCAAATACATTAAACAAAAGAGTTAAGGCTGTGTTGACTTAAGAAAATACATTTCTACCCTTGAAAAATAAGATACCCCAAATTGTAAATAGCAAACACATTAAAAACCATTAGACCTCATCAATTCAAAGTTAATCTAAAATGATGCCCATAAAAGTATTCCTCCACCTCTGGCATGTGCAGAAGGCAAATATATATATATATATATATATATATATATATATATATATATATATATATATATATATATATATATATATATATATATATGTAGCACCCTCCTAGGTAGGTGCTAGTGAGAGAGTATAGTTTTTGCCTCTGTCTGCCTATTAGAGGAGCATCAGGCAAATCTATATAGCTTTCTGTCTAGCAGAGAGCAAGATCTGTGAATTAGGTCTGCTCTGTGTGCTCAGTATGTGAGTCATTGTGTCCAGAGAGTGTTTCACGCTGGTCCAATGGGGAGGCATGTTGGACAGTGGGAGGAAACCTGACCAATGGATACATAGGCTTTGATACAGTCCTGGTGATTGGCAGAGGCAGGCTGTCTCGGTACATTCTGGGATACTGTATAAAAGCAAGGAGCACATGTGCTGCGGGGTCTTTGGCTGGTGAGCCCCAAAGGGAGGGTGGCAGCTGCCTCCTCCTCTGCAGCAGGGGCACGTGGCATCAGGAGCTCATCCTGATGGTCAGAGGAATGGAGCAGAACCCAGAGGTCATGGAAAGCTGACTGAGGGGGAGACACTGGAGACCCTAGAAAAAACAGTATCATGAGTGCAGGGGATCGTGTCAAGGGGCCTTACCTGAGGGGGGGGCACCCCAGAGTAGGATAGTCAGAGGATGGATGTCAGTGGTCGAGAAAGAGAGAATGCTAGGAAAGTGTTTTGAAGAGATTTAGTTCATCAAGTCATCTGGATAGAGACGTAACCCCAAATTGACCTAAGTGGCAGAGTGAATCAACAGCCTGGCTGTATCAAGAATTAGAGTGCATATAATATGCCCGTGTGAAATCACCCCAGAGTGTGCCACATCCCGTAATCAGAAATTCGAAAGAAGATTTTTCCCCTGGGGGTGGGACTTTAAAGGCACTGAATATATATAACTTGAAACACTGTATACAATTAAATAAATTTATTGAAAGACATAAATGCAAAAAGTTGTATATTAAAAAAAAAAAGAGCAAGCTGTATACAAATCATGGTGTCATGGGGTAAAAAACAGATACCGCTGTGTTGAAGGTAAATGCCCGACGCGTTTCAGAGACACAACAAAGGAATTCTGAGTTGTGTCTCTGAAACGCCTCGGGCATTTACCTTCAACACAGCGGTATCTGTTTTTTACCCCATGACACCATGATTTGTATACAGCTTGCTATTTGTTTTTAATATACAACTTTTTGCATTTATGTCTTTCAATAAATTTATTTAATTGTATACAGTGTTTCAAGTTATATATATTCAGTGCCTTTAAAGTCCCACCCCCAGGGGAAAAATCTTCTTTCGAGTATCAAGAATTAGAAGTCCTCCATCTAGTGAATTGTTAATTTGAAGTATCCCACTATTCCCTTCTCCCATCCCTATTTAAAATAAAGCACCAAAAATAACTACATATCCCTGGACTGATCATTGACTGAGCCAAGAAGTAAAGTGTTAAATTGTGAATGCCAGTATCACTAACGGTAATCCAGGGGGACCTGAAAGTGTGAAACATCCAGCAGTTCTCAAGGGGGTAGTGCTACATATATAAGTATATATGAGTATACCCCCGACATTTTTGCAAATATTTTATTATATCTTTTCATGTGACACTGAAGAAATGACAATTTGCTACAATGTAAAGTAGTGAGTGTACAGTTTGTATAAAAGTGTAAATTTTCTGTCCCTTTAAAATAACTCAACACACAGCCATTAATGTCTAAACCGGCAACAAAAGTGAGTACACCCCTAAGTGCAAATGTCCAAATTGGGCCCAATTAGCCATTTTCCCTCCCTGGTGTCATGTGATTCATTAGTGTTACAAGGTCTCAGGCATGAATGGGGAGCAGGTGTGTTAAATTTGGTGTTATCGCTCTCACTCTCTCATACTGGTCACTGGAAGTTCAACATGGCACCTCATGGCAAAGAACTCTCTGAGGGTCTGAAAAAAAAGAATTGTTGCTCTACGTAAAGATGACCTAGGCTATAAGAAGAATGACAAGACTCTGAAACTGAGCTCCAGCACGGTTGCCAAGACTATACAGAGGTTTAACAGGACAGGTTCTAGTCAGAACAGGCCATGTCATGGTCGACCAAAGAAGTTGAGTGCATGTGCTCAGCATCATATCCATAGGTTGTCTTTGGAAAATAGACGTATGAGTGCTGCCAGCATTGCTGCAGAGGATAAAGGGGTGGGGGGTCAGCCTGTCAGTGCTCAAACCATACACCGCACACTGCATCAAATTAGTCTGCATGGCTGTCGTCCCAGAAGGAAGCCTCTTCTAAAGATGATGCAAAAGAAAGCCCGCAAACAGTTTGCTGAAGACAAGCAGACTAAGGCCTTGGATTACTGAAACCATGTCCTGTGGTCTGATGAGACCAAGATAAACTTATTTGGCTCAGATGGTATCAAGCGTGTGTGGCGACAACAAGGTGAGGAGTACAAAGACAAGTGTTTCTTGCCTACAAGCAAGCATGGTGGTGGGATTGTCATGGTCTGGGGCTGCATGAGTGCTGCCGGTACTGGGGAGCTACAGTGCATTGAGGGAACCATGAATGCCAACATGTACTGTGACATACCAAAGCAGAGCATGATCCCCTCCCTTTGGAGACTGGGCCGCAGGGCAGTATTCCAACATGACAATGACCCCAAACGCACCTCCAAGACAACCACTGCTTATAGAAGCATAGGGTAAAGGTGATGGACTGGCCAAGCGTGTCTCCAGACCTAAACCCTATCGATCATCTGTGGGGCATCCTCAAATGGAAGGTGGAGGAGTGCAAGGTCTCTAACATCCACCACCTCTGTGATGTCGTCATGGAGGAGTGGAAGAGGACTCTAGTGGCAACCTGTGAAGCTCTGGTGAACTCCATGCCCAAGAGGGTTAAGGCAGTGCTGGAAAATAATGGTAGTCACACAAAGTTTTGAAACTTTGGGCCCAATTTGGACACTTGCACTTAGGGGTGTACTCACTTTTGTTGCCAGTGGTTTAGACAATAATGGCTGTGTGTTGAGTTATTTTGAGGGGACAGCAAATTTACACTGTTATACAAGCTGTACACTAACTACTTTATATTGTAGCAAAGTGTCATTTCTTCAGTGTTGTCGCTCGAAAAGTTATAATAAAGTCCATTTTGCTGAAATTTCATTATGGCAACTCAAAATTGTACTCAGTAGTTTGTATGGCCCCCATGTGCTTGTATGCATGCCTGACAACATTGGGGCATGCTCCTAATAAAACGACGGATGGTGTCCTGGGATATTTCCTCCCATATCTGGACCAAGGCATCACTGAGCTCCTAAACAGACCAAGGTGCAACATGGCAGTGTCAGATGAGCCGAAACATAATGTGCCAGAGGTGTTCTTTTGGATTTAGGTCAGGCGAGCGTGAGGGCCATTCAATGGTATCAATTTCTTCATTCTCCAGGAACTTGCTGCATATTCTCGCCACATAAGGCCAGGCATTGTTGTGCACCAGGAGGAACCCAGGATCCTCTGCACCATCATAGGGTTTGACAATGGGTCCAAGGATTTCATCCCGATTCCTAATGGCAGTCAGGGTGCCATTGTCTAGCCTGTAGAGGTCTGTGCGTCCCTCCATGAATATACCTCCACAGACCATCACTGACCCACCACCAAACTGGTCATGCTTAACGATGTTACAGCCAGCATACCATTCTCCACGGCTTCACCAGACTCCTTCACGTCTGTCACATGTGCTCAGGGTGAACCTGCTCTCATCTGTAAAAAACACAGGGCACCAGTGGCGGACCTGTCAATTCTAGTGTTCAATGGCAAATGCCAATCGAGCTCCACAGTGCTGGACAGTGAACACAGGGACCACTAAAGGATGTCAGGCCACCCTCATGAAGTCTGTTTCTGATTGTTTGGTCAAAGACATTCACACCAGGACTTGGCCAGTTTGCTGTTTGTATGGACGGTAGATGGTGCTAATTTCTCCTGCATATGGAATTTTTCCATCTTTTGGAATTTCTCCATCTTGGACTCAGAATGTCTCCTTCTTTTGGATATGTAGTACAAATCATAGGTGGTGTTTGGAAGTTATGTCTTTTGAGCTGTTTGGTATTTGCACTTAACATTTGATTGCATTTATCCTTGGCTGGGTATTTTTCTCTTGCAGGGGTTTGTAAGCCCTTTCCCCTTGTTCATACGCATTGTGTATTTTCCAGTATACTATTATAGTTTTCTTGGTTTGGCTTATGAGATTTAGTTTGGTGCTTTTATTCAGGATTTGCTCCCCCTTTCTGCTAATGTATATGAATGTGTGATCTGAATATTATTACAGTATGTAGATAAAGTTTTATGTATATTGATATACATTTGTGCTTTGATTATTTACATTATTCTATTTATTATAAGGTATATATATATATATATATACACATTGAAAAAGTTTGCCACACATCTGGATCCTAAAGAAGCCCAAATTCATGGAATCGTAGAATGTGCTGTGTTATGTGATACACCATTTAGATGTTGTACTTTTATGTGCTGCTTTTACTATTTTGTCTTGAATACAATCTATATATATATATATATATATATATATATATATATATATATATATATATATATATATATATATATATATATATATATATATATATTATGATTTGTTTTCCCTCTGATGTTTCTGGGCACAGTAAAATCCCCACTTTCCTCACCTACAGGGTTTTCCTTGTTAGACTTGGTTTAATTTGGAGAGGAAAGGTGTAAGACGAAAGCTTATAACAACTTGATGAAAAAAACTGCCATGAATCCTAAATCCCAGGTTCAGGTAGGTCCTCGGGAGTGGAGGAGGTCCATTTAGCAAAAAAAACAAGTACATCTCCCCCAAGAGGTCCTAGGACTGGGACACCCGGGGCATTGAGAGCAACCAACCCTATAATGCATGGAGACAGGGTTATTCTCCACTTGCGCCTAAGGAAGGTTCTAAAAGTAAGTTTCCATTCAAGTTAATTTCTTGCAAAGAAACCAACTTTTTTTAAGTTACATTTTTTAATATAAATATTACACTATAAGAGCTCTCCCTCCTCTTATTTTGGTAAACATTTCAGATTATTCTTTGGGCCTCCACTTTACTCTCATGTCTCCAACCTGTGGACCCCTGAGGACCAACAGCCATGAATACTAAAACTGTATCTGTAAAAGAAAATATAATGATAACTGACAGGTCTTTTTTAAACTTTTTGCCAATTGCATCATTCCTACCCTAAATGTACTAAAAAAAAAGCAAAGAGTATATTTCCTTTTCTGAAACACAATTTCTTATACTCTAATTATTGATGAAGACTTGAAGTGTTTCCTACCCTAAAAAAAAAAAAAAAAAAAAAAAAAAAAGATCCTATACCTTTAAAGCATGTTATACAGCACAGCGCTTGTGCTGTGTAATTTGGCCCCTTCTATCACCTGAAATACCTGGCTGATCCTGCCAGTTTCTGCCCTCTCCCTGTAAACTGACCACGGTTTATCATAGCTTCTGAGCTCTGACACCGTGGTCAATTTACGTGCCTCCATCATCCGCAGCCCTCCTGTCTCTCCTCTGTCCTCTCTTCCCCCTCCCCGCCTGTCAGCTCTGTGTCAGTGCCCACCCCTCCCCTCCTGCTGCTGATGTTGCATATAAAGTTTCACACTATCCTCTCTGTTTAATATTGCTGCGTGCCCCAGTGTCTGTGCTTTATAAAAATAAGCCATTCTATAACTGATTTCAAAGTGCCATTTGGTGCTCACGTGACCGTCCTCCTCTCTCCTCTTTTCTTCCCCTCCCGACTGATGTCAATGAGCGTTTCCCGGCCCCGACCGCTGCAACTGTCATGTCGAGAGAGGAGAGAGGCGGTAAGTCCCATGAGCGCCGAGCGGCGGTCCAAATGACCTTGACAGAGGGTAGCATCCTATAAAACAAATAGGTAGGATTAGGCTACTTTTATTTTGTGCTGTTAAATACTTCAACAAAAATTGTATTCACCATTTTTTTTATCGGACACCCTTTATCATGTGAAAACTTACTTAATCCTCCTTCAACAATATCTAGAATTCCAAATCCCCATTCCCTTTACTGTGAGTTCCTCTTCTCTGTGAGATTGATTTTGCTCCAGAGCTTTGCTTTAACTAACCATCATTGACATTCATTTTAGATAAAGTGGCCTGACACAGAGGGTATCACTGGAACATAAATAAGAAGGTATTTTCAATTTAAGTCAGATATAGCAAAAAAAAAAAAAAAAATACTCTATGTGGACAGTTTAAATCCTTTTTTCATTGAAAAAATTGTAACAGTCTAGTAAGTGTAAGCATAGTAAACCTCTCATTGATGAGACTAGGGTATTTTTTCTTCTTCCCCCAATTTGAGTGCTGCTGTACAGGAAATTACGAGAAAAACATCAGTCAATTACATTGTTATATTGCATTTAAGATGCATGTAATTAGGTTTAATGAATACATACATGGGTTACAGGACTTTTTTAAAGTTTGGTTTAGTGTTTTTAGGTATCAAAGCTAGGAATCAGTGTCTTAGCATAGTAAAGCCTCATCAGATGTCCTCTTCCAGACTAATTGTTCATCTCATTTTAGTACTGATTTTTTTAAAAAGAAAATGCGTATATTATATTCTTTGCATACATAATATGTTCACATCAAGTCAATTGGTCTGTTTTAGAGATGGAGTGGCATGCAGGATCCATATTTTATAAAGGACTGTCTTGATCACAAATGCCTTTCAAGAGAAATGAAAATTTTACAGAAAGCAGGATAACAATGTAAGTACAGATTGGGTTTCTAGAACAGCAGTGACACTATTTCTTCTAATAAAACATTGAAAGAAGCAATAAATGATGGGTAATAAATTAACAGTTTGAAGGAGGTGTAATATATGGACAAATGTATGCGTTGTTTGCAAAAAGTAAAAAGAAAGAATCCTTTTGAGAAAAGTAAAGCAACATTATTTTTTCATTACATGCTTATGCAAAACATGTTTATGTCTTTATATATAGCAACTGCTAAGCCTTTATAGAGCTATCAATAGGTGCTTTAGCATTCTTGCATCATAAATATTTGCAGCAAAAAAACAATCTTCCTGTTTTTGATTCAGCTTAATTCAATGTTGTATATTATTCACACATCTCCAACTCACCTACACATTACAGTAGTAAATCTTAGACAGGTAACATTTTGCTGCATACAGTAAAATAGGTATAAAAGTTTACTCCCCCTTCTCTTCAGTAGATAGGATTTCCACGCCACATTTCTGGTATAAGCATCTTTTGAGCACCACATGAAAATTTTTATGTAAAAAAAAAAAAAAAAAAATGATACATGCTACAGGACGCTGCACCAATCAAGCCCTTTTTAATGAATACGTCTGCTTTGTGGATTAAAAGATCAGAACCTTGAAGTGGTTCTAAATGCAAAAGTTTTTTTTTTAACCTTCATGCATTCTCTGCATTATGGTAAAATAAAAACCTTATAATAGTTTTCCCCTCCCCCATCTTTAATCACACACTTACCTTTCATGCTTTAGTCCTCTCATGCTCCAGCACTGTCCCTGGCTGCAGCAGTGCTGCTCCCTCTTCCTGGATTCACAGAATACACTGGGAGCAGCAGGAGCCATAGTATCCTGATACTGTTATGCAGATCTTGTAAAGAGGCAGTGAGGTGTGGGTGTCCAAGCCATGCTGTGTGTGTCCATAGGCACAGCCTGCTATAAGGGCACCTGCAAAAAGAACAGGTGGAGAGCACTAGTGGGGACTCTAGAAGGGGAGGTAAGGGCAGTGGCGTAGTGTGGGGGGTGCAGGGGGGGCTGGCCGCACCGGGCGCAACATCTGGGGGGGCGCATCTGCAGTGTCCCTCTGTCTGTCTGACTCCGACATACACAGTTCACACACTGTCTGCGGCTGCCTCCATCTTTAGGCTGGGAGATGACCAGTGCGGCCGCCCTATGGCTGAAAATGGCGACTGTGCCTCACCTGTCCATTGGTGTAGGGTGGGATGGCGTTGCAAGCCAAGCAGGGGCTGACTGGCAACTTTCAGCCCAGGGGGCAAGTACAAACCAGAGGCCCATGGTGCAGCAACTCAGCCCCCCCACCCACTCTCTCTCTTCCCGGGCCTTTTCCTGACCCCCATTCCAGGCTGAAACTCCGATCCAGGTACTCTCTTCTTCCCCACCTGGCCAGCAGGGGCAGTTGGGGGGAGCTGAGACAGTTCCGTCAGGGCTGGCTGGAAGAGGAGAGTCTCCAGTGGGGCATAGAACTGGTCTCTGCTCAGACACAGCTTACACCATCCATGCTGGGGGGGGGGGGGGGCAGCGCTCTGTCCTTGACTTTATCCTGCACTCAGGTGGTCAGCAGTGGGGACTTTTTACTTCTCTTCACCACCAGCATGTCAGTGGCAGAAGCGATGCAGCCTTTTTTATGGGGCATCAGAGTGGCCGGGGAGCAATTGTCCCCCTGCCCCTGGCCCAGTCCTCCCCTGAAGCCAAGCCCCGCCTATGCTGCCTCTCCTCACTGCTCGGTCAATTTCACAGCGAGTAAGTCAGCAGCCTGGTGCTGTCACAGAGTGGGGTATTTTTTTTAATCACCTGATAAGAGCCAGAGGCTCTAATAGGCTTCAAAAAAGGGTGGACCCTGGGCGCAGAGCAGTGCGTCCCGAGCCCCCCCATTGTGTGACATTAGCGAATGGAAATTTGCTATTGTCACACGGATCCTCCTGGCCAATCAGGAAGCGGGTCCCAGACCCGCTTCCTGATTGGCTGAAAGGCGAACGCATGCCATTGGCCGAGGAGGAGGCGGGAGGACTCGAGGAGATGCGGGGAACTGAGGAGAAGCCACCACAGCAGGTAAGTCTCTCTAAATTGAAGGGGGCACGCTGGTCTGTCTGCATTGAAAGGGGGCACGATGATCTCTCTGCATTGAAGGGGAGCATGCTGGTCATTCTGCATTGAAAGGTGGCACGCTGGTCATTCTTCATTGAAAGGGGGCACGCTGGTCTCTCTGCATTGAAAGGGGGCACGCTGGTCATTCAAAGCTGTATTTAGATGCATTTTACTTTAATTAGTAATTACATCAGTATTTTCATAACAAACAATACATGTGCTTAGGGTTAAGAGTTTCAGAGACTCGAGTGCTAAAATCCTGCGGGTTAGGGGGCGCAAATTACTTGCCTTGCCCCGGGTGCTGACAACCCACGCTACGACACTGGGTAAGGGGCTGTCCTGTGCAATATTGTTGCACAGAGCAAGTGAGTATGACATCTTTTTTTATTTTAGAAACAAAATAAAAATGTATTATCACTTGAAAGCATACTGTGTGTACCTATGCTTGGTAGATTTGCACATTATGGCATGCTTACTAGTACATGTAGAACCCTACAAGTGCAGTAGGCCTTGACTGCTTATTAGCGGGGCCATGATATTCAGCTAGGTTGTCATGGTTCCCAGGTGTGGCTGTTGAGACTGGGGAGTCTCCCCACTGTACTCAATGAGGGCTCTCATTGGGCAGTATAGGAAACCCGGCCAATGGCTCACCCAGGCTTGTATCTATCCCAGGAGGGCAGGCCACACAGCATTCTGGGAGGAGGTATAAGCTTGAGGGGAGCACATGATGCAGCGTCTTTGGCGGGAATCAGAGTCCCAGGAGGGAGAGTATGGCTGTCCCTCCTCCTGTCAAGAGGAATTGGGTGTCCCGGGCGGCTTGCCTGAGGGGACAGAGGGCTGAGCTGAGCTGCAGAGAGGATCCGGTGTGCTGAGAACCAGTGGAGCTGAGAGGGGTCGAGTTTCAGGACAGCATTCCTAGTTGTGAGTACTGCAAACTGCCCCTGGGGGTCTGCCTAGTGAGAGGGGACCACTCCGGAGAAGGTCAGCTGGATCCGGGAGCTAGCTAGCCAGTGCAAGAAGAGAAAAAGGGGGTGCCAGTGTTGACCCTGAAGAGTAAAGGGGGTGCCAGTGGTTGGGCCTTGGAGTATTCAGTGTACAGTGGAAGTGTACAGCGTGCAGTGTACAGCGTTGAGAGTTGCAGCAGCAGCAGCAGCAGCAGCAGTGGTGGTGGTGTTACTAAAGGCTACCTCAGTCAGGAAGGACTGGTGGGAGCAGTGTCAAGGACTTTTGAGCTAACCAGAGTGTCAGAAGTCAGAGTGAATACACTAAAGGTAAAGGGGTTTGCTGATGTAACAGGGGAGTGAAAACACTGATATAAGGTGGGACCTTTATATCAGCGTCCCCCCTTACCTTAGGGTCTCCACCCCCCCCCCCCAGCATTACAGGCCTTCTCAGACCACTATCCAGAGCACTACGCAGCATTACACGACTTCTCAGACCTCCATCCAGAGCACTAAACAGCATTACAGGCCTCCTCAGACCACCGTCCATCCAGAGCACTGTGTATGCATTACAAGCCTGCTCTGACCACTGGTATCCAGAGCACTGTGCAGCATTATAGGTCTCTCAGACCACTGTCCAAATCACTGTGAACTATCCAGGGCACTATGCCATCCCTCAGACCTAAGACCACACCCAGCACTGTGCAGCATTACAGGCCTCCTCTGATCACTGGTATCCAGAGCACTGTGCAGCATTATAGGTCTCTCAGACCACTGTCCAAATCACTGTGAAGCATTACAGGCCTCCTCAGACCACCAAGTTATTTTAACTTCTTAACACCGGCTCCTCCTGGCCCTTTAGGAGGTTTATGATGCCGGGAGGCAGAGCGCAGCTTAAGATCACATGACTACCATAATTGGGTGTCATGGCGGTCACATGGTTCAAAAACTCCCGATCACAATGAACGTTAGGGAGCTTTCAGTTAGGTGACGGTAACTGTGCTGGGAGTGCACAGCGCGCACAATCTCAGCACAGGTGTATATGCAGTAATTCATGAAAATATGCGACCCCTCTGCGCTAAGGACCAGGCTTAGAGAGGCTCCATATTTGCATATGGCCAAGGCCAAGGGGTTAAAGATTTGTGTGTTTTCACTGTTTCCCTTGAAACCACATAAAAATACCCTTTTCCCACTGTATAGTAATTTTCAAAAACCTTTTTTTGCATTGGTACATGCTTCCCCATTGCAATGCCCAGCTTCTCATGTCTTTTTTTTACAGTAGATTGTCTATTAGCCCTTAAAATGATCAATATTTACTAACAAGATTCAGTTCAAATAAACTAAAATGGGGTTTGCCGCTAAGTTTGGGTCATAGACCTTTAAACAGGTTTGTTGAACCCTCAGCACACCAAACCTGGCCTGATCATTCCCTAACCAAGAAGAAGTATGCAGCCAATGAGGGGAGAACCCCTGTTTGGGATACTTACTGGCAGTGATTCAAAATATTGGGGTACCTGTCTCAGCATATAAGTCAGAGAACTAGTATTTTTAAAATGGGAGGTCAGCATTAGCATCCTGCATCCTAACAGCCTGCAGTTTCAGTCTAGATCCATTTAGCCTTATATTTAAAGCTGAATTACAGGTATGGATTTTATTGCATAGGTACATTGGTTTAACTTATGTATATGCCATACTTGTGGGTATGCTGTGGAAGTGGGAAACCACTGCAGTAGTCATTGCTACCACAGTGATCACCTCTGTCTTCCAGGTCTCGTGCATAGAAACAACGGGTGGAGGATGCTCTCTTGGCCAATTGTAGAAAGGTTTGCATGCTATACATTGAATGCAAGACATTCACTGATTGGCTGAGGTGGAGAGGCAGAGTGGCTATGTCACAATCTCTACCCTGTCCACCTGGTGTTTAGTGTTCCTTTTGCATTTTGCTTTGTACCCTTTTTTACCTAAAAAAAAAAAAAAAACAAATTATGGTTATTACTGGTTAATTCCATATGTAAGGGCTTTATCTCCAATGTTTTATAAGGACACCTTACTTCAAGAAAAGAATAGGTGTCTATGTGTTTAGCAATCTCGTTTTAGCAGTTCTGAAGTTTTGAACTCAATTCCCAAGAGGCAACACATACTCTGTCTCTTAATTTTTGTGTGGGCTAGGTGCTCAGATCTGATTCCTTTTCACAATCCAAAAACATAGAATCAATTTAACTGATTTCCACCAAAATAGGCCGTACAAGTTTATATATGTGATTGTGAACAGGACAATCAGAGCTCCATAAGCCCCAACAGGATATACTATGGATTAGATTTACTAAAACTAGAGAGTGCAAAATCTGATGCAGCTGTGCATGGTAGTCAATTAGCTTTCAACTTCAGCATGTTCAATTAAGCTTTAACAAAAAAAAAAAAAAAAAAAAAAAACCTGGAAGCTGATGGGTTTCTATGCAGCAGAGTTTGCACTCTCCAGTTTTAGTAAAACAACCCCTATACTGTATGTCAGTCATGTTGTGCTTGATAAATTATATACCCCCAGCAAAACTGGGTGGGGGGAATTGGAATACTGGGAGGTGGAGAAGTTCTGGATGAAGTGAATGCTGGGGCAAGCAATAGATTGTGCTGTGCTGCTCACATACTAGCCATGCAGCATCATTGATTGCTAGGATGCTGGTGGCAGGCAATCAATATTCTAGCAACCAACACACAGGGGACTACAGGCTGCAGCCTTCAGAAAATCAGATACTACAGGCAGCCCCTGCTGTTCTGAATCAACAATGTGTGCCATCAGCGAGTTCAAAATGTGCCCCACCCCCACTGTATGCTTTTACTATTCTTTTTTTGCATTGAAAATGGTCCCTCACAGCAGTGTCCAGCTTTCCATGCTATATTTCCTGGTGCCTCCATGGCAGCATACATATGGTTGGTTGCTCCGCCCTCAACCAACCCACAGGACCTCTTTAACTCTACAAAAGTCAGAACTGCCCCCTCCCTCACGCCATTCTTTTTTCTGTCCTCAAGTCTGAAGGATCACGATCAGCCCTTACTGCACCACCATGTGGTGTTACCATTACAGGGTCATGCTCCCCTGTAGGATGGAGTCCCAGGGCTTAGGCTGCTAAAGGCGCCAACAAGACTGGGAGCCTGTTTTTCTGTGGATCTTTTTCCAGGTAAGGAGTCTGGATTGGCACCCTCCTTCCGGGAACACACCCCCTTCCCTCCTGGTTTGGAGGCTTCCCCGGCAACTCTGATGCCTCCTGTATTAGGAAATTACCCTGTCTTACTTTTGCTTCATGCGGTGTGGCAATAGAGCGCTGGTGAGTGGATGCGCAGCCTAGCATGCCTTCTGGAGACCCCGGGGCGCTTTGCGCCGCCGCTTAGCTTCCTGTTTGTCTGATAGGGAGGCGGATCGAGGGCGTCGACCAATGACGTCATCGGCGCATGCCCAGTAGGCACGTGAAGCCATCAGCGACCATCTTGGTACTCCCCATAGGAGTACATGTATTTATATGGCCAGCCTGACTCTGTATGAAGGTGGATGTCAGCAGCATAACATCTCCCTTTGCTGCTGGAGACAAATTAGTTTGCATGCACCTGTGCTGCCTCCCAATGGAAGCTTGAGGTATTGTTTTAAAAAAAAAAGAAGGATTGTGATCTTTCTATTTACTTTTGTGTTGTTTCTTCCCCTTTGTCCCAGCTGTCTCCCATAGTCCAGTTACACAAAAAGATCCTCGACATTCCGCTAGGTAGGAGGCTGCACCATTCAGGTAAGTTCTAAATAAAAAAAAGAGCACCGGGCGTATGCCACATCAAATTTTCTATGTTTCATTTCAGCTCGCAACGCCGATCATCCCACAGGGACTCACCGGACAGGAGGTCCAGAGGTCATAGCCACTCAAAACATGACCAGCATCATTCATCTACCTCTCGCACATCACACAAATCTTGCAGATCACCCCATCAATCTGGAAGGGCCACGCCACAACGCAGCTCCACCCGACCTAGGGACAAAGCATGCTGGGTCTTTGGTAGTCAGGCCCTGCCGGGTAAACTGGTCTGTGAGACATGTTTTTAGAGGCCACGGGGGATTGGGAGAAAGAAAAGCAAGAGTCCATTGACACGATGACGAAGCTGATTAAGGACTCAATTCGAGAATTGAACTTGTCCCAGGATTTGGTGCCTCCTATCACAAGTGGAGGACCCCTTGTGACTCCAATCCAAATAGCAGGTTCTGGCTCCAGTTCAGAGGATGACGGGGACGCAGCAGTGGAAAATGCGTCTGCCTTCGATTTTGGATTGATCGGCCCCTTCGTGATAGCGGTTAAAGACGCAATTGAATGGGAAGAGACACCTGAACCCCCTGCCAAGTCCAGGAAATACTTTACCCACCTGAAGAAAAAAACCCCAACCTTCCCACTTATGGAGGAGATAAGAGATCTGGTGACAGATGAGTGGAGGAAGGTGGACAGGAGACTAGTCGCCTTTAATCGCTTTAGCAAATTATACCCTCTGGTGGAGGCGGACGCCCAACTTTTGATGGCATGCCGTCAGTGGATGCATCGGTCATGAGGCTGGCCAGAAACAAATCTTTACCCTTAGAGGATGCAGTCTCCTTTAGAGATGTCTTAGATTGAAGGATAGATGCTGATCTAAAGAAAGCATATCAGGTGGCCGGGGGGCTTGCAAGACGGCAGTGGCTCTAACCTCAGTATCCAGAGCAGCATGTGCCTGGACTGATAATATAGAGTTGGCCCTCAAGAAAGGCCTAGAAACAGACCAGATCGTGAAAGCGCTGGATGAGTTGAAATTGGCATCATATTTTGTGGCAGAAGCAGCCATTGATACTCTGAAATGTTCCGCCAGAGCCATGCTATATTCAGTCACGAGGAGAAGAGTACTTTGGCTAAACCATGGACCATGGATCCCTCCTCCAAGCAAATGTGGTGCCGCATACCCTAAGAATTTGTGAAAGAGTATTTAAACTAGGAAGGGGGGGCAAAAGAGTGAAAATACAAGAGTCCAATTGCCCCCCGAAACAATGCCAGAACAGGTCAGAAGCACAGAGGTTAAGAAATGATAAGCTCAGAGTCCTGTCTACAAATGCTCGCAGTTTAGGTAAAAAAATCAATGAACTTGGGTCAATAATGGAATCTGAGAATGTAGATTTAGTGGCTGTTACGGAGACATGGTTTAATGAAAGAAATGACTGGGACATAACCATACCAGGGTACTCTTTATACAGAAGAGACAGAGTAGGCAAGAAAGGAGGAGGAGTGGCCCTGTATGTGAAAGATAGCATTAAATCTAACCTAATACAAGTTGGTGAGGCCAACATAGAGTCAGTTTGGGTTACGTTGCAGTTTGCTAATCATGCAGTAACTCGTGTAGGTGTGATATATAGACCACCTGGTCAAGTTAAAGAACTAGATGATCTACTAGTTGAAGAAATAGCTAAAATGACAATGAAAGGAGAAGTTATCATTATGGGAGATTTCAATCTTCCAGATATAAACTGGAAAACCAAAATAGCAAGTTCTACCAGGAGTACAGATATTCTAAATTCCCTACTGGAGTTGTCTCTGCAACAAGTGGTTGAGGAGCCAACCCGGAGGGAGGCCATTTTGGATTTGGTATTCACAAATGGGGATTCGGTATATGATGTCATTGTAGGCGAAACCTTGGGATCTAGTGATCACCAGTCAGTGTGGTTTAATATAAGAACTGTGAAAGAGTCACACCACACAAAAACAAAAGTTTTAGATTTTAGAAAAACAGACTTTTCAAAAATGAAATTAGTCATAAATGAGTCCTTATCAGACTGGAACGGATTACATGGAGTCCAGGAGAAATGGGACTACTTAAAAGGTGCATTATTGAAGGCAACAGAAAATTGCATTAGACTTGTCAGTAAAAGCAAAAAAAGGAAGAGACCACTGTGGTACTCAGCAGAAGTGGCCCAAATCATTAAAAATAAAAAGCTAGCATTTTGTAATTATAAAAAAACCCAGAGCAATGAAGATAAGGAAATCTACAAGATTAGGCAGAAAGAGGCCAAGCAAGTTATAAGAACTTCTAAAGCGCAGGCAGAAGAAAAACTAGCTCAGTCTATGAAAAAGGGGGATAAGACATTCTTCAGATATATAAATGAAAAAAGGAAATTAAAACAAGGAATAACTAAATTAAAAACAAAGGACGGAAGGTATGTAGAAGAAAATAAAGGGCTAGCTGACTGCCTTAATGAATACTTCTGTTCAGTTTTTACAGAAGAAAAAGAAGGAGAAGGACCTCCACTTGAAAGGATGACTAATGAATCATTTGATGCATGTGTCTTTACAGAGGAAGACATTCTAAGATTGCTGTCTAAAGTGAAGACAAATAAGTCACAGGGTCCTGATGGGATACACCCAAGATTATTAAAAGAGCTTAGTGGTGAGCTGGCAAAACCATTAACAGATCTATTTAACCAATCATTAGTAACAGGAGTCGTCCCGGAAGACTGGAAATTGGCAAATGTCGTGCCCATTCACAAGAAAGGTAGTAGGGAGGAATCGAGCAACTATAGACCAGTGAGTCTGACATCAATAGTAGGCAAATTAATGGAAACCCTATTAAAGGATAGGATTGTGGAACATCTTAAATCCCATGGATTGCAAGATGAAAAACAACATGGGTTTACTTCAGGGAGATCATGTCAAACAAATCTTATAGATTTTTTTGACTGGGTGACTAAAATAATAGACGGTGGAGGTGCAGTAGACATTGCATATCTAGATTTTAGTAAGGCTTTTGACACTGTCCCACATAGAAGACTTATCAATAAACTGCAGTCATTGAGCATGGACTCCCATATTGTTGAGTGGATTAGGCAGTGGCTGAGTGACAGACAACAGAGGGTTGTAGTCAATGGAGAACATTCAGAACAAGGTCATGTTACCAGTGGGGTACCTCAGGGATCTGTACTGGGACCAATTTTGTTTAATATCTTCATAAGTGATATTGCAAAAGGCCTCGATGGTAAGGTTTGTCTTTTTGCTGATGACACAAAGATATGTAACAGGGTTGATGTTCCTGGAGGGAAACGCCAAATGGAAAAGGATTTAGGAAAACTAGAAGAATGGTCAGAACTCTGGCAACTGAAATTTAATGTGGATAAGTGCAAGATAATGCACCTGGGGCGTAAAAACCCAAGGGCAGAATATAGAATATTTGACACAGTCCTGACCTCAGTATCTGAGGAAAGGGATTTAGGAGTAATTATTTCAGAAGACTTAAAGGTGGGAAGACAATGTAATAGAGCAGCACGAAATGCCAGCAGAATGCTTGGATGTATAGGGAGAGGTATAAGCAGTAGAAAGAGAGAAGTGCTTATGCCGCTGTACAGAACACTGGTGAGACCTCACTTGGAGTATTGTGCGCAGTACTGGAGGCCATATCTCCAGAAGGATATAGATACTCTAGAGAGAGTTCAGAGAAGAGCTACTAAACTAGTACATGGATTGCAGGAAAAAACTTACCAGGAAAGGATAAAGGACCTTAACATGTATAGCTTGGAAGAAAGAAGAGACAGAGGGGATATGATAGAAACATTTAAATACATAAAGGGAATCAACTCGGTAAAGGAGGAGAGCATATTTAAAAGAAGAAAAACTACCACAAGAGGACACAGTTTTAAATTAGAGGGGCAAAGGTTTAAAAGTAATATGAGGAAGTATTACTTTACTGAGAGAGTAGTGGATGCATGGAATAACCTTCCTGCAGAAGTGGTAGCTGCAAATACAGTGAAGGAGTTTAAGCATGCATGGGATAGGCATAAGGCTATCCTTCATACAAGATAGGGCCAGGGACTATTCATAGGATTCAGATATATTGGGCAGACTAGATGGGCCAAATGGTTCTTATCTGCCGACACATTCTATGTTTCTATGTTTCTATGATGGAAAGGCCCTATTTGGCGAAAAGCTGGATACAGTGATTGCCAGAGTTACGGGGGGCAAGAGCGGCCTGATTCCTCAGGATATGAATGAGAGAAAGAAGTTTGCGGCAAGAGCGGTTTTCCAGCAGAAAGCCAGAGAAGCCAGGACATAACATCCAGGGAGAGAATATAGAAGAGGTTGGAATGGCTCCCAAGCTACATTTCTGAGAATGGGGAAACAGAAGACAGCTACCTCTACACAGGAAGGCCAGAAGTCCTTTTTTCATCTTGCCGACCCAAACCAGCCCAGTGGGTGCCCGTCTCATTGCATTCGCTCAGGTTTGGGTGGAAACCTAGTGCAGCGCTATCAAATATGGTGCAACCCATACAAATGTGAAATAACAATAAGGTATTAAATGAATAACACTAAATAATTAGGTGAACATAAAAGTCCATAAAGTGATAAATGTGAATCCAAAAAAAAGGCAAAAGGTCCCAGAAAGGTGATGTCAAAGCGGAAGGCTTGAATCCCAAGGAAGAGACAGGAATACACCCGTGATGTATATATCAAAGTGGCAGCTTACCAGAAGCTGAGGCCTCCAACCTAATGGAACGGACACACACGCTTAGATATCAATCCGAGTGAATCGTATCCTTCATGGACCAGGGAGACCAAATATATTCCACTACACCATATAGGATGTTTGAACTCCAGACGTAGTATCATGAATGTGTAGGGGGAAATAAGGTGCACATGGCGTAATCCCGTTTTATATTACACACAAAGATTTATTGAAATTGCACTTACAATAGGTAATCTGCATGAATCTGCATGAACGTGACGTCATGCGGGGAGTGGTTACGCTATTGTCACACCAATAAATCCCCCAGAAGCAATGACACGTCCGCACTGTGGGCCAATCGTATGAAGTAAGGGCACACGGGGCGGAAGTGTCACACATGCACATATCGAAGTGAGGGCAAAAGGCCATCAATACCACCTCAATGTGCAGCATATAACTAATCGAAAATATGTATATAAATTTCACATAGGTGGAGCCGCTTTTAGAAGATAGAAAAACAAAAAGGGGACGCCTATATATTTCCAATGACATCGCTGACATTAGTTAATACAAAGGCCTCTCAAAAGATAAATTAATCAAGAGAAACCTTTATCATAAATGTAGTGGGCATGTATATATATAAATAAATATATACATGCTGTAATAGAAATTGTGTGTAAAACAATCTTTATTGTAAATAATGGTCCATACACTGACTAGAGGAATAATTAAGCTCCACCTAGTGGTAAAATAATGTATTGGACCCGATGTTTAAAATTATAAAAACAATGGAGTGGATGTGTAACACTTCTCCAAATTAGAACCAAATACATAAAATCACATAATAAATATCAAGTAAAACCATTGTATTGATATAAAATATAGGATATAAAATATCAATATGAAATTATCAATATAAAATATATAAAAAACCCCAAGACAGATTGCCAGATAAAAATACATATTATACCAATATAAAGTTAAAATGTATTTGCTCAGTTTAATTATTATTGATAAAACAATTAATATCCCATTCGATATTCAAGCCATGGGGGACATAAGTTTTAAGGATATATATCCACCGAGTTTTGGCACGGGATAATTCTCTCTTAATATTGGATCCTCGCCAGTTGGGAACATAGCGATCAAAGGCTACAAATAAGGGGTTATTGGGATTTCTCCGGTGACACATGTCAAAGTGTTTTGAAACACTGTGGCCGGGGAATCCTTTACGAATGTTGGCTACATGCTCACCCATGCGTATTTGCATGTTGCGCAAAATACGACCAATGTACTGTTTGCCGCAACTGCATTGGATCATGTAGACAACATTCGGTGTAGAAAATGTAATAAAGGAATTGATAGTATATTCCCTTCCCTTTATATATATACATGATATAGGTTTCTCTTGATTAATTTATCTTTTGAGAGGCCTTTGTACTAACTAATGTCAGCGATGTCATTGGAAATATATAGGCATCCCCTTTTTGTTTTTCTATCTTCTAAAAGCGGCTCCACCTATGAGAAATTTATATACATATTTTCGATTAGTTATATGCTGCACATTGAGGTGGTATTGATGGCCTTTTGCCCTCACTTCGATATGTGCATGTGTGACACTTCCTCCCCGTGTGCCCTTACTTCATATGATTGGCCCGCAGTGCGGACGTGTCATTGCTTCTGGGGGATTTATTGGTGTGACAGTAGCATCCGGTAACCACACCCCGGCGAAGTCACGTATGACGAAACCGGTCGGGCGGTACCGGACGCACGACTGTCACACCCCCTAGACGCCGGCTCTTCCACACACGCGGGACGCCGCGGCTTTGCCTTCTGTCTTTGATGTGCCTTCATGCAGATTACCTATTGTAAGTGCAATTTCAATAAATCTTTGTGTGTAATATAAAACGGGATTACGCTATGTGCACCTTATTTCCCCCTACACATTCATGATACTACGTCTGGAGTTCAAACATCCTATATGGTGTAGTGGAATATATTTGATCTCCCTGGTCCATGAAGGATACGATTCACTCGGATTGATATCTAAGCGTGTGTGGCCGTTCCATTAGGTTGGAGGCCTCAGCTTCTGGTAAGCTGCCACTTTGATATATACATCACGGGTGTATTCCTGTCTCTTCCTTGGGCTTCAAGCCTTCCGCTTTGACATCACCTTTCTGGGACTTTTTGCCTTTTTTTTGGATTCACATTCATCACTTTATGGACTTTTATTTTCACCTAATTATTTAGTGCTATTCATTTAATACCTTATTGTTATTTCACATTCGTATGGGTTGCACCATATTTGATAGCGCTACACTATTTTTTGCTTTACATTGTTTGATTTAGTACTAATCAAGTGTTTTTCAGCTGCTTTCACCATTATCAAATTTATATAATTTTATTTATCAACTCATTTTTAGCGCAGGATCTTTTTGGATTTGTATTTGGGTGGAAACCTGCTTGGATCATTGGGTCACCTCTATGATCCTTCAGGGGCATTTTTGGAGGTACAAACGCCAACTGTCGTGTTTTTCCTTTCTACCCACCAGGATTCCAAAATCCGAGGAGAAGCGCAAGATTCTCCTACAATATGTCCAGACGTTAGTTCAGCAGCAAGCAGTGATACCGGTTCCGGACTCGGAAAGACTCTTAGGCTTTTATTCCCCAGTCTTCTTGGTAAGCAAAAAGTCTGGAGGATGGAGGCCGGTTCTAGATCTGAAGCGGTTGAACAGGTTTATCCGCCTCGAACGGTTCAAGATGGAATCCCTCAACACGGTCATCCTAATGGTGCAATCAAATGACTGGATGGTCTCTATAGATTTTCAGGATGCGTATCTATATATACTGATACATCGCAACTTCCAGTCGTTCCTAAGGTTCAAGATAGGGGAACTTCACCTGCAGTTCCGGTGTTTGCCCTTCGGCATATCCACAACCCCCAGAACCTTCACCAAAGTATTGGTGGCAATCCTAGCACCTCTCCGGGAGGGGGGGGGGGTCTGTGTCTTACATTATCTGGACGATATTCTCAACCTATCGCAGGACAAAGAACTCCTGAAGATCCATGTACAACGGGTCTTGGACACACTGAGGAGGTACGGATGGCTAATAAATTATACAAAGAGCCAGCTCACCCCGACCCAAAAGATGATATACCTAGGGGCACTGTTTGACACACACGGAGGAAGGCAGTGTCACTACCAACAGAGAAAATTCCTATGATCACAAGGTAGGTAAAGAAGTGTAACGCTCCTGCGTTTTATGTATGATGTGGATTTACAGCTGCAGAAATATTCCACTTCAGTAGTCATGTAGAGAAACGCTGAGACACCAATCCCAACTCCCAAAGACTCATCATGTGTGGATGATCTCAATTCAGCAAGTAAATACACACACTCAATAAGATGTTCCTAGAATGACTTATGTATATAGTAACACAGTGATGATAGGCTGAAGAGACAGGTTGGGTAGAGATGGTAGATGACAGACACTTGAAAGGAAATGTTCTTGAAAGTAAGATAGTAGCAGATGGAATGCAGATAGGTTAGCAATCATGTATGGTAGCAGAGGATAGAGTAGCAGGTGAACATACAGGAGAGATCAACCCAGTGCAAGAGCAGATGGTAGTAGGCTCAAGAGCTAGCAATCTTAGATAATGCAGATGTAACAATAGTCCTTAGTATGCAGAGCTAGATAGTGTAAGCTTTAGTATGAAGGTTATAGAGGTTTCCCCTGTGGGGTACTTATCACTAGTAGCAATGTAGCAGAGGAGAGGTTCGGCAAGAGCGGATGATCCGGTAGCGGGATACAGGGATCAGTGCAGCGTGGTTCCGACAGCGAGGTATGCTTGCAAGCATGAGAGCTTCAAGACAGGTTAGCATCAAGGCACATCTAGGCACACAGCAGGTTGAACGAATACATGTGAGTGAGAGCTGGTGATTTAAATAGCTGTTCAGTCCGGCGCTCAGTGATGATGTCAGCACTCTTAAAGGGAAACACACCTATATGTGCTTCATCTATCTAGGTAGATGGAAAGCACCTGGAAATGATGTGATAGGAGGCACTGAGAGTGCCAGAACCTTACAGTACCCCCCCCCCCCCCGTAAGGCCGGTTCCGGAAGGCCTCTAAGGCTGGTTGTCGATATAAGAATCGGAAAATACTGGTTGCCGATACGAGAATCGGATAACACTGGTTGCCGATACGAGAATCGGATAATACTGGTTGCCGATACGAGAATCGGATAAGACTGGTTGCCGATACGAGAATCGGATAAGTCTGGTTGCCGATACGAGAATCGGATAAGACTGGTTGCCGATACGAGAATCGGATAAGACTGGTTGCCGATACGAGAATCGGATAAGACTGGTTGCCGATACGAGAATCGGATAAGACTGGTTGCCGATACGAGAATCAGATAAGACTGGTTGCCGATGTGAAAATCGGAGAAAAAAAAACAAAAAAACTTGTTGCCGATGTGAGAATCGGATCAGGTTGGTAACCGATGTGAGAATCGGACCACTTGTTGCCGATATGAGAATCGGATCAGGTTGGTAACCGATGTGAGAATCGGATCACTTGTTGCCGATATGAAAATCGGATCAGGTTGGTAACCGATGTGAGAATCGGATCACTTGTTGCCGATATGAGAATCGGATCAGGTTGGTAACCGATGTGAGAATCGGATCACTTGTTGCCGATACGAGAATCGGATCAGGTTGGTAACCGATGTGAGAATTGGATCACTTGTTGCCGATACGAGAATCGGGTCAGGTTGGTAACCGATGTGAGAATCGGATCACTTGTTGCCGATATGAGAATCGGATCAGGTTGGTAACCGATGTGAGAATCGGATCACTTGTTGCCGATATGAAAATCGGATCAGGTTGGTAACCGATGTGAGAATCGGATCACTTGTTGCCGATATGAGAATCGGATCAGGTTGGTAACCGATGCGAGAATCGGATCACTTGTTGCCGATACGAGAATCGGATCAGGTTGGTAACCGATGCGAGAATCGGATCACTTGTTGCCGATATGAGAATCGGATCAGGTTGGTAACCGATGTGAGAATCGGATCACTTGTTGCCGATATGAGAATCGGATCAGGTTGGTAACCAATCTGAGAATCGGATAGGACTTGTTGTTAGGGTATCTGCTACATGAACCCCTCACTAGAATCGGACGCATAACCATCCGAAGTAATCCTAGTAGTCCTAGCAACCAATGCTTCTTCAAACATCCTCAGATCCTTCCTACATACCACCGTGCCATTAGAAGCACGTACGCAGTCAGGTGCAAGAATCTCAATGTTTTCATTGGAAGCTAAAAATGTGCTTGAAAAAATAAGAGTATCCTCAGGAGGTGGTACAGGAGGTTTTTTAGAACGTGGTATCGAGTTCACTGGAGTTGAAGGAATATCTATTCCAATATTTGTCAATTTCTGGGTGTCCTTTTCTGATATAGAATGGGGACAGGGCTGGCAACAGCCTTGGTAATTTCCAGGCTGTTTGTCAGGGAAGACAGTTCGGATTCTCCTGGCCTCCATTGGGAGAGCCTTAGGCCTATGGGGTCTGGTTGGGCAGGATGTAATGAAATGTCCCCCTTCTCCACAATAAAAACAAAGGCCACAGATTCTCCTGTGATCTTTTTTTTTTTGTAAGGACAGCTTAGTATGTACGGCACCAATCTCCATAGGCTCCTCATCCATCTATGTAGGATCAGGGTTCAAATGAGATGTGTCAGAGTGACAAGGCTGACTGTTTAAGGCAGGCTTGGACCATGACCAGGCAGGATCACCATATTCATTTGGTTTCCTTTTTTCCCTAGGTAGCCAGGGTCTGCGGTTACCTGGAGCAGGTTTAGGAGTAGATTTTTGGGAGGGGGAGACACTGGGAGTGCATCGCAATTGCAAATGATTCCCAATTGTCTAGGATCGGACTTTTTTCTTGCAGTTTCTGGTATGCCCACGTTTTCATTTTGCCAGAAAGCAAATTAATGGCAGCATGCACTTTAATAAAGTCATTATGATAGGTCCTAGGCTTAAGGATAAATAGGAGCTCACAATCCATACGAAAAAAAAGAAAAGAGGAACGGGAACCATCAAACCTGTCTGGTAGAAGGACAAGAGGTTCTGGGGGTTGAGCAGCAGTAGGCTGTGTCAGTCTGGCCACCTGCTGCGTCAGAGCCTGATTGTCTTCTTTTAATTCAGTAAGTGCGTGTATTAACGCAGTTAATTGTTGTGTTAACTGTGTCACCTGAGTGGTCATTTCTGCTGAATCCATTTTATCTGGTTCGTTCAATCTGTAACGCTCCTGCGTTTTATGTATGATGTGGATTTACAGCTGCAGAAATATTCCACTTCAGTAGTCATGTAGAGAAACGCTGAGACACCAATCCCAACTCCCAAAGACTCATCATGTGTGGATGATCTCAATTCAGCAAGTAAATACACACACTCAATAAGATGTTCCTAGAATGACTTATGTATATAGTAACACAGTGATGATAGGCTGAAGAGACAGGTTGGGTAGAGATGGTAGATGACAGACACTTGAAAGGAAATGTTCTTGAAAGTAAGATAGTAGCAGATGGAATGCAGATAGGTTAGCAATCATGTATGGTAGCAGATGATAGAGTAGCAGGTGAACATACAGGAGAGACCAACCCAGTGCAAGAGCAGATGGTAGTAGGCTCAAGAGCTAGCAATCTTAGATAATGCAGATGTAACAATAGTCCTTAGTATGCAGAGCTAGATAGTGTAAGCTTTAGTATGAAGGTTATAGAGGTTTCCCCTGTGGGGTACTTATCACTAGTAGCAATGTAGCAGAGGAGAGGTTCGGCAAGAGTGGATGATCCGGTAGCGGGATACAGGGATCAGCGCAGCGTGGTTCCGACAGCGAGGTATGCTTGCAAGCATGAGAGCTTCAAGACAGGTTAGCATCAAGGCACATCTAGGCACACAGCAGGTTGAACGAACACATGTGAGTGAGAGCTGGTGATTTAAATAGCTGTTCAGTCCGGCGCTCAGTGATGATGTCAGCACTCTTAAAGGGAAACACACCTATATGTGCTTCATCTATCTAGGTAGATGGAAAGCACCCGGAAATGATGTGATAGGAGGCACTGAGAGTGCCAGAACCTTACAAGAAGGCCCTGGCGAGCAAAGCCATGTCGGCTTCAAAATGTCTCAGTCTCCTCTGAACTTTTTCCTCATGCATCCCAATGGTGAAATGGGCCCGCTGGCATCTCCGCGGTTTTCAACAGGGGTTTCTATCCCAGTGGAGGAGGAGGTCCCTTTCCCAGGAAGTATTGATCACAATATCGATGAAGTCCAGTTTGTGGTGGTGGACGAAGCCGCCCAACCTTCTAAACCACTGCCATCTTGGGCCCATCTCATGGATCATGCTTACATCAGATGCAAGTCGGTTGGGCTGGAGTGCACACTTCAGAGACCAGTTGATCCAAGGAAGATGGCAGTTCGACTCGGAGGATGTCGTATCAAACATTCTGGAGCTGAGGGCAGCCTGGGAAGCTATATCGCACTTGGCACCTCATCTCGCGGGCAACTCCCTCTTATTACGCATGGACAATAGAGCGGCAATAGAACCAAGGGGGGAACCCACAGCAGGTCATTGTCATGCAAAGTGGCCCCGATCTTAGCATGGGCCGAGGAGAACCTGGTAAACCTTCGGGCGGTCTATCTGCCAGCCCTCCAGAATCATCTGGCGGATCACCTGTCCAGGGAATTCTTTAGCAACAACGAATGGTCCCTGGACAATTCTGTGTTTCGGTGGATCTGTCAACACTGGGGCAATCCTCAGTGGGACCTTTTTGCATCCCCACAGAATGCCAAAACACCTTGTTTCTTCACAAGCTGCCCTGCCCAGAAGTCAGCGGGAGTAGATGCCTTGGTGCAGCCATTGTCCTTCCAAGTCGGGTATGTGTTCCCTCCTACCCTGCTGATTCTCAGATTCCTTCAGCGCCTAACAAGGGAGGAAGTGACCACCCTGGCAGTGATTCCCTATTGGCCGAAGAGGCCTTGGTTCACGCTGCTGACCCAGCTGTCTCCTTGCAATCCTTTAGTCCTTCCTATGTTCCCCTGTCTCCTGTCTCAGGGCTACTACACCCACCCACATCCAGAAATCCTGGATCTGAGGGCTTGGAAGTTGAGCGGAAGAGGTTGGAAGAATTAGGATGCTCTCATGATGTAATCCAAACGTTGCTCCAGGCCAGGAAATTGTCCACTTATAGTGCCTACTACAGAATATGGCAGAAGTTTTCGAAATTTGCCAAATCCAACAAATTTAAACCATTGAAGCCAGGTGTGCAGGACATTCTACTGTTTCTACAGAAAGGTCTGGATTTAGGTTTAGGGCTCAATACCCTTAAAGTGCAAGTTTCAGCCTTATCAGCCCTGACAGACATCAGGTGGGCCTTACATCCTCTGATAGAGCGGTTTCTGAAGGCAGTATTGAGGTTGAGACCACCTAGAAAAACATTGTACCCAAAGTGGGATTTACCTTTGGTGCTGGATACTCTAGCAGCACCTCCATTTGCTCCTACTGAGGATTGTACTCTGGAAGATATTACTCTTAAAACAGTTTTCCTCGTAGCCGTCACTTCAGGCCATAGGGTTTCGGAAATCCAAGCCTTGGGGGCTCAAGACCCGTACATTACTTTCTTCCCAGACAGGGTCATCCTACGACCAATCCATCAATTCATATCTAAAGTGCCAACCGCTTTCCACTGTAATCAGGAATGGGTTCTCCCAGCCTTTGAGGAAGATCCAACTACATCAAAATTGCATGAACTGGATGTTGCAAGAACTCTACGTTGGTACATCGATTTAACGCAGTCTTTCTGTAAGGACCAATGCCTATTTATCATTCCAAACGGAGGTAGGAAAGGCTTGGCAGCTTCAAAAACAACTATCGCAAGCTGGATTGTACGTCTGATTCAAAGGGCTTATCGGGCTAGCGGTTTTCCAGTGCCTAAAGCAATCAATGCTCACTCGACGCGGGGGATAGCCTCTTCTTGGGCAGCTCTAGCTTAGGTCTCTCCGGAAATAATTTGTCATGCAGCCAGTTGGTCCTCATTTAATACCTTCATGGTCCCTTATAGCCTGGATCCAGCTGCTCTAACTTCCCGTGATTTTGGAAAGAAAGCATTGCAATTGGCGGTCTTGTGAATCCTAATAAACTATATTTCTATGCAGTATCCCTCCCTATGAGTGAGTTATTTACCTTATGTATGCTGCCATGGAGGCACCAGGAAAACGGAAAATTTAATACTCACCTTTCCGTAATTTTCCTTTCCTGGTACCTATCCATGGAAGCAAATGCCCTCCCTTTACGTAATCTGCATTTTTGAGTCTAGTTACAAGAATGGCGTGAGGGGGGGCAGTTCTGACTTTTGTAGAGTTAAAGAGGTCCTGTGGGCTGGTTGAGGGCAGAGCAACCAACCATATGTATGCTGCCATGGATAGGCACCAGGAAAGGAAAATTAAGGAAAGGTGGGTATTCAATTTTCGGTTATTTGGTAATAGCCTGCCCAGAAGCGGAGCAACCAAAGATATGTATGCTGCCATGGATAGGCACCAGGAAAGGAAAATTATGGAAAGGTGAGTATTCAATTTTCCGTTATTTGGTAATAGCCTGCCCAGAAGCCCCCCCAGGACACCACAATTATCCATCAAAATTTGCCTAGCATAAATTTCAATGCAATTCACCTCTAAATTTGCTGTAGATGAACTTGCCAAAATTGGACCTACCACATTTTGACTGATTATTGTTTTTTTTAGAGTACATAGAACAATTTCCTCATTGCTTACTCTGAAGGATTCCCTACCACAATTACTGTATATAGTTTTGGGAGGAAATGAAGGTACCTTGTTAAAGCCAGCAGAGGCATAAGGATAGCATGCAAAATCCAGCCTTGCACATACTGTAGACTAGGTAAAATATAGAAATGGTAAAGCTATAAACTGTTCAAACTATTCATAGCTTGGATAGAAACCTAACCACAACTTAAAGCAGAACTAAGGAGGCTACCATCTTAGTCTCATTTGATCTGCATTTGCCTTGATGCTGCGCATGTGATCAGTGCATTTGTTAAAAAAGTTAACATTGCACAGAAATTAAAAATGTACATTATGCTGTAGGGGGGCACCCGGGTCTACCTAGGAGCTAGCAGTGCTCCTGTACAGTGAATGTGTTGAACAAACTGGGTGCCTGGTTGGGCAAAGCATAATGTGAATTTTTAATTTTGCCTTTTTAATAAACGTACTAGACTCTCTCAGTCAGATGGGAAGGGAGGACTGCAAATATACACTGTTCAATAAAATTAAAGGAACACTTTGAAAACAAATCAGATCCCAATGGGGAAAAATATCATGCTGGATATCTATATTGATATTGACTGGTTAATGTGTTAGGAATAAATTTATGCCACATTGTTTGATGGAAATTACATCCTACAGAGGGCTGAATTCAAAGACACCCCAAAAATCAAATTGAAAACATTATGCAGCAGTCTAGTCCATTTTGCTGAAATTTCATTGCAGCAACTCAAAATGGTACTCAGTAGATTGTATGGCCCCCACGTGCTTGTATGCATGCCTGACAATGTTGGGGCATGCTTCTAATGAGAAGACGGATGGTGTCCTGGGGTATTTCCTACCAGATCTGGACTAAGGCATCACTGAGCTCCTGAACAGACTAAGTGCAACCTGGCAGCGGCGGATGGACCAAAACATAATGTCCCAGAGGTGTTCCATTGGATTTAGGTTTCCTTCCTAATCGGATTGTATTGAAATTCTTCATCCTCCAGGAACTGGCTGCATACTCTCGTCACATGAGAATGGGCATTGTCGTGCACCAGGAGGAACCTAGGACCCACTGCACCAGCGTAGAATCTGACAATGGGTCCAAGGATTTCATCCGGATACCTAATGGCAGTCAAGATGCCTTTGTCTAGCCTGTAGAGGTCTGTGCGTCCCTCCATGGATATGCCTCCCAAGACCATCACTTACCTACCACCAAACCAGTCATGCTTAATGTTGTTACAGGCAGCATAAAGTTCTCCATGGTTTCTCCAGACCCTTTCACATCGGTCACATGTGCTCAGGATGAACCTGCTCTAATCTGTGAAAACTACAGGGCACCAGTGGCTGGCCTGCCGATTCTGGCGTTCAGTGGGAAATGCCAATCAAGCTCCACGGTCTAGGGCAGTGAACACATCCTCACCAGAGAATGTCAGACCCTCAGGCCACCCTCATGAAGTCTGTTTCTGATTGTTTGGTCAGCGGTGACAGTGCGTGACTGACGCACACACCGGCACCGCCCCCATTGTGACGTCAGCGATCGGATGTCCTGGATGATGATTGGTCCAGGCTGGAGACTGGACCAATCACAGCCAGGATATCACGAAGGTGGGGGTGGCAAAGCGCTCTTTCCTGCGCCCAGGTTACGCCCCCAGAAGGCAGCCAATCGGTGCCTCTTCTGGGTCGTAAACCCCACCCCCTTTAGCCACCACATAGGCCGGCGAAACAATTTTTTTTTCATAACTTTATTGTTCTTTTTGTCATTTTTTTTTCCTTTTTTTTAGGGGGGGCGGGGCCCTGGCGCCCCCTATGCATGGGCCGCCACTGTTGGTCAGAGACATTCACACCAGTGGCCTGCTGGAGGTAATTTTTTAGGGCTCTTGCAATGCTCATCCTCTTCCTTCATGCACAAAGCAGTAGAAACCGGTCCTGCTGATGGGTTAAGGACCGTCTACAGCACCGTCCAGCTCTCCTAGAGTAACTGCCTGTCTCCTGGAATCTCCTCCATGCTCTTTAGACTGTGCTGGGTGACACAGCAAACCTTCTGGCAATGGCACGTATTGATGTGCCATCCTGGAGGAGTTGGACTGCCTGTGCAATCTCTATAGGATCCAGGTATCACCTCATGCTACCAGTAGTGACACTGACCCTAACCAAATGCAAAACTAGTGAAAAACAGTTAGAAAAGATGAGTAGGGAAAAACATTTCTTTGGCCTCCACCTGTAAAACCATTCCTGTTTTGGAGGTCATCTCATTGTTGCCCTTCTAGTGCACCTGTTGTTAATTTCATTAACACCAAAGCAGCTGAAACTGATTAACAACACCTTCTGCTACTTACCTAACAAGATCAATATCCTAGGAGTTTAATTGACTTGATGCTATACTCTGATTCAAAGGTGTTCCTTTCATTTTTTTGAGCAGTTTGTTTATGAGCAAGATCAGGAGTGAATCTTATATCCCTAAAGTACATTTGTTACTTTCTTATAAAGTTGGTGAGTGAGCGCTTCAAGGGGCAAGGCGCTGACAATCACTTGTATGCAATATTGGTGGGGCACAGCCACATTTCATTTGGCAAATTAAGGACTATGATGTGAGTTTTTAGGAATGTATCACTGTATGGACTTTGAATACTGTGCACAGACTTTCCATCTGTGTCATATTCTGTATATCACTTAATTTTTTGGTTTTGGATATAGTGTGTGCATGGAGTCATTCATAATTTCATATGTACTAGGTCACTATTTGAATAGCACTTACACTATATTACACGCACACAGTGGCGTAGCGTGGGCTGTCAGCGCCCGGGGCAAGGCAAGTAATTTGCGCCCCCTAACCTGCGGACTTTTAGTACTCCCCGAGTCCCTTCCTACAATAGTACTGACCAGCCTGATTCCTATACTGACCTACCAGTCCACTACACTAACATACATGATTCCTGTACTGGCCACTACACTGACCTACCTGTCAATGACACTGACCCTTACAATGACCTACCTGATTCCTACCTGACCACTACACTGCCCACTACACTACACTACACTGCCCACTACACTGCCCACTACACAGAGGATACCACCGCGTCATTGAGCCCTTACAGGGGGCGGGTCGGGGAGGATTGTGAGAGCTTAGAGGAGGCGGGACGGAGGCACATGCAGGGCTGACTTAGAAGACGGCGAGGCAGGCTCCAGAAGCGAGGCGGGGCTCTGCCACTGGCCAGCCCCGCTGCAGCACATGACAATGTTGGCCCAATCACAGGGCGCCGACCGGCCATCGTTTAGCCTGAAGATGGCTGGGGCTGAAGTGACACGCTAGGAAGAATTTTTAAAGTTTGCTAGAGTGACACTGGCGTGGGATGCGCCCCCCCCAAATGTTGCGCCCGGTGCGGCCGCCCCCCCCTGCACCCCCCACGCTACGCCACTGCACGCACATGAACTTTAATAGCATCCCAGTCTTAGTCCGTAGGGTTCAATATTGAGTTGGCCCACCCTTTGCAGCTATAACAGCTTCAACTCTTCTGGGAAGGCTGTCCACAAGGTTTAGGGGTGTGGCTGTGGGAATGTTTGACCATTCTTCCAGAAGGACATTTGTCATGTCAGGCACTGATGTTGGAGAGAAGGCCTGGCTCACAGTCTCCGCTCGAATTCATCCTAAAGATGTTTTATTGGGTTGAGGTCAGGACTCCTTGCAGGCCAGTCAAGTTCCTCCACCCCAAGTACGCTCATCTATGTTTTATGAACCTTGCATTGTGTACTGGTCAAGATCATTCGGTGGAGGGGGGATTATGGTGTGGGGTTGTTTTTCAGGGGTTGGGCTTGTCCCCTTAGTTCTAGTGAAGAGATGCCTAAGGCGTAAGCATACCAAGACATTTTGGACAATTTCATGCTTCCAACTTTGTGGGAACAGTTTGGGCATGGCCACTTCCTGTTCCAACATGACTGCGCACTAGTGCAAAAAACAAGGTTCATAAAGACATGGATGAGCGAGTTTGGGTGGAGTAACTTGACTGGACTGTACAGAGTCCTGACCTCAACCCGATAGAACACCTTTGGGATGAACTAGAGGGCAGACTGTGAGCCAGGCCTTCTCTCCAACATCAGTGCCTGACCCCAAATGTCCTTATGAAAGAATGGTCAAACATTCCCATAGACACACTCCTAAACCTTGTGGACAGCCTTCCTAAAAGAGTTGAAGCTGTTATAGCTGCCATCTTAAACCCTTTGGACTAAGACTGGGGTGCCATTGAAGTTCTTGCGCGTATAAAGGCAGATGTCCCAATACTTTTGGTAATATAGTGTATATATCACATTCTGATTATTTATATTTATATGTGTATTTGTTTAATATTGTATCACTTATTATTAGATTATAGTGCTGCACCATTATATTCATTTAGTACATTTAATGGTTTGACAGTGGTTTAGAGCACATGCAACTGTGACCGTCACAGCATGTCCTGAATGTAAAGCCCCGTACACACGTACCGATGGTCGGCATACAAATGTTCCTCTTTTCTCCCCGGGATGTCGGTGTCTGCTGAAAAGTGCAAAGACAGCACAAGGACAGCACAAGAATTTTGTCCGCCGACTGCAGAAGTGATGTCATGTAATGGTTAACTTTCCCTGTGTTTTCTATTTTCTGAGCATGCCCAGTCTTGCAAATCTGCGGTCTGTCGGCCGAATTGTGTACTGACAGGCGAACAATCGTCCGTTCTGGTGTCGGCATACAAATATTTTCATGTTTGCACGAAAGACTTTTGTCCGCGGATTGTGCGCAGACATCTGTCGGAGGCACCATACTAACACGCGTACAATCGGCAGATCCTTCGTCCACCGACGTTTGTATGCCGACGATCGGTACGTGTGTACGGGCCTTAACTGTTTTGTAATTGATAAGTTTAGTTCCACTTTAAAGGTATTTTAAACCCCAAATCAAAAATATATATAGAAATACAGTATTATTCTGCACCTTTTCAGTTCCTGCATGTAGTGGTATTGGTTTTATTTTTTAGACTGTTTTCCTTTATTTTATCTGGTGACCCAGCCTGTAAGTTTGTTATTATTTTTTTTTTTTTTTTAAAGTTTCCTTTAACAGATCAAGCTATTGACTAAAAGTGGAAGTTAGAGGGTTGAGACACGCCATTTAACTGACAGGGGTGCTCACAATGGTCAGCTTTTACTTATTTATATAAAACCTTTATCCCAAAATGAAAAAAAAACTGTTGCTGTGACTGTCTAAAAATTGTTAGCTGGAGTTTGGTTTCAATTTTTTAGTCAACTGCATCTAAATCCTCATGGTGCATCTAGCACTACCCTCTCCCAAAATTGACAAAGCTGCTGTCCAAAGGTGTCTCCATTGTTTCTCCATAGAGTGGAACCACCCTGTTAATATCTATCCATTTTTTGCTGTCATGCATTTTTCCTTTTGCTTTTTAATATTCGTCTTTGCACATTTAAAAGTGTTCTCATGTGTTGTGCATTTTTGGTTTTAGCCAATGAAAAGGATTTTCCTGTAGTGACATCATGTGGGAATGTATCTCCCGGCTGAGCACACAGCAGGTCTCCAGGGGAGGTGCCTGTAATCACTAGATGACAAGCTACCATGTGCTTACCCACAACTAGTTGAACGTGCATTAAATAAAATGCATGTAAATGCAAAGTATGTGCATTTTAATTCACTTCCAAACACTTTAATGAGCCAGAGAACACATATACTGTAAACGGATCTAAAATTGGATAAGCCTCATTTTTTACAACACAGTGCACAGATGTGAATGGCCTCATCAAACCCAATGGGGTTTGACTTACTAAAACCGCTGCAAAATCTATTGCAGCGATGCATGGAAGTCAATCAGTTTCCAACTTCAGCTTGTTCAGTTAAAGCGTAACTCCACTTTTGTTGAGAAAAAAACATTCCTCTCTGGGTGATCTCTGTACATTACAAGGATTGTAGCAAACTTTGTTGCAGATTCCTACCTTTTGTTATTCTGAAGAAATCATTGTTTGTTCCTCTGTGCCTCTGTGCTGAGTGGGTCAAATGGGAGTGGTTTCACATTTATCTATCAGCTGTGCAGCTTCAGGGCTTCCACTAATGAGGAAAGCTGCTGGGTCTGCATCCCTTTAAACGTGTTCCTATTGGGAGTATCTCACCAAAGATGACATTTTTATTGCAGGGGATGCCAGAAATCTGACTTGCATCTTAAGCAGACTTCTGGGAAAATTGGTGAGCCAATCACACAAGCAGGACATGATGTTTCTGGGGTGTGGTCAGTACACAGCTCCAGGTAGCCATATTGCATTGCAATTTCAGAAAATTACAACAGCTGCAGATTGAAAAGGAAAGGTCGTTTTAATAACATTCAATTACAGTATGATTTGTGTCGCAATTGTATAAGCTATATTGTTTTTCTTCATTTGCTATTTGTTTTTCCCACGGAAGTGGAGTTACCCTTTAAGCTTTGACAAAAAAACCTGGAAGCTGATTGGTTTCTATGCAGAGCTGCACCAGATTTTACACTCTCAAGCTTGAGAGCCCTTTCACACTGAGGCGCTTTGCAATCACTTTGGTGCTAATAAAAAGTGCCAGGAAAGCTCACGAAAATCTATTCCCATTAAAATCAACGATTGCTTTCACACTGGGGCGGTGGCGCTGGCGGGGCAGTGAAAACAATCTGCAAGCAGCATCTTTGGAGCATGTTTGAAGTTCTGAAAGAAAACTCCTCAAAAATGCCCCTCTCCATTGAAATGAATCGGAAGCGCCTGAAAAGGGCTTCAAAAGTGCTTTAAAATGGTTCTTGAAGCAGTTTTTGGGTCATGTGTCCTTAAAAAGTGCCCCACTAATGCCAGAAAAGTGCTGCAAAAGCACTCAGCGTTTTATGGGCAGTTGTCAAGTGCCTCAGTGTGAAAGGGCTCTTAGGAAGTGAGCCCCAATGAGTATTTTTGACATGTGTTTTCATGCATTACACCACATGTGTCAAACACAAGGCCTGCGGGCCCAACCCGGCCCTCCAGGCCATTTCATGTGGCCCTCACACCTCTCCTGCAGCTGCAGAAGAGCTCTAGCCCCCCTCTGGTCCTCCTCTAGATCCTGTACTTTCTGCTTTCCAGCATTGCCTCCAGCTTCTTCCCAGCAGCAGCACAAGGCAATGGGGGTGCACTGTGATGTAAGGGAGGGTGGGGGACTCAACTTCTGATGGTGGAGAGGCTCTTGGCGTCTTATGTAAGGGTAGGGAATGCTCTGGATATCTAGTCCTATAGATACAACTGGCCCTTTCCAGGGCCATCATAATGCTGATGCGGCCCGCAATTAAACTGAGTTTGACACCCCTGCATTACACAATTCACATAAAACAGAAAGTTGTGAACCAGGCCACAGCATGTGTGTTACTGGCTGGATCACCAGGTAAAAATAAAAGGAAAAACCTAAAAAAAAAACTAAAAAAAGAAAATGAATACACCCACCTCATTTATAGATTGGTTAAGCTAGAATATAGCATTTTTGGTTTTATTAATGCTTTATATACTAGATAGGGTGTTTAAGTATTATATATTAATGATCTATTTCTTCAAGCAACAGGGTGGGTTGGCACATTGGTTATCTGGATGACAATCACACAAGAGCATAGTAAGCTGGCCATACATATATAGATTTTTGGAAAAGAATGTTTGTATGAACATTCATACGAAAATTCTTTGAAAATTCGATGAATGGACAAATGTCATTCAAAAATTGTCTTTTGCTTTTAACATTCAATTTCAAAATGAATGTAATTTCTGAGCAATAACCACATACACTGCCCGAAAATTAGTTGATCGAGAAAAGTTTTCTTTCCTACCCCTTTCAATTTTCCCATCACGGCAGTTGAAAACAGACATCGATTTGACCCCACTAACGATTAGAAAATCAAAGGAATTGTCTTTAAATGAAAATTTCTAAACAAAAATCTATACATGAATGGCCAGCATTAGTCCTTTGGTCACAGCCAGGGAAGGGACAAGGGGTGGGCAGGAGGGACAGTGTCCCTGGGTGCAGTGAAGAAAACAGACAAAAAATTGACACAGGGTGGTACACCCATTCTACAGCATGTATTAATAGTGGGGGAGGGGGCGCAATTCTGCATCCTTGCCCTGGGCTCTGGCTGACCCTGTCTCCATACTGGTCACAGCTGATCTTGCCATTGTGACAGCCTGCAGTGATAAAGCTATTACATTAGAAGAGAAAAAGAAGACATCCACTGTCTTTATTGCTCCCTACTGGAAACTCTGCTTTGTGATCACAGATATAAAGCCTAAGCAACAGATCAACAATACTGTCCAGACAGGTTCTCTCTGCTATATGAAGCACATCAATCAAGGCTGTATCTAGAGGATGATAGGTTCAAAGTAAAAAAAATGATGTATGCATACAAAATATGTGCAACAATTCTCAAGTAGTCCTATTAGCATGCTGATCAGGAACAGGGCACATGGGCAAACCTACACTTTTCTATCTATGAAACACTTAATTACAGATCTAGTTCGTGATCATGTAGGAAATAGTAAGTAAATCGAGATCCATGTATGAGAACTTTATTCCTGCATTCTATTACTAGGACCCACGTGTATAGTCAGGATAAAAGAGGTTACTACTGCCCTTTTATTCTGCCATCAAATGAGCTCCTTCTCTCATTGGCTGTTGTCTAACACGTCTGCATCCATCCTCTGCTCCATGGTCCATCCTCCAGCCAAAGCTCAGACACATTTCAGTGTATAGGAATGCACCGGACTCCACGCTTCTGCCTGCTCTTCATTCTCATTGTCCTTGCTGTGGATTTCGTGCCATTGATCAAATCTACAAGAGAAGCCCCCCATTCCTATAATAATCTCCTGTAGATGACGGCGGGGCTGACGTTTCATCGGGCTGATTGGGATTACCGGAACTCGATGTGAGCTGTCCGTGGTGCTGAACCCTGCGCCCCGCTCATTCCTATACTACCTGCTCCACTCATCTGTCACTTTCATGGTTTGCATCACACAGCCTATCACAAGCGACCATGGCAAGGATAAGATCTATCCTAACTGCTGTGTCCGGGTTCTACTTTCTGGGAAGCGGCACTTTTACTAAGGTAAGTGATCAGCTCTTATACCCATTACTGTATACCCATTACTTACCGCAGCACTGACTCTGCAACCTGTAGTCAGCACTGAAACTTCTACATGCATCTTTATTCATTCATTCATTCATTCATGTTATTTTTTTATTTTTATTTGAGGAATCGTTAGAGTGTGCACTGTGAGTGGCATTAGTAATATATTATATATATATAATATTTACATATTTATATGACCTTTAATGGTGTCAGTTCTCAAATGCCACCTCATTTGTGATTATGATTACAATTACAGTACAGTATTCGATTAAACATAGATTAAGTCAGATTTAAAGTTTGTTGTGGTTTATTCCATTCATTGTACTACATTGAGTTCAGGGCACTGTGATATACAGCAATGTTTCTGCAGCGATACAGGTATTGGTCATTTAGGGCATTTAGCATCTCTCTATCTCTTCTCTTTTTCTCAATCTCTCTCTGATCCCTCTCCCTTTCCCCTTTTTTTCTCTTTGTAACACACAATCTCTCTCTCTCTCTCTCTCTCTCTCTCTCTCTCTCTCATTCTCTCTCTCTCTCTTCTCTCTCTCTCTCTCTCTCTCTCTCTCTCTCTCTCTCTCTCTCCCAACCCCCCCCCGCCCTCTCTTACATTTTCTCTCACTCTCTCACACACTTTCTCAAATTCAAATTCAAATTCAAATTCAAATAAGCTTTATTGGCAGGACCAAGTACATTTTAGCATTGCCAAAGCAGTTTGGTTTGGGTGGGGGGGGGGGGTAATGGGGTAATTTCTCTCTCTATCTCTCTCTCCCCCCACTTTTCATTCTCTCTCCTTCCTTCCTCCTTCATTCTCTCTGTCCCCTTCTCTTTCTACCCATTTCTCTTTCTCTCTAAAACACACACACCATCTCTATCAATCTCT